>NC_137612.1:43443513-43751013 GCF_963280865.1 Gymnoscopelus braueri | reverse complement strand
GTGATCTGCACCACCAAACATCTGGACCTCCTGGAGGTCGGCGTGGACGTCGGCGTGAACGTCGAAGTGGTCATACTGCTCCGCTGCATCGCGGTGGACATGTTCAACCAGCTGTACCTCAGGGTGGAGTTCAACGGTCAGTGTAGGACCAGAGTCCTATAGGTCCTGTAGGTCAGAGTGGCTTAGTGTCAGTGTCACAAGGCTTGTTGAACGGCTATTTTCCAGAGTCCAAAAAAGTAAAACTAGAAAATCCTTACTGTGTGTCTGCCCACCACCGCCCCAAATGTCAATCCTGGAGCCGCTACTGGTTCGAACCTCTCAACCTATCAACCGTTGCTGTGCTGTAACGATTGTGTCAGCCATGTTATTAGCCCAAATATTCTTGCTGAAATTACGGTAATCATGGACTTCTCATGGTTGTGGTATGTATCTATCTATGTCTATCCATCTATATATCTATATATATTTGTCCATCCATCCTACCACAGAGAAGGATCTTGTGCTGAAGATTCAGAACTACATGGACGCCTTTCAGAGTCTTCTGATCAAACCTGGCTGCTTCTTCAAGGTTGTTATTTTTAACCTTGCTCTGTTCAGCACTTTATAACTTTGTTTGGAAAGGTGCTATATAAATAAAATTCATTATCATTATCAAGGTGGGATGGTTCTACAAGAAGCAGCAGACAGCAATGTAAGAACACAACACACACACACACACACACACACACACACACACACACACACACACACACACACACACACACACACAGATTTGTTTTTAAATATATTATATTGTTTGGACTGATGCTAGGTTGTTAGTTTACCTGTGATCCTAGATTACTGAGGCACTACACTGTCTCTCTGCATTCTACTGTAAAGAGTGTCTGCTAAAGGCCCAAATTGTATATTTGACATTAAAGCCAGCATGTTCTGATTGTGTGTGTGTGCGTGTGTGTGTGTGTGTGTGGTCAGCCAACAGCTCCAGGACGCCATTGAGAGCCTGGTCGAGAAGAAAAGGCAAATTGTCTTTTCTTCTGAGGAAACTGAATTCGATGACTTCACATCCAAACTGATCAAAGCGCAGGTAGCGTGTACTTGTACATCATGTCCAGGGGGTGTACTTGTACATTATGTCCAGGGGGTGTACTTGTACATCAAGCCGCCTCACGCTACAGAAACAGGAGATAGGCTCCTGACCTATGGGCCTCATGGCTCTGGAATCGTTGGTTCCCAAGGCTACTTACAGAGACAGTACTTACATTTTGGTTTAAAACTAGAACTAATGTAGTTAAACTTTAGTAATAACCTTTGCAATGAAGCTGATTGTGATTGTGTTGTGTGTGTGTGTGTGTGTACAGGAGAGAGGTGAGCTGACTGCGGACGACGTCAGACAGTGTGTGTTAGAGATGATGATCGCTGCTCCAGACACAGTATCTACCTCTGTCTACTTCATGCTCATGTTGCTAAACGAGCACCCTGAGGTCGAACAGCAAGTCCTGGCGGAGATTGATAAGATCGAGCAGAAAGGTGACTGACATGATTACAACCTCCTATTGTTCACACACAATCACACAGAAAACAACATCCAACTATCTCATGTTGGACTTCTTGTGGTCAGCAGGTGACCAGACGGCAGCAGAAAGGGCTAACGAACAGAAACCGGAGGTTCTGGAGAATTTCATCAAGGAGGCCCTGAGGTTCAAACCTGTGATTGACTTCTCCATGCGGAGGAAGCTGGAACATGATGAAGTACTCATCGAGGGCATCAAGGTGGCCAAAGGAACCAACGTCATTTTGAACATCGGCCAGATGCTAAAGACCCGGTCCTTTTTTCCCAAACCTGACGAATTCAGCCTAGACAACTTTGACAAAAAAGTACGTCTGTCTGTTCAATGTTGTCATGCTAGACCAGTGGTTCTCAAACTTTTCAGGCCACGACCACCCACATTATCATATTTGAACTGGGGACCCCCAAAATAATCATATATGAACTGGGGACCCCCAAAATACTCATATTTGAACTGGGGACCCCCAAAAACACTAATTTGAACTGGGGACCCCCCAAAAATACTCATATTTGAACTGGGGACCTCCCAAAATAATATTTGAACTGGAGACCTCCCAAAATAATCATATTTGATCTGGGGGGCCAAAATACTCATATTTGAACTGGGGAGTGGGGACCTCCCAAAATAATCATATTTGAACTGGGGACCCCCCACCCTGACAAGCACATGGAATTGTAGTTGAGGCATTTCATTTGGTTTGATTCGGTTCCACAGATAAATATTGTGAAAATAGCAGAGCTGTTGTAGATCTGCTATTTTCACATTTATTTTGCCTCTCTCTCTCTCTCTCTCTCTCTCTCTCTCTCTCTCTCTCGTTTGATTGAATTTCATTTTATTTTTTTAGGGAAAAAAGAAGAAGGACCAACAAGATTGCTTCTGGCCGTTTAGCACTGGGACGCGCAAATGTCCCGGCGAGTTCATCGCGAAGATTATGCTGCGATCCATTTTGGTTACGCTGTTGTCCCGCTACACGATGACGCCCCCTGATGGCTGCACGCTGAACAACATCGGTCTAACGCACAACGTGACCAATCAGCCCCCACGGGGCATGACCATGACCTTTTACCCCAGGTCAAAGCCAAAGGTCAACACTCAACGCACCGAGGAGTAAAACTAATTAACCCATTAAGACCTGAGGCCGATTCTATAAAGTGCCTTCTAAATCCAGTTGTGGAAAGTAACTAAGTACTCAAATACTGTACTTAAGTACAATTGTGAGGTATTTACTTTCCAATTTTCAATACTTTGACTTCTACTCCACTACATCTTAGAGGCAAATATTGTAACTTTTTACTTTTAGTAGTTACTTTGTAGATTTTGATTCTGAATACAAAACATTAACCACTTCAGTCGTATATATTTTTCAACTATTTGAAAATAGCAGATCTACAAGTTCACAATGTGTCACGATGCGACGCATTGTGAGCTTGTAGATCTGCTGTTTTCTAATGTTTTTCTACATTTTGAAAACTTCTGAACTGGGACATTGTGCATAATGAGTACTTTTACTCAAGTACATTTTGAATACAGGACGTACTTGTAACAGAGTATTTATACACTGTAGTATTGATACTTTTACTTAAGTAAAAATATGAGTACTACTTCTTCCACCTCTGTCTAAATCAGCAGTTCTCAAACCTTTTCAAAAAATTCAAAATTATTAAACATTTTTAAAACACTTAAGGCTTTTTAAAAATGTTCCAAAATACCAGCTGTACAAGCTCGCAGTGTGTCCTGAAGTGACGCGTTGTGAGTTTGTACATTTGTTATTTTTTGAATAGCTACACTAACATTTTAAACAACACATGCTTTCCCGGTTTTAATAGGTTTTAACTTTTAAATTACATTTACTCAATGGAGTACTTTTACTTGTGTCCATTTTACTATACTTCATATGAGGGAGCTGCATTGTGCCTTTGTAGATCTAGAGAAATTATATGATAGGGTGCCCACACTTGATTTATAGTGCAATTTCAACATTGAAATAAAGCATCACTGAAAACAAAACATACATTCATAATCTTGAACAAGAATATGTATTAAAACATACATGCACAACACTGATACCTGCTGATAATATTGTGTCAACATAGTTTTAGCAACATATATTTTACATTAGCACTTTGTAACTCTGTTTTAAAAGGTGATACAAATAAAGGTTTATAGGCTACAGTGGTTTCATGTCTTCCTTCATGTACTGGTTTCTAATTGCTATTGTTTTCACAGCCTTTACCCTCCACCAAACACACACACACACACACACACACACACACACACACACACACACACACACACACACACACACACACACACACACACACACACACACACACACACACACACACACACACGTGTAGATCAGGGGTCTTCAATTTTTTCATTTTTCAGGCCAATTGGAGCTGAGAGAGATGAAGCAGGGACCCCCACTACATACTGTTTAACATTGTGTTGCAGATTAAACTTTTTCATAGATTTCATAGACTTGATAGACTTGTTTGACAGCACTATCATCGGTGAGTCATAGAGGTCTATTTGGTTTAGATAATATTGGCTATAAAAACCTCCTTTTATCGCAACAGTTCTCACATCTTGCTGCTGTGTTCACTTATTAGTGCAGCAGATTAATGACGAAATCTTTCATGTTGTGATACAATGATGACATTTTGCACAAATATTAGTTGCGATGATATGATCTATAAAACATAGTAATAGTGTTTTGGGGGTTGCAGATTCCAATAGGCATATTAGTTTTCTTGTCAGAGCAAAATGTAGTAGGTGGAGGAAAGCTTATTATAGGCTAATAGAGTGAATGTCATTGCACAACCAGGGCACAATGGTGACATAACTAAACAACCTGATCAATACCGATACTTAAAATAAAAATAAAATTAATTAAAGTAAATATAGATTGTCATTGTGTGTGTATTTTTGTGGGGGTTGTTTCTAAAGTGTAGGCTTAATTAATGTGTCCATATTTTACAGTCATAACATTGAGAGATACATTTTTAAAGAAAAGATCATGTAAATCACAGGCTCTCAAGGTGTGGTCTTAGGATCGAGGAACCGAGGTCCTTAAAGGTGTTCCAGTAGGTCCACGGCTAAATGATTGATAGTTGGGAAACAAATGTTCACTTATGTGTAACCCCCATGTCAAATTAGGGTGTACACATTATGACATAAAATAAACAAATATGAACCAGTTCATTAAAATGAATAAACTGCCAGAGGTATTTTCATATTTTTTTAGCCAGTGCCAGAGTTTTTCATTGGAAAAAAAAAGTACTCAGGAGCCGAAATACATAATTTTTAAGTTTTAAGTTAACAAGGAAGTGGATAGGAGTCTAGCCGCTCTATTCTGTGCCAGTTTTCCCAGCCGCAACGCTACCTTAACCTGATAATGGAGCTGCGCCGCCCCAATAGGTTATTCTAGCACCTGCTCTACCCGTCACCATTATGCCGACGCCGTTATTTGCGCGTGGAGGTGTGCCCGTGGGCGTGTTGTTGCTATATCCCCCACATTGCAATTCTACAGACACACATGGGTACGGCTTGGGGACGGGGGATAGTGGATTCTAGAAGCACCCGCTGGTTTATAAAATCACCCGTCAAGTGCACACAGACACTACAATGGCTTTGTGCATTGGACCATGAGCCGTGTTGCCAGCCTTGGAGAGAAATAAGCAACCGCAGTCCGCAGGTCTATGAAAACAAAAAGAAGCAACTCTAAGGCCACATGAGCACTTCAAACTACTAACTAGAGCTTTCATATCCCCTAAATATTTCAGCCCGGCTCGACTAATAATTGACAAATTAGACCCAGCCCAGCCCGTCAGTCATTTTTCTAAAGAAGCCTTATTTCTCATTAAATCTTGGTAATTCGTTAAGAACAGGAGTCATTCTACCCTAACAGTCTATATTTTATTTAAAAAACAGCTTGGAGCAAATAGGGCTATATAAATATATACACTGCCCCATAACCATTTTAAAAATGATTATGGTTATTCTATGAAATATATGTTTCATAGAATAACCGTAATCATTTTTGCAATTTGAAATCACATCAATGTTACCTTCTGGCCGCTGCCTGTGCTTTCATTTGAAGAAATAATCCAACATTTACTTTGAGGTGAAAAAGACATGAAGAAAGTTCTGAAGATCCATTATTTATGTCATGTTATGGTTTAAACTTTAAAGGGAGCTCTCTACTGCTGCGTCATGACAAGACAGTGATTGATTTGACCTAGGCTACTTTAGCGTTGCGCTGCCCTGTTGATTAATTATTTGGCATCAGCTGTGTAGGAATATATAACTATTTTAAATGGCTTTCATATACTCTTGGGGATCTGACTAATATGACAAGTTGCTTATTGTGAACACAATAGCCTACGCTACAAATTAATTAATATGTGAATTTATTTGGATGTAAAAAAACTTAGACCCGGCTCAGCCGGTGCCGACGGGCCGGGTCGGGTCCCGTTGGGTTTGGGCTAAAATCTTAAGCACTTACATTTTTTATAAGATGATCGGATCATAGTGTGATTTTCATTTTGGCTGCTGTCTCATTAAACCCATGCTGCGGGACGTGCGGGTGAATATTATATTATAGCCTATATTATATATATTAGCCTATATTATTATTATATTCCCCGCGTAAACGCTACGTTCATGACCCCCCAAAATAACCATATTTGAACTGGGGACCCCCCCCCATTTTGTTTGACTCGGTTCCACAGATAAATATTGTGAAAATAGCAGATCTACAAGCTCGCCAGGCGTTGGGTGCTCCATTGTGGTCTCGACCCACAGGTTGAGAACCACTGCATTAAAAGCTCCAAGCAAGTTACATGTCTAGTGTTGTTGACCACGTCAACCACGTTGTTGACCACGTAATGTAATGTTTTTGGTTTAGTGATAGGCTACTCCGTGGCGCGCGCGCGCCTCATTGTATGCTGTCCAAAATAACAGATCTGTAAGCTGTCGACACGACATGACGCAGCGCCGTTGATAGCTTGTATGTCTGTTATTTTGGGTAGGCGACGCACATACGCATCGCAGCAATGTGTCTGGGTTTGAGAGGCTTTGATTGATGTAAACTTAAAGTTTAGCTCTGTTCGGGATTACTGAACAAAGGTGGATGATGAAAGATAACGGGGACAATATGGATGTAAGTTAACTTTAACTGCGTCACTTCAGAGGAAACTATGGAGCAACTTCAGAGATGTTTACACACCCCTGGAATCCATTAGAACGGTGGAAATAGAACGATAACAGCCAACGTGAGTACGGTTACACATCGCCATTCCGCCACATCGCTATTTAGAAGATTGACTTCCATTCTTCTGAATGGAGGTGTTTCCCATTTGTTTTAAAGACATCGCTATTCCGACAGTGACGCATTGCTATTTATACACACCACTATTCCGAATATATAATCACAATGAATGTGAATTAATGTAGGCATACTTGGTAAACCATCTCATGCGCATTAATGAAACACTTGCATCTGATCTATTGTCAAATTAGCCCAACATCAAAGCACCTGTGTGTATTAATGCTTCATTAATCCTCCTTTATTAAATAAAATTAAAGTTTACACCTTCCTCAACCATAGGCATATGTCATTTTTGTGAACAGCACTGCTTTCTTTTTGTCGTCTCCAATTAATTATGGGCCTTTAGTTTGGAGACAATGGAGAGATTCAGTTTTAACCCAGAATGTACCCAAATCTCAAGCGCAATAGTTCAGGGTTCTCTCTAAATCCTAAGTGTATAAATCCATATGTTACTTTTGTGAATAATTATGATAGGCTACACATGAGCCAAGATTTCAGAGTCCATTATCGCGGTGTGGGATGGGGCGCGCTGTGCAAGTTGACACGCAACAAAAAGAAAAGAAAAAGCATTATATACCGTTTCTCTCCCTCTCCTGCCCTCCCGTCTCTTTCCTCCTGGTTGGAATCATCTGAGCTTAATATGTTAAATGTGTTGCTTATTTGCTGCCTCCAATGAATGAAAAATCATTGCAGAACAACACGCGCATGGGAGGGTGATCCGTTGTCATTTCATTGTAGATTTAATAAGCAGCCTATTAGCCTACTATTGACTGTACTACAATATGGCTTGGTAACATGAACATGAACTTGGATGGATCACAGCGCCACGCCTTTTTGAACTAGGAGATTACATATTTTCGAAGAAACTGTAGCATTTAAGGAACTAGGAAACATAAATTAAGCATCTGTGCGGAACTTGGAGCTCTCCAAATTGCCACATTCAGAAGGATTTTTCTCACCTAATTCACAACAACTGTCTGTGATTCTAATGTCTCTGTCACCACCAGAAGTATGATGAAATTAAACTTTCACCTTAATCTGTCCACTTACTATATTAGTCCACTTCATATGCCCATAAATGAAGTCTTCAAGAGGCGTCCATGAGATGAGATTAAGCACAGCTGTCCACCGACAGCCTGGTTTGGTTTGATATTAGACCAGACTGGACAGTGGACACTGTGTCTCAAACCAAACGAGGCTGTGCGTAAATGTGCAGTGCAATAAACAAATTGATGCTATTATTATTATTATTATTATTAATATTACCCTATTATTATTATATTATAATTTAGCGCATTGGTGTGAGTGCGCTCCCACGGACGGCCTGGGTCTGTCTGTCTGTCTGTCTGTCTGTCTGTCTATCAGTCATGAATTCATTTTCTCTCTATCAACCACCGATATCAAGCGAAAATAAAACTTCGCATTTGGAAGCTTTTCTGGCAGAGAGCTGCTTGAGTGCGTGCGCTCACCACCTGGGAGTGTCTGTCTGTCTGTCTGTCTGTCTGTCTATCTATACATCTATTTAAATATCTATCTAACTATCTATCAGCAATAAGGCCTAGCTGCCCCCCATAAACAATATGAGTCCAGTAATGACAGCCCCGAATTTAATCTCACAACGCGGTGATCAGCAACACATTGTTGTGAGCTTGTAGATCTGTAACGCTGACTGACACCTTTTGATTAATGATGCTTGCATGCATGTAGGAGGTGGGTTAATAATGAATAGAATAAAATCGGGTTCATTCATCGCGCATGAACCAGCACAGCATGCGCCCTATCCAAAATAACAGATCTGCAGGCAGTCGACACACCATGTCGCAGTGCGTTGATAGCTTGTATGTCTGTCTTTTTGGGTAGGCGTCGCACGTTACGCGCCGTACTAATAGACAGACAGATAGACGGACGGACGGACGGATGGACGTGTGTGTGTGTGTGTGTGTGTGTGTGTGTGTGTGTGTGTGTGTGTGTGTGTGTGTGTGTGTGTGTGATGCGACGCGTTGTAAGCTTGTATATCTGCTATTTTCACATAGCCTATAGGTATAAAATAGGGCTAAAGTGGTTAATGTATGTTTCATAATATCATAATATATATCTGACAAGTAACTAAAGTTTTCAAATAATTGTAGAGTCCACAACTTTGTGTAGTCTGTCTGTCTGTCTGTCTGTCTGTCTGTCTGTCTGTCTGTCTGTCTGTCTGTCTGTCTGTCTGTATGTCTGTCTGTCTGTCTGTCTGTCTGTCTGTCTGTCTTTCGAGTACATGTATCCTGACATATTGACCAAGCCCAAGTGCTTTGATTCTTTTTTTTGTTTGTTTCACTGTAGGATATTTTTCTGTTTCATAGGTAGGCCTACTTTTATTTCTACGCCACTACATCTGAGGAAAATATTGTACTATTGTACATTGTGAGCATTGTGAGCTTGTAGCTCTTTTTATTTTATTTTTCTCAAAATATTGTATATAGAAGAACCTGTTGTTGTTGTTTTTTTGTGTGGAACAGGAACAGTAAAGTCCTCTATTGATACTGGACATTATTGTAACAGAGTATTTCTTCATTCATTCATTGAATATTTTCTAAAGCAAAACTTTTCCCCCACTCTGCAAATCGTTCTGAAGCTGAAGGTATAGGGTTCATTTGGATATGTGGGCACCTTTTGAATGGGTTGAACCCACTAATGTTGGGAGTCCTTTTGTACTGAAGAGATGAGCGGAATATTGTGTATGTAGCGCCCCAAAGATGCGCACAGACCCTGTAGGTTTAGCTGCTTCTACGATGACGTAGAGCGTGGCTGGCACACGGCAGGAAAAGTGCCTTTTTATTAAAGCTCCTCTTCTGCACGCCTCTTGCTCTTGTTCCTCGGTGGACAGCGAATCCCCGCATATTGTTACCATTATCATATTGTGAGATATCCAATTCAAATGTATCTATTAGGAAGACGCATTTTCTTTGAGGATTTGCATTGTGCTACCAATGGCACATTCTCATGCACGTTAATCGTTTATTTCTTGCTGCGCTGTTGTAATAACTGCAGTAGGGGAGAGTGGGGTAATGTGAGACACAGGGTAAAGTGAGACACCCCCCTTATCACCTGACCACAACACCTGTGTGGTCATATGACCATTAGATTTTGAAGCCCCTCCCATTTCCCACTTACCATGGAGGAGAGGACCTCATTGTGTTGTGGTAAGCATGTTTTTTCACAAAAATATGTTTTTTGCATGTAAAAGTAATTTTTGGGGCTGTCAACATAATCAGCTGTTGTGTCAAAAAAAAATTGATTCAGGTAGAAAAACTTATGTCATGCATGTTGATGAACTACAAACCTATACATCCATGTGATTAATGCTAATTGTAGATTAGCCAGAATTGCTAAAAGTGGTCCTTTTCACCAAAATGTGGCTGTGGGGTAAAGTGAGACAAATGGCTTGGGGTAAAGTCGGACACTGTCTCACTTTACCCTAAGTGTCTAAGTTTAGTACTTAAACATATTTTAATCTAATATTGCATTGCATATGTTTTACTTGTTATGCCAAGAACATAGGGGAGAGTGGGGTAATGTGAGACACTTTTTACATTGAGTGGGGTGATGTGAGACACTTTTTACATTTTCTCCCCTCTAGGTTAGCCCTAGAATGTCTGTGATCTTACATACATTTCAGCTAGGGGGGGGCGACTTGAGTGACGGACCGAATGTACCCAAACGGTCCATCACTCAAGTCGCCCCCCCTAGCTCCCTACAGAAAGTCGGCGTGTGCAACTCGTAAAAAAGTGGAGATATTTGACTAAACACACGTTTTCTGGCAGAACTTTCAAATGGATATGAAACTAGAGGACAAAATATGACTCCAACTCTTAGGAATTAATTATTGGGTGAGTACAGACGGAGTTTAGAGCACTTTTATGGCCGCGCAGATCGCCACTACACAGTGGGGCTCCGAGAGCGATCTATGACTGTGTATTTGGAATACTTGAAATGTATGTAAGATCACAGACATTCTAGGGCTACCCTCTAGGTGAGCTAAAATGATATATCAGTAAAATTTACACATTTCCCATACATTTGAGATGTTTCCTAACAATGGAAATTATCAGAATGTATTCAAGCCAAAGGCAGTGAAAATATGATTGTTTTAAAAAAAGTGGTCTGGTGTCTCACTTTACCCCATAGATTTTTCTGGTTTGTCTCGGTTTACCCCAGACCTGGGGTAAAGTGAGACACCAGAAAACTTTTTTTAAAACAATCATATTTTCACTGCCTTTTGTCTTGAATACATTCTGATAATTTCCATTGTTAGGAAACATCCCAAATTTATGGGAAATGTGTACATTTTACTGATATATCATTTTAGCTCACCTAGAGGGGAGAAAATGTAAAAAGTGTCTCACATTACCCCACTCTCCCCTATATAGGGGTGAAGTGGTTAATGCATGTTTTGTAATAATAATCCAAATCTACAACGTAACTAGTAACTAAAGTTTTCAAATAATTGTAGTGGAGTAAAAAGTATAATATTTGCCTCTGAGATGTAGTGGAGTAGAAGTAAAAGTACTGAAAGCTGGAAATACTCAAGGATAATAATCAAGGATTTTAAATAGTACAGTACTTAGTTACTTTCCACCACTGCTGATAGTACAGAGTTCCAACTTACTGCATTTCACCATCAGTTTTTTACAGGGGCCAGTTCCAAATTGCAGCCACCTTTAGCTTTTTATTATAATAAAACACATATTTATTCACCAGATTATAAGTAACAGCTCATGATATGACACCATGGACAGTAACTAGAACATTTACTACAGTACTTAAGTACATTTTACTCTCTCTCTCTCTCTCTCTCTCTCTCTCTCTCTCTGTTGTATTATGACTTCACTACATTTTTAAGAATCGACCCCCGGCACTAAAAAAATTACATTATAAATTAACGGCATGAGCCCTATTTAAAAAATAGTGAAAATAGCCGTAACGCTTTGTGACCTTATAGATCTGCAGCTTTCACTATTTTCAGTACAGCAATGCATTGATATTAAAAATAAAATGTACTTTATGATGTGTACTTTTGACTTAACTATTGTTTGAAAAGAGACTTGCAGAGATGGTGGCTGCAGAGAGTTCTCAGGGACGTGGTTAGGTTGAAGGTTTCACATCTGTTCTTTCTCATCATGATCTACAGCCTTCTCTGTGACCTCTTCCTCACCTCTCGTGCTATTGTCTACACCCTACCAGACAGAGCTATCAGCTGCAGTTTCATATGTACCACAATCATCAACTTCACTGTTTCAAAACAAGATGGTGGTGTTTGTTCCCACAGTGCAAGATAAGCCAATGCAGAAATAGTTGTCACTGACTATGTTTTTGTTTCGATGGTGGTGCAGAGAGGCAGGTGTTATTTGCAAGGCATAGGGATGTGGTTAGGTCACATGTGTCATTTCTCAGTGCTAAACGTGATCTAAAGCCTTCTTTGTGACCACATCTCCTCTCGTGATGTGAAAGGGTCTTTCCAAGTTCCCTTTCTAGTTTTACGACATGCATTGCTGAGAGGTCAGACACTGGTCACTGAGTACAGTAGCAATTCCGCTAAATGAGAAAAGGGCTATGGATTGCAAACGAAGAGTAGAGCTGCTCAACGTAAACTTAAAAAAAGATGTAAACAAGTAGAGCCTTGTTGTTGCATGGAGTGCAGCACGAGTAGATCGTTTAGCCAAGTTTGTTTGAGTACACCTATTCCGAGACTGTGCCACAATGTTATGGACTGTTGAATGTTGACCAATTGAAGCCATTCTCACCTGTTTGTTCGTCCCTGAAATTATAAGCAGTTCATTTAAGTTAGGTGTATATTCCCTTTTGGTTTATTGATTATGGAATATAGAATGAGTTTGTTTATCCTTCTCAAATGATCTATTATATATTTCAGGGGAGAGTGGGGTAATGTGAGACACTTTTTACATTGAGTGGGGTGATGTGAGACACTTTTTACATTTTCTCCCCTCTAGGTGAGCTAAAATGATATATCAGTAAAATTTACACATTTCCCATACATTTGAGATGTTTCCTAACAATGGAAATTATCAGAATGTATTCAAGCCAAAGGCAGTGAAAATATGATTGTTTTTAAAAAAGTGGTCTGGTGTCTCACTTTACCCCATAGATTTTTCTGGTTTGTCTCGGTTTACCCCAGACCTGGGGTAAAGTGAGACACCAGAAAACTTTTTTTAAAACAATCATATTTTCACTGCCTTTTGTCTTGAATACATTCTGATAATTTCCATTGTTAGGAAACATCCCAAATTTATGGGAAATGTGTACATTTTACTGATATATCATTTTAGCTCACCTAGAGGGGAGAAAATGTAAAAAGTGTCTCACATTACCCCACTCTCCCCTATTTACGCACAGCCTCGTTTGGTTTGATATTAGTCCAGACTGGACAGCTGTGCGATCTTATGGACGCAAATGACACAAGGAATTAACCGTATCCCTTCTGCAGATTGTAGGACAATTATAATCACAGACATTTGTTGAGAATTAGAGAGAGGGAGCCTTTGGATTTTGTGCCGCGCTGCCCTGCAGCCCCAGCAAAAAAAAAAAAAAAAGGAGGTCTCCAGTTCAAATACTATCATTTTTGGGGGGTCAGGGCCTGAAAAGGTTGAAAACCACTGGTTAACCGTGGTGAAGTGTTGGATATTGTCTCCATAGACTACAGGCTGCGCTCACAGAGATCCCGACCGTTACGCAAGAGAAGGAAAGGACATAATAATAATAATAATAATAATAATAATAATAATAATAATAATAATAATAGTCATAAGGGTAATAATAATAATAATAATAATAATAATAATAATAATAATAATAATAATAATAATAGTCATAAGGGTAATAATAATAATAATAATAATATATATTAAGGGTAATAATAATAATAATAATAATAATAATAATAATAATAATAATTGTCATAAGGGTAATAATAATAATAATATATATTAATAATAAAATAGCATGACATAATAATAACAATAACAATGATAATGATGATAATAATAATAATACTAATAATAATAAGGGTAATAATAATAATAATAATACTAATAATAATAATAATTGTAACAAAGTAGCATGATGGGGGGGTCCGTGTTTCTAAGTGTGGGGGGGTCCGTGTTTCTAAGTGGGGATGTTTCTAAGTGGGGGTGGGTCCGTGTTTCGAAGTGTGGGGGGGTCCGTGTTTCTAAGTGGGGATGTTTCTAAGTGGGTGTGGGTCCGTGTTTCTAAGTGGGGATGTTTCTAAGTGGGGGTGGGTCCGTGTTTCTAAGTGGGGATGTTTCTAAGTGGGGGTGTTTCTAAGTGGCGGTGTTTCTAAGTGGGGGTGTTTCTAAGTGGGGACCTGTCCCCCGTGAGTACATAGGCTATAGACCTTTCCTAAAACTGTCCAATTTATTATACCCATGTGCTACTGTTTGTCTGTGTACCACGTAGGAGCGTTGTCGCAACATGATGTAATTAATTATTTGGGAGCAGCCAGTGTGTACCAATAGTATACATATTTTAAATGGCTTTCATATACTATTCCGGATCTGACTAATATGACAAGCTTATTGTGAACACAATAGGCTACAAATTAATATAAAAATGTATTTGGATAAAATAAAAAAAAAGAAGGAAAACAAGCCCAATATGGCTTATAATAATCAGACCAGGCAACAGTGCAGACAGGTAGATAGGCTAGAGCATATATTGGATCGGGATGACGGCTAGCGCAGTCTTCTCTTAAAGGCAATGGCTTCTGGCACGGTGATTGGTTTTATCATTGTAACGCCCAAACCACACCTATGCATAATGTAACGGGTAGCTCAGGTGTTTGGCGGGTGAGGGGGGTGCCATAGAATACCGAATTTTGCGGGGAAACGCCTCTTGCCTAGTCCGAAATCCCTAATTAGTGGTTTGTTCAAATTCCCCCGTGAATAGGGCCCTAGATCTTCAACAAATCATATCTCCTTGGTCTTTGGGTCAGATTGGGAAAAAAAAACATTAAAAAAAAAAAAACGTGATTGGCAGTGAATCAGTTAAAATACATGAGCAATTCATTAAATGTATAAATGATAAATAAGGATTGAAATGAAAATGGTTTGATAAAGTTTAGAGTCAACAGTAAAACTGTGCCTGTACAAAAAAAGAACACATCCCTTTAAGGCAGACAGGTTACTTCCCCTTTAAGGGCACACTGTGTGTCATACTGGAGCTGAGAATGGAAGGAGAGAGAAGCAGCCACAGAACGTCTGAAAGTGACTTAAACTGATAAAAACGTTTGATACAGCCATAAAGAGTGTCTTAACACCGTTGTGAGGAGTTTGATCAGACTTAAGAGCAGCACCTGCCTGGTTTGTGCTGGTGTTTGTACAGACCAAGTGTTTTGGTGAGTTAAAAACAAATTCATTTGTCACTGCTGAATGTTTGTACTTGCACCTTTTTAAATGGAAACGTTTTGGGTATTTTGTAAGAGTAACTGTGTATTGTGTACATTTGATGGTAAAATGTAAAGATTTATTCATGTAAAAACGAATTGTTTGGTCAAAGCAGATTAGCTGGGCAGCCAGCTGACAGCAATCAGTCATCAATTTGGGTCTAGTTGTCCACTGCAGCTAGTGTTAATTGGGCCACGAATGCTATCAATGCACTGAATGGGAGATTATCACGTTCAATCAGACCTTTGATTGGTCTAAGTAGGTGAGCTACCGCCTACCAACGGGACTCAGTAGGTGATTTGTAGTTATTCTGTGGGTTGATGATGGCTTGTCTACGCAGTATTTGGCTTGTCTACCGTATTTGTTTTCAATTGCAGTACTGCAATTGAAAACAAATACGGTAGGTCGTTATCGTCTGATTGATTCCCTTTATCAGACAAGTCACGTGACTATTGCCTTTTTTTTGCAGCGAAAAATAAAACTATATTTTACAAAGGTTCCTGCATTGTATTTTGTTCTGATTACTTTCCTAGTGAGAATGTATTTTATGCCTTCAGTCCTCTTTCTGTAAATGTATAATGATGTTTTGATCGTTAGGGTTACGTTACTCATTTTATTATTATTAGCACGAGCAGGTTGCTGTTAGCAACGCTCCCATGTTCCGCGGACCTATGATCCCATTGTTCAGCAGGATGTCTTTAGAAAATCAGCAATCAGGTCCCAAATGGCATCGCAACACAATTAATTCAACATAATGTGTATATAACATGAAGACAGTTATATCTCATTTATATATATACATACTGTAAGTTTGACGCACGCTTTACCGTTTTAGTTCCCATAGTAACGAGCGGACGATTCTAATTGGTCAACAGCTTTCTGCACTAGCCATGGGTCTAGGTCCTATTTACTAAACCCGCCTACTGCGTCCGTCCCTTTACACGCACACATACGTTGGTATACACAGACTGTTTCCGTTTCCGTTCTAGACAGGATCTTCTAGAACAGATGTAATTAAAATATGATCAAATGGGATCTGGTTCCATTTCAAAGTCAGTTATGGGGGGTCCGTGGTTTTGCTACTTTAACTGTATTTTATTCTTCAGCTATTAAAAATGCAAATGTACAATCTTGTGTGTACAGCAGTCTTTTTATGATTATTATCATCATCATCAAAGAACCAGAATCATTTCACATTACTGGTTTACAGCTGCAAACAAGTGGTGATATTCAGCTCTGGCAGTATGCTATACTGTATTTAATATATTAATATATTTATGCAAATATATTTTTTTTATAAATGTGAAGTCAGTGTAGAGAAACACAGGACTAAACTGCAGTCATTAGAGCCCATGTGCCATAACGATTTAGTTATCGAATCTCAGAGTTGTAAAGGATGCCAATATCACAGCTAATCTTAATGCCTTGTTAGCACTCCTAAGGATATTCATTTGATGATGAAAAATGTAATGTGAAATGAATCACAGTGATCTTTTTGAACAGAATACATCTGACTTAAAGGTAGTGACAGGATCGGTTTACAGCATTTAGATGCAGCTATAAAGATATATATAATGTGTATATAAGTTCTTTCTTTGATTGTATTCATTTAATTGAATATCCTACAATGTATTAATCCAATGTGTAATATGTTTGACAGTCCTTATCAGTTAGTAAGTTTCCACTCCTCTGTACTCCTCTGTCCCCTCCCCTTTTCTAATAAAGTGCTTGGACGGAGGGGAGTGCGCCATTGTGATTTTGGACCTTGTGAAGTGATTTACTTGGTGATCACAATCCTCGTCGAGTAAAAGAGATCTCATGTGTCACGTGTAAAATTCTTAATACTGTGTGTGATTAACAGCAAGGGGGTTTAAGATTACGATCAAGAACCTAACATTTCACTGGTCCTTTCGAGTCGGATCTCTACGTCGTTTTTGGGAGAGGAGGGAAGGACAACACCGCCAGTCTGTCGACAGCCACAGTTCCATTAGACGGCCCTGTGAAAGCCCTGGGTTCACGAACCAGGCCGGTGTTTCAAAGCAAGTCCGGAATCTTCTCTTCAACGAACGACTGCCGAGATCTGAACGTGATCACACACCTATAAGAACACGTAAGTGGTCCTTGTGTGGACATATTGTTGTTATTACTAAGGTGTAATATTGACAAGTGTGTGTGAAATTGTGGATATTTCTTTAAGGTGTTAAAGTTACATTCGCTGGAGTTTGTGTTGTAGTGGCGAGTGGCATATTATAATCTGAAATTGTATACTGAGAAGAGAGTTGAGTGTGTGTTTGTCACGGTGGTTGAAAGCCAGTGGGTCTGACAGCCCCCTCCGGGGAAATCTAGTCGTGTAAACTGATTTGTCTATATTTATTCTATATATCTAGTATAACCCCGATAACAATCTAGGGTGTACGGTGTATGGTTTGGATGTGATAAGTGAGTGATAAGTGCGTGATTCCCTGGGGCACGTCTACACGTGGTGGACGTGGTGAATTTGGGTGTGATACAAGTTGAGCAGTATACAGCAGTGCATAAAAATAACACTCGAAATACATTTAATTACGATAGGAACAAGATATTTACAGTGATTAAAATCATTTCTACACATTGAACGGAACATTATAATAACCACATAGTTCAGTTTTCACCCACATAATAGTAATTGACCGCTAATATGGGGAACTCACAAAAGAAAGAGAAGCCAATAGTTAAGGATCGGAAGTATATGGCTATTTATGCTCCAGGGAGCACTCGGTTCCTGGACAACTGGGCGAAGCATCGTCATTTTGAGGGCAAGCTAAGCCCAGAGGCATGTGCACTGTTAGTGGAGCAGATTAAGACAGATTTGGCCACTACTAAGAGAGAGAAAGTAAAGGAAAGGTTGCGGCAAGAATTAAGAGAAGCTATGATATGGGACAGCCAAGCAAAGGCTAGGCGTGCAGGGATGAGTAAGACAGGTGAAAATAGTGGAACCACAGTGGCTGCGCTAACTACAGAAGAAGATGATTTGGGTTACATTGGTGGAGTACAGAACAGACGGAGAAAAGAGCGAGAGGAAGGTGAGAGAGCGCAGGCAGAGAGAGATCGTGCGCAAAGAGAAAGAGAAGAACTTAGGGCGGTGCGTGCATTAGAGCGAAAGCTTGAAGAGGAAGAAAGAGACAGACAGGACAAAGCTCTAGGAGAAGCTAGAATATTAAAAATGAGGGAGTTTCAAGAAAGAAAGGCCAGGCAGGAGAAATTAGAAGCAGATGTTAGGCTGTTAAAAATGAAAGAACAGGCCCCCTATCTCGCTGATTTAGCTACTGCTGACACCCAAGATTATCAACAACAGGTTGAGACCAAGCCACCGCCAGCCTCTCCGCCAGTGCTTAGATCTAAAGGGAAGAAAGGAGAAGAGACTCAGGGCTCCAATTTCTGTGGCGTCAGTGTGAGCGCTCCCCCGCCGTACCCGTACGTACCACCACAGTTGTATCCAAACCCCTATGCAGTAGAGAAACAAGGGTTTAATTTAGCAGCCCAAGTAGAGACACATCAGTTTCCACTGGTAGAAATGCCCAACATAGTTTGGGACCCCACCTTGATAGCAGGACAAAGGCCCCCCGGAGCACCAGCTGCCCCTATAATAGCCGCTAATGATCCAAGACTGGAGCGTATGGTGTTAGCTTATCGCGCTTGGACGCCTCAGCAGCTCAGTGATGCCTGTAACGGTTTGCATAACCCTAAGGATGATGTTGAAAGACATATTGAAGAGTTTAAACAGCTAATTAAGGGTTGGCATTTGAATGGATTGGAGGTTTTGAGCTGTTTACGGGTAATTTACGGCCATAAATTGGCACGTATACAGGGAGTGTATACTGGGATGGAAGGAGAATTGCCGTTCGCTGGTTATATGGACGCTGTTACTAGCGCTGCATTTGAGGTTGCATTGACAGGGGTGTGGGCGAACATACGCGAGGTTTTCCGTTTAGTCTCAGACTATACACAAATCACTGACACCAGACAGAAGCCAGGAGAGGATGTGATAGATTTCAGAAGTAGAATGGAAACCGTTTTTCGACGGTGCAGTGGCATTCCTCATGAAATAGCAGAGAACTCAGCATACCAACAGCATTTGAAGTCAGCCATCTTAAATGGCACACTTGTGCACCTGCGAGATTTTGTTAACAAGAACAATGTCACTCAGCGTAGCTGCACTGTGAGTCACATGATGGATCATTTAACAACAGCCCAAACTTACCATCAGAAAAAGAAAGAAAGGGAAGACAGTGCCCCTAAACAGGTGTTTATGGTTGATGTTGCCTACCTAGATAAGTCAAAGGGCAGGAAGGTAGGAGCAAAAAGGGCCCCCAACACATGTTTTAGGTGTGGTCGTTTAGGCCATTTTGTGGCTGATTGTAGATCTAGCACGACAGTAGAGGGCTGGGATGATGACAAGCGTAAAAAGGGAAAGCCACGTAGACCTAGGCGCCAGGAGGAAGAGGAAGATAGTGATCGCACTGAATGACTAGGCGTGGACCGTGAGGAAGAGTACCATGACCGTATGAACTTTGTAAATGCCGATCCTCCATTAGAACCTATATTTGATATAGCTCTAGTAACAGAGGCGTTAGCTGCAATGTCCAACAATGAAATTAAGCCTATGCGTACTCTTATGGTCAATGGTGTGCTGATTGAGTTCCTATGTGATACTGGTGCCGATACCTCAGTGATGAAAACAGAAATCCCTGGCATGTGGCCCAAGTCTAAGAGTATTTTTGTAAAGTCTGCTAATGGCCAAATGAATGAGAGGCCAGTGTCCAAACCGTTAAAAGTTGTAGATGGTTCTAAGACAGTGTTCCTAACCTTTGTTTACGCCCCAGATTGCCCTGTGCACCTGTTAGGACGTGATGGCATGATTAAACTAGGCCTGAGTATAGTCCCCACGAGTAAGGGTATGCGTGCCATCACAGCAGAGGAGACAATACAGGAGCAAGTTTATGTGCAGCAGTCCCTAGATCAGCCATGTTATTTTTGGACATTAGATATGCCAAATCCAGATCTCACAGGGACGGGCCCCTTTTTTGTTATCTCAGATAACCAAACGTGATAAGCAAGAGGTCATGCAATTAGGGGCACTACATGTTACATTAAGATACAAGAGACGTCCAGGCCCAGATCCTGAGTATGATAAGCTGGTCACACATCTACAGAAGCCACAGAGAGTTTCTTTTAACCATATTTATGAGGATAGTAATGGCAATGCAGCAGTCTCAGTCTCCCTTACACAAGAAGCAGATATGGTAATGGGGTTAGGAAAGACACCTCACATGTCATTAGCAAGAGGTGTAGGGGAAACCTGGCGTGAATTAAAACAGTTAGTTCGCAGTGGAGTCGCCAGGAGTGATTGGGTACGACAGACAGATGGGTGGGAGACTAGTGGGCACATGAGAAGGAAAGGCTTAGGTTTCACTCTAAGCATGACCCCAGCTGTCCACTTAGATGTACCCCTTCGCTCATGACAAATCATGTTCTCACAGGAGGACGCACAGGCACTAGCTACTGTGCCAGCCTCTTTATGGTCCTCAGGTAAAACGGACGTTGGCAGAATGACCACAGCTCGCCCCATACAAGTCACCCCTTGTAATGAACATCGTCCTAATGTCAGACAGTACCCCTTAAAACAGGATGCTTTGGATGGCATACGCCCAGTAATCAGGGATATGCTCGAGGCTGGTATCATAAGAAAAGATCCAGATGCTATGTGTAATACGCCCATTTTTCCTGTCAAGAAAGCAGATGGGAAATCATGGCGTTTAGTTCAAGATCTCCGCCAGGTCAACAGTTCTGTGCTGCCCATCGCTACAATGGTCCCTGATCCACACACGTTGCTTAATGGCCTCAATCCAAATAGTTTATGGTTTTCAGTCATTGACCTGTCAAATGCATATTTCTCTATTGAGGTTGAGAGAGAGAGTCAGGGGTGGTTTGGGTTCACGTATGATTGTGAGAAGCTCACTTACAATCGTCTTCCACAAGGATTTGTTAACAGTCCAGCAATTTTCTCTAGGGAGATAGCTAAATGTTTGGCCAGTTTCACCCCCCCAGGTTCATCTCAGGTCATTACATATGTGGACGACATGTTAGTAGCCTCCCCTACACGTGAGGAATGTGTAGCATGCACAGTTAAGCTTTTAAAGCACTTACAGGTCACGGGCAATAAAGTCTCGAAAGATAAGTTTCAGTTTGCACAAGAGAGTGTTCGTTTCCTAGGCCATACACTCAGTGGAGAGGGCCGTTGTTTACATTCTGATCGAAAGGCAGCCTTGTTAAATGCACCAAAACCCACGACTAAGAGACACATGATGCAATTTCTGGGTCTAACAAACTACTGTAGAGCGTGGGTCCCCGAATATGCTTTTGTCACTCAACCACTGCTAGATTTGTTGTACTTAGATGAGCTGCCTGCCTCTGCCAAATTAGTTTGGAATGCACAAGCAGAAGAAGCTTTTGTTAAGTTAAAACAGATGTTGACGAGCTCCTCAGTGTTAGCTCTGCCCGATTACACTAAGCCCTTCATTCAAACAGCTGATGTGAAAGATGGTTTTATGACTTCAGTCCTGTTGCAAAAGCAAGGAGATAAGTTGAGGCCTCTAGGATTTTACTCTAAACGATTAGACCCTGTGTCACAGGCCCTACCGCCGTGTGTCCAAGCTATCTGTGGAGCAACTATGGCGATTGAATGTACAGCTGAGATTGTGTTGTTTCACCCACTCACACTAAAGGTCCCCCATGCAGTATCCCTTCTGTTAAATGAGACTCGAATGGCATTTCTCTCTCCTGCCAGGTTCCTATCGATGTCTGCCACATTATTTTCTCAGCCCCATCTCACAATAGTTCGTTGTGGTATTTTAAACCCCTCCACACTCCTCCCTACGCCCTTAGATGGAGAACCACATAATTGTAAAGAATTGACTGAGCGTTGTTGTAAGCCCCGTGCTGACCTCTCGGACCAACCTCTGCCCAAGGGGGAGGTGTGGTTTGTTGATGGTTCAGCGTCTAAGTCACCTTTAGGTGTTAACCAAGTTGGTTTTTCTGTTGTGTCTGCAACCACTATTATAAAGGCAGGCCAGCTTCCGCCTTCGTATTCAGCACAGTCTGCGGAACTAGTTGCTTTGACTTCAGCCTGTAAGGCAGCGAAGGGTGTAGATGTTACAATCTACACTGATAGCCAGTACGCATTTTCTACTTTGTTTACGTTTGCGGCACAGTGGGCACGCAGAGGTATGATGACCTCGACTGGCAGACCTGTGAAGCACGCAGTGTTGCTAACTGACCTGATAGAAGCAGTATTACTTCCGCGTTCCATCGCTGTCTGTAAATGTGAGGCACACACTAACAGTGTTTCTCCAGTAGCGCGTGGGAATGCATTTGCTGACAAAATAGCGAAGGAAGCCAGCCTAGGTTCCCATGGGTCTTATCTTGTTATGTCTGCCACAAGTGAGACAGAACCAATATCACACACAGTATTACGTGATATGCAAAACCAGTCCCCTGCATCTGAGGTTAGGAAATGGATCCGTGATGGAGCTGTTCATAATCAATTTGAAATATATTGCATACATGGAAAACCAATACTACCTGTGTCATTGTTTCGCTTAGCCGCACATTTGAGTCATGATCGGGTCGGTCATGTCTCAACAGGTGGAATGGTACACCTAGTTAAGCAGCATTTTCACACTTATAATTTTCAAAATTATGCTAAACAATTTTGTAGGGCGTGCATCACATGTTGTAGGCATAACGCGCAAGGTAACGAAAGGCCGAAAAGAGGCAAGTTTCCCCCTGCAACATATCCATTCCAGTTTGTTCACATGGATTTTATACAGCTAAACGCTACTGTAGGAGGCTATAAGTACTGTCTCAACATGATCTGTCCATTTTCCAAATGGATTTACATATTCCCATCACGTGATAACACTGCACTAACGGTGGCAAAAGCCATATGTAAGACTATAATTCCTAACAGAGGGATTCCAGAGGCCTTGTACAGTGATAATGCTCCCCATTTTCGAAATGAAGTAATACAACTTATGTCATCACAACTGGGTATTAAGTTAAATTATCATTGTAGTTATCACCCACAGTCAGCTGGCCTTATTGAAAAGTTTAACGACACGGTAAAACTAAGATTGAAGAAAATTACAGATGTGTCAAAACGCCCATGGATAGAATGCATCTCATTAGTGGAATTGTACATGAGAATAGTACCTACGACTAAGGGCCCAACCCCTTTTGAAATTGTTAATGGTAAAGAATTTAGACTCCCACTTTTGGACCCCATTCAGACAGCACAGGATGTAGATGAAAACAAAACCCTGGCTGACTGGATGATTACTGTATTTAACAGCAAGCAGGTCCAAAGTGCCAATAATCTGCCAGTCTTTCCTTTGTCTTTACAGGAGCAATCGGGATTGGAGCCTGGTGATCAAATCCTGATAAAGATCATCAAGCGGAAATACTGGAATTCTCCTCGTTGGGAGGGTCCATTCCAAGTCCTGGTCACGACGCCCACCGCTGTAAAGATACAAGAGCGTGAGACGTGGATTCACAAGAGCCACTGTAAATTGGTTCGAACATTATCAGACATTTAAGTAATAGGAGTGCTAAAGCCAGCAGCGGGTGGGGCCGAGCTGATAGCGCTACGGTCAGACCCAAACCTGGAGAAGACTCCCATTAGAATATTCCCCTTCCCCACTCCGATTACACCTAGAATTGAGAATGAAGCACCTCTGGTATTTTTGTGTGATTTTTATTATTTCTATGAGTGTATCATATATTTGTATTATTAAAATTACTCGTAAATCGAGGAGTGTTGACGAAAATGTTACTCACCGCCTAAATCTAAATGCTTGGTATAATTACGCTAATCAAATTGCTAAGACTAATGGTGACAAGGAGTGTTATGTTTGCACACACATGCCTACATCTGCATCACATCCTACGTTAAATGCTGTACCGTTGACTGGTCATGAATGTGATTGCCTCGAATCCAAAATCGCTGGTGAGCCTTGGGAGAAAATGACTTTGAAGTACATGCACCTGAATGGAACCAACAGCAGCTATCTGCCGTGTAAACCGTACCATCAGTTTAAATACGACCTAAATAGCACACTGTTGAGTCCTTATGTCACTCTGAAACCTAACGTAGTGTTCCCTACTTGTTATGTTCGCGCTGGCTCTGTGAATTTGGGTCAGATCAACGAACACAACTGTAAAAAGACATTAATGCTGACTCCCCCATGTTTGAGTAGGACCACTAAGTACGGAGTTTGTGAAGCATTCAATCTCACTGGTATCCCGTGTCCATGGAAAAATGTAGACAAAGAAGGCAATATTACAGCCCACCGGTGTAGATTTGTTAGTAATGCTTTTATGGTAGCAAAAAATGGCACATATCCGCTAGATAATGTGTTCTGGATGTGTGGAATGAAGGCGCTTTTAAGACTTCCTCCCGATTGGGCGGGGGTGTGCGCCCCCATTAGAATAAGAGACCACACGTTTATTATCGCTGCTGAGCCACATCCAATTGCTGCCATTACACACCGTGTCTCTCGTTCAATAGGTGACGCACATGACCCCATCTGGGGTTCCAATGTTCCAGACGAGATGAAACTTTGGTCCACCGCCAATAAGGTTGGTTTGTCTCTCTTTCCCCATCTTGGAGTGGGAAAGCTTATGTTACGTGTAGAGACAATTAACTATAGACTTAGCCTGTTCCTCAACGCTACAATGACAATTGGAGAGGCCCAAAACCGTGAGTTGACTCAGCTTCGTTTAATGGCCCTCCAGAATAGATGGACTCTTGACCTCTTGACCGCTGCGAGTGGGGGGGTCTGCGTTCTTATAAACACGACCTGTTGTGTTTATATTTCAGATGACATTAATTCCAAGAATGTTAGTGACGCAATGCAAAACCTTCGTGACCTCCAAAAAGCTATCAAAGGTGACTATCACCCTGCTCTAGAACAGGGGTGGCTGACGTGGCTATTTGGGGGGGGGTGGGTCCAAAGTCTGTGTAAAATCGGAACAATACTGCTTTGTGTTCTGTTGTTACTATGCGTGGTATCTGTCTGTGTAGGACCATGTATCAAAGCATTAGTGAACCGTATGGTCAATGAAAAGGTCGTTCAGACATATGCGGCGTTGTCTCAGACTGATGACGAGATGTGTCCTAAGAGCTCCACTCCACACGAGAGTGTGTATTCTCTTCGAGCCCTATTTGAGAGTGACATAGAAAGTAGTCCCAAGGCCACTGGAAGCGAAGAGGCAGATGGTTGAGTTGTTGGTTTGATTAATAAAAATCCTGGTATGATATCCATTTTGAAAATGTGAAAGCAAGAAAAATGTGATTGATGTTTTTAGGAGTATTAATTAAATGAACAAAAGCAGGAAATGACAGGATCGGTTTACAGCATTTAGATGCAGCTATAAAGATATATATAATGTGTATATAAGTTCTTTCTTTGATTGTATTCATTTAATTGAATATCCTACAATGTATTAATCCAATGTGTAATATGTTTGACAGTCCTTATCAGTTAGTAAGTTTCCACTCCTCTGTACTCCTCTGTCCCCTCCCCTTTTCTAATAAAGTGCTTGGACGGAGGGGAGTGCGCCATTGTGATTTTGGACCTTGTGAAGTGATTTACTTGGTGATCACAATCCTCGTCGAGTAAAAGAGATCTCATGTGTCACGTGTAAAATTCTTCATACTGTGTGTGATTAACAGCAAGGGGGTTTAAGATTACGATCAAGAACCTAACAGGTAGGGTGATATTTTTTTGTAAAAAATGTTGTTAGAAAGGTTAAAGTACTATATTTTGATAGTAATCATTGCTACAGAGCGTTTGTTCGGTCACAGGGGTCTCTCCAGCTCTTTAGTAAACACAATATAGTACATTTTCAGGTAGGTGACAACATTTGAGCCAATCAGGAGAGAGCACTGAAAATGCATTTTCTATTTAATAAAGAGCTGGAGAGACATGGGAGACTCCTTTATGGACAGGGCACTCTATAGTAACGAGTACTATCAGAACATAGACCCATTTGCAATCATTTGAATAATTGCAAATCACTTACCCTACCTTTAACCACTTAGAACCTCATATATTGTTGAGAGGGAGTCCCTCGGGGCTCTATACCAGTGACTTTAAAGTTTTCACTCCACACTGAATATCTTCACTGAAAATAGCCGGTCGACAAGCTCACGACTCGCGAAGCGTTGTGAGCTTGTCGATCTGCTATTTTCTGCATAGATTTTCCCAGAAAATGGATGCTAGGGTTAAAGTAACATGTTACAAACCAATATACTGTACAACTACATTCATCTACAAAGTGCAGTATAGACCATAATGCCTTTATCCAAATATTCATAATAGCTGAGAGGAACAACAGCAATGGAATGCATAGTTAGACAGAGAAACTGTCGTTAATTTATTACCAAGTATGGTCAGTTGGCTCACAAATCATCATCATCATCACAATCCTCACTTTCAGCATCATTACCAACAGTATCATCATCATCATCATCCAGAGGTGAGTAGACCTCAGGTGGCACATGATCTTCATGAAGATCAGTCTGAAGACTAATGTCTAATGTGATATTCTTGAACATTGACATGGCATTCTGCATTTTCCTCTCAAAGTGCATCATGCTGCCAACAATAACAGCATTGACACCAGGATGATTTGTGTTGTTCATGGATGCCTGTAGGGACGCGTGCTGCTGTTGAAGGTGTTGGATCATGCTGCTCATCTCACGCTGAACCAAGACCCTTTCCTCAGTAGCCCGGTTCTTAAGGTGCAGTGCGTCGATGGCTCGTCTTTTTATGGATCTTGGGACATCACCCTCTTCCGTCTATAAAGATAAACGGGGTAAAACAACCATCCAACCAACATGAACCTTAGTGCCCCTTTTCTGGGACAAACATTCTGCGAAAATAATCTACAAATTCATGAAATGTGAGCTTGTAGATAATATTTTTTTGAGGAAAGGAAAGACTAGTGTAATTTGGAAACCAAATGTGAAATACACGCACATTGTCATCAAGGCCCAAATATACTGCAAAGGAGACATCGCATGCTTCTTGAAACTCCAGCTTTGAAGGGAAGGAGGCCTTCTGTGGTGGCCACTGAAGACTGTTGTACTCAGCAATGTTTTTTTTCAGTCTCCTGTTACAGCTGTTTATTTGTTTTGCCAGCCGCACAGCAATGCCTTGTCCATCTGCAACAGGACCAAAGGATCAAAAAACCATGAGACTCCAAAAACCCACAGTGAATGTAAACCTACAGTGTATGTAATAGAAAAACGAAATCTCTGAAATAACACCCTGACTTTGGAAATCTTGATAAACTAGACATTCAGATTGAAAAATACCATGATCTAATAACATTTATTTTCTAGCACAAAAGACATAATATCGATGTTATACTGTAAGTGATATTTAGCTATCAGCAACTTATAGAGCCCAGACATAATATCAAGCCTTTAAACTGGCCTGAAATCTCCTAAAAGTGATTGCATGCAATTAACTCATGCTGAACTTTGATAAACCACAATAGGATTTATACATTTTTGCTGAATTTTAATGAGACCAGTAGAATCAGTGTTTAGACCTGAATAACAGTATATTAACAACATGAACCATAGCATCCCTATTCTGGGGAAACATTCGGCAAAAATTGCTGATCAACAAGCTCAAAACACTTCATGACACGTGAGCTCGCGGATCAGCAATTGAAAAAGAAAGAAAGAAAAACAGAAGTACCTGCCAAGAAAATGTTTTCAGTTAGTCCTAAAGCACTAACAGTTTGGGATTTAATGTGTGCAACAGATGTTATGTACATCTATTAACATGAATGACTGTGAGGCTGAAAGCTCTGGATCTACATCAATTAATAAAATTAAACGAGGTATAGGCCAAAATGTAAAGTGGCCTGTTATAGCGCCACCGTGAGGCAGATCTTTGTAATTATGTTTGTAAATTATTTTGAAAATTATTCCTAACCTTTGTACCACTTGTGGTAACTCTAGCCCTTAAGGTCTCAGAGAGAAAAATATTTGAAAGGGAGATTTCCCCTATTCGCATTCAAGTCAATGGGGCATTTTAATTAATTCATAAATTAATATAAATTAAAGTATAAAACCTATTGCTTAGCAAAATGCAAGCACACGATTCCCGATGAAGCCGGTCGATTTGACATATGGCTTGTGTGTGTAGTGGCACAATTGTGGAAGGAGTAGCACGAAGAAGAAAGAAGAAGAATATTAAAGAAAGAATAAATAAACCGATCCAAGTACTAGAGTTTGTTGCTTTTCTGGCAACCACACTAATAACTTTCTCCCTGGGACACAGCCAATCCGATGTTCTATGGCTATATGAAAAGCACATTATTTTAATGTACATAAATAATTCAAAGCGACTTGAAAAATAAGTTGTTCTACCTGGGTATTTGCGTTTGAGCTGGAGTAGAGTGGCTCTCCCTTGCTTCAGTGCGTGCTCTCAGAAGCAGTTCAGCCCTGACTTTCTGGTCAAGCTTTCCCAGTGTTGCCTGGAACACCTCATCGAACTGATCCCATCTCTTTTTGATATTGTGCAGTCTCTCAATTGTCTGAAGACAGCCTTCTACCCTAAACACAAGAAACAAGAAGTTAGTGTTAACTCTGCATTGTACAATAGCGCACACATGGTGTTAGATTTGAAATGTTATACCTTGGCTTGCTTACTTACTGTATTTCCTCTGCATTTGATGACTCCTCAGTACGCAATCTGCATAGGAAAATATTTATGTTAAAACTGATAAAGGTTCAGTTCAGTTGTCATATCATGGGCATAACATGTTTAAATGCTATTCTGCATAATGTGAAGTGTTGAGATTTAACTGCTGTGGATGGAATTTCCACTAGTAAAGGCTACAATGTGAAATTGTGGCGGTGACTATGGCAGGCAGATGTGCCCATACATGGAGTAGTACAGTAGTTCTCAAACTGTGGTCCGTGTACCACTGGTGGTACTTGAGGAATGTCCAAAAAAAGAGGTGTGAAAATAGGCTCTCCAGCCATGCTCAAATTAGCATGACAGCACACCCAGCCGTTAATGGAAGATTTGAGCTTAATCATATTATTATTTTTCTGATTGTCTGTCTGAATGTCTCGTGACAACTGTAGGAGTTAGAGTTCCAGTTACTTTGTAGTGTATTAACGTACAGAACTGTGGAAGTCATTCTTATTAGGAATAAATTTGCCTATGTGACATTGTGTACTGTGTATGGCTGAATAGGATGGGGGTAGATCTGCGCTACTGTATTTTGACGAATATTTCCTGCGGTGGTACTCGAGGTAAAACGTTTGAGAACCACTGGACTAGAACATTCCAAATGCCTGTGCAATTTGAAAAATGTGCCCATGTTTGGACTGACATGTTCAACATCAGTGCAAATTGTACAGTAGTAGTTACTAACGGTTAACAGAAAACGGTTATCAATACATATTTAGGTGTGGGACATCAAACAAGAGACCGATCAGAAAGGGAGGGAGGGACAGAGGAACAGAGTGACGGAGAAGTAAATTAGCTTTTAAGATGAGACATTATTTGTCTTACTTGAGCTGGTTCAGCTCAATCAACTTTGTGATGTATGTTCTCTTCCATCTGGGAACACTTACATCTGGAATACACATAAAGACAGGATTCAACTCTAATACATGTCATCGTCCAATGCAAAAAGAGGGAGGGAAAGCAATGTTTTGTGAGAATGACCATCTGTTTTTATTTAATACTGTGTTATAAACTACTTTTGACCACCTTTATTGTTCCTTAACACCAAAAACACCCATTTACCTAATACTCAGAGCAAAACAACTATATAAAAGCCTGAGCTAACTCCAGCGCCACGCACCCCAATCCCTGAACCTGCAAAAAAACTATCCCTAACCCCAATCCTATCCTTAACCTCACAGGAGCTAACGTTTTCAGCCGAATTGTGTTCTCAAAGAAGGGAAAAAAACACCATTATCAGGCATTATCAGGAGCATGTTATCCACTCGATATGTGCATTTTTTACATACTCAAACGTTCGAGCCGGGTGCCATGGCATAGAATGAAGCCTATGGGCTTATATAGCTACTTAAGGTATTTTTTTCACACAAACTTTAGGCATCCATGCCTTGGTTGTGTCACACAAGCCGCCGTATCTGATATACAAAGCCTTTACTGCCCTTAGTGGGCAGTCCGCCACTAAGCCGGTCTGAGACTAGGTCGGCTTGTGTGGAATAAACAAGGCATTGATGCATGTCTGGTGACAACATGGATCCTTGACATAACATAACATGACATAACATTCCAATTTGGACCTAACAAAATACAGTAAGTAGGCATTAGTCCATGGGCTCCATTCTATGCCACAGGGAGAATGCATAACAGGTGGAGAGAATGGATTATTTCTGGTCAGACAAGGTCAGAGAAAGAAGGATGAGACTAGTAGGGATCATCACTGCATCAGACACCCCAAACTAGGGGAAAACAAACTAACACGGTGGGAGTCAACCCATGGCAAAGCTAGGAGAGGCAAAAAGCGTACCACCTATGTGGATGCACTGCAGTGCGACAGTGGGGCTAACAACAATGCAGAGCTCAGGACCCTGATGCTAGACAGGAAGGAGTGGAGGGGAACAATTCAGGAGTCCCGAGTTGGTGTTGGCTAGACCGCACTCTCGCCTAGCATAGCATAGCAGTTCTGCAAATAGGGGCATTTCTGGAAATAAACCCTGTGGCCATTCATTTGTGATCAAAATAAGTAGGAAAATTAACCTGTAATTTTAGTCTGGAGTTGTCCTTTAAAACAGGAGAATGCCATAATTGTATTACTGTAATGCTCTGTTCACACTGTCAGTTACAAAAGACACAAAGCAACAGTGGTTTTGTCACAAAGTCACAGTTATAATGGTGTGCAACGCTCTCGTTGATATCATCCAGTGTCAGTCCCATGAGCGAAAGCATAAAATAAAAAAATAAAAAGACCAGGGATTGTTTGGAGAAATAAGGTCAGTGTAAATGGTGAAAGAATCTTATCGCTGTTTCAGCTACAAACACTGGTTGTTGTTCCTATCTTCATGTTGCTGTATCTTTGTATCGGCTAGTGTGAATGCAGCTTAACATGTATTGATTTTAGCTTACCTTTTGGTTTTGTCTTCGAAAGAGAAAGGTGAGCGACTTCTGTCTCCCTTTCCATCCACCTCAGAACATCTTTCTCTGTACCTGGTGCCTCTTTCAGGATGCTGGACATCTCCTCCTCTGCATCACTCAGGACCTTCTGTGCTTTCTCCCATCTTTGACGGAGCTGCACGTCTACAATCAGAAATTGTCAGCTTTATTGGCGACCAATAGTTGAATGTTAGGGCACGTACCACACAACCATGTAATGCCTGGCTTTGGTATGTGGATGAAACATCAACAAACATCAGAACATACATGCCATTCCAAAACATTCCTTGTGAAAAACATTGGAAGCTGCATTAGTTGCGTCACTCTTTCAAGAAATACAGACATGGGACAAACCTAGATCAGCGGCTTTCCTCCTCCTATAATGTAGAAGGGCGTCAGTCAGGAGGTCAAGGCGGTGCGAAGGAGTCATTTCTTTTGTGACTCGCGCAAACCTTCTCAGAAAGCACCACAACCTCTCCATTCCTTCACCATCTGTCAGGCCAAATCCCTGTAGCCTTCTTGTGCTGTACATGATCTGTGAACAACACACAGTCTAACAGTTCATTTACTTCACAATATACAATAAATTACAACTGTGTTGCACTATGGGTTGAAGTAATAAATGTAGCATATGTGTACTTTGTGTATGAGATTATGAGATCCATTAATACAATCCTAAATATAAATTACCGACAGAACCAAAGCATTACCTGACACTGGAGTTTATGTCCATAAACATGAAATGCCGGAACAGCGAGGGACACACCTGGTGGTACTCCATCTCGTTTTGTATGATGCAACACACAGCAGCACAATATTAGATATTTTACGAAAATCCTTAAAAGACAACACTTACTTACACAATACAGTTTTAAGAAATTACTCACATGCATATGCTTTGAAAGTATACATGCTATGTCATATATGACAAATATACTAGCCTATTGAAAACAAAATAATGTTGTTATTCAAATGTGTTCCACAATGGCCTAAACATTTTAATGTAAAGCATCTGACATCTTAGGGACATATTTTGAGCTTATCAAAAACAAACTCACCGTTCTCCCTCACTCATGTTCAAAAAAACAAGGGGCATTTCATGTCGACAACATGCTCCAAAAACTCCAGTAATGTCAAGTTTTGTCTGCTGCTGTTTGGAACGGAGCTGATTTCCGGCCTTAAAGTTGCTACAGTCCTGAGTAGATAAGGAGATTTTACGTGTGACAACATATAAACTCAACGAATAATGACACCTCACAGCTAACACAGTGAACAATGGTTACAACTTTACTGACCTCACTTGGCTTGGAGATGTCAGGATGGGAGAGCACAAATTGTTCCACATCTTCGCCCTTGACGAACATGCAGTTGCCATGCAATGGCTCGGCTGGAATGGAATGGAAAAATTGTATAGACATTAGACAACTCTTTCAATCACAGTACAGCAGATACAAAATAACATTTCATGTCATGTCAACTCGTAATCAGCTCAGCTAGTACCTGCACTTTTTCCAGAGCTTCTTTTCCTCACAAGTCCAAAGTTGGCATCCATGGAGACAATTATCTCTCCGTCAGTCTGAAATATAAACATCAACAATGATTCAGTATCTGGTTCTGATGTATTGTTCTCTTAAATAAACCATCATATGAGATGGTGATGTGGAATTTGGAAATGAGCGGTTGCTGTCAATACTGTACAAAATGAACATCATCTGTTATGCTGCCTGAATATGCATACTTATAATTCAATGAACATGTAGAACTAGATCTAACCTTTGGACATGCTGGGCATATTGTGGCATCATCATAGAATGTTCGTCGTCTGTAATAGTGGTGGCGAAATTGAGATATTGATTCCCCCACTAAGGCTCTGTACAGCATGTTAACCTATGAAGCAGTGAACACAATTAAAATAAATATTGGTTGTATTAATCCAAATGACATGCAGGTAACTACAATGGTTTAGGACATTAGTAAAAATCACCAGAGTTGCATGGTTATTCCTTTTTTCCCCTCAACAGCAAATATGTCACAATGACAAGATTTCAACATTTCATCTATGTCATTTTGGTTGAAATTCTGTTTCAAATGACCGAGGTCAGGTTGCTGAAGTAACTGAGAATCAGTAGACAGAAATTGTGTTATCTTATGAGTGTTTCTTTATAGGCTATAATAATACCCGAGTAGTTTAGAAGTTTCCCAATATAAATAAACTTTCCACCAATACACTGTACACTGCAGTTCTGTAGGATACAGAAAGTGCATGCATTTTAAAAATACAGAAACACAATTAAACACAAGTTAAATTAAGGTTCATCTACTTTACCTCTGTAAGAGTTAGGTTGTTTTTCCAGCGTAGGGTGTTGCAAAACCCCTCAACCGACACCTGGCACTCTAGAGACAGATTATGAAACAGCTCCAGGAGGGCTAATGAAAATGCTGCCTGAGGTTTTTCTGGTGATGCCGGCCAGAGCCCATACTTCAGCAGAGTGCATGGTTCTGGTTCACACTGACAAAAAGTGACTGTGAAGTTGCACAGCTGGCCTATCAATGGGGAGAAGAGAGACAAATGGTTACTTAAGAATTGTTTACTTTTATTGTTTTTGCCAATTATTACCTTCACCAAATCGTTGCAGATTAATGACCTTTGCTTTTGAAAGTGATTTTGTAGGAAGAGAATGTGTGCTGTAGGTACTATGAATTTTGATAATACACCATGAACTTAATTGTAATGTTTCTTTCTATTGTTTAAAAAAAAATCTCTAAAGAACACTGTATATACTTTAAAGAATAGATCTGCTAATAAAAGACATATTGAGATACATGTTTTAACAAACCTGTGTTCACAACTATTTTCATCCCTCTGGTGTATTGAGCATGGGAACTGTGGTCCTCTGTTAAATTCAACAGGAATCCGTAGGAGGCTGTCTCATAGTATGTTTTCTACAGGATATGGAAAAAAGAAAAATAGAAAACACAGGAAAACCAGTTATGCCAACTTTGAATTATTTTTTTTAACCCTCGTAGGGTCCTCGGGTCCTTTTGACCCGGTTTAACATTTTCAACATGAATTAAACGTATGTAAACATTTTTTGTTCTCTATGAAACTTCTTCTATTTGCCTTATTTACTGTACTAAACATGTGATATGAAAATGAAAATTTTCATTTTCATGAAAATGAAAATTTTCACACAGGGCCTTCGGGTCAAAGTGACCCGAAGGCCCTGGGTGTGACTAAAACACGAAGACCCTACGAGGGTAAGGTCTAAAATGATAACTCTGACTTGACTTAAAATACATGTATATAAATTAATTTCTATAAATTATGAATAAGTACTAACATTCCATTTCTCAGGTAGATGCAAGGAATTTCTGTGTGTCGCCTTGACACAGGTTTCGCAGAAAACGATTGTGCTACTGCATTCCAAGCACCTATATTCAGCCTGCTCTTTGCAAATAAAGCAAATATTTGAGGACGGTGCTGAGTATTCTAATGACACACGTAGCAGTTCAGGCTTTAGTGACTCCCAAACACGGAGCTCTTTCTTCTTGGCTTTACTGTATGCAGACTCTTCATTAGGGTTGTGGCTAGCTTCTTCATCTACATCAAGATGTCCTACAGGTTGGGTTGATGGACCAGGGACAGCCGGGTTGAGTCTGGAGTATGGGTGTGAAACACTGTTTTTCACAAATGAACGTTTAACACCACGACCACCAATGGTCTTCTGCACAACTTGTATCCTCCTTTTCTTGAAAGGCATCCTGGATCTCGACTTCAAATGGAATCTGTAAAATAGCAGTTAATTTAAAAAGAAACATCAGTTAGAAGGGAATAATAATAATAATAATAATAATAATAATAACACTACAGACAGTTCAACCTTTTATGTTATGTAACTGAAATCAGTTAAGGCAAGACTGGGAAAATTACACTGACTACACATGACTGTGTTATATCCACTGTCAATAGTCTCTGTACATTCATAGGCAGATATAGGTAAAAACAGATCATGTTTTTACCTATATCTATCGTCTGTGCACAACCAGTTATTATGTTTAAGGGACAATTACTTTTTGACATGGGTCCAGGTAGACTTGGATAGTAGCCTATTTCTCCCCTTAATAAATGAAATTGTCATTGAAAACATCACTTTAGGTTCATTTGTCTTTGTCTAACATTTAAATTGACAAATATGCAAATAAAATGGGAATATAACATCACGAAAGGGGAAATACTTTTTCATAGCACTGTGTATATTAAAAAAGAAATGTAATATGCTAGATTATGTGTCTTGTTTGGTTGGTTGAATAATGTACCACAATGGAGACTTTTAGGAAGCCTTTATTTTGTGTACAAGATGTCTAGTCTGTTTCCCCCAATTTCCCCACATTATTCTAAACCCAAAGGCAAGACAATATCAATCACCACGCTCAACAAACATACGACCATGTGGGAACATGTAATCAATCAGATTAAAACAAAGATTAGTAAAGACATGCATCAAAGTAGATAATTATAATCATAGCCATGGTTCACATGACGCTTGTCTGTCACGAGCGCCATGGAGCAACTTCTACCTGGTTTGGCACGTTCTCCATTTACAACCCGTACATCTACAATAACGTTCACATTTCAAATATAAAGTGCTGACCTCACGGCCATGGATGTAACAAGTTGAAACAAGTGGGTCTAAGTACCTGTATCTTCCGTGTTGTTCAATAAAAAGCATTTTAATCCGATCGGTGACCATTTTTCATTCATGCTTTCGACTACGCGACCCTATCGGTTGGGAGGTGAATTGCACTCTGATACATTGTATCTCTATGAGAAAATGGCCACCAATCGAATTAAAATGCTTTTTATTGAAGAATACGGAAGATACGGGTACTTAAACCCAAGCATTTCAACTGGTTACATCCGTGGCCGTGGGGTCAGCACTTTATATTAGAAATCTGAACGTTTGTTTATGTAGATATACGGGTTATAAATGGAGAAAGTGCCAAAACCAGGTATAAGTTGCGCTTCATAGCTAAACGTCCTAACTTAGTCATCTTCCATACTGTACGTTTCAGTGTCCATGTTATCTTACCAGACGACTTGTTGGACACGTGTTGCATCAACGCCAAGCAGGAGTAAAAGGAGTGGAAATGGAAGGAGTCCAAGTTTTAACAATAATAAGTGATTTAACAGAAGAATATTGTCTCTTCTTGTGTGGTTTCCTCTCTCTCCTTTTCCTGGACCACTTTCGCGCGTAGCTTGGGGAAAAAAGTGATTGGCTAAAATGCTTGACAGACATATGAATTGACCAACCACGGGCCTCCTTAGATAAGACACAGGCTTTAGCCAACCCGCTTGCCTCATCTTTCTTGGCTTTACGCCCTCTCCATAGCTAAATGTAATCATAGCCTACAGAGCCTCTGGGTTATTCCAGAGTTTGGGGGCCTTGAATGTAAAATGCCCTAACTGATATGCCGCATATCAATTAGATAGCTATGAGCCAGACCATTAGGCTACATTTTCATTATTGATTAGAAGCAGTGTCCCCAAAAAAGCACAAGAAAGTACAGTTCAATACAAGGTCTGGTCTGCTAAGTGGATTTTAATCCCAAGAAAGCCCATGGCTTTTGTTTCCATTGGGGACCTTTGTACTCAATTCATAGAAGAAGGTTAACAATAAAATCTTCACATTTCTCCAAAAAGTCATTGTTTGCCAGTGAAGTGCAGCTGACACGGGTGTTATGTGTTCCAAACTACTGGTACCAGAGACTAGCTGCAGCAGATTGAACCTAATGTATGTGATTTTTCAGATTTTGTATGTCTGTCTGTCTGTCTGTCTGTCTCTTGCCAGTGTGTAGATATCATGCCCATACAGATGGGTCTGACATCACTGCATGGGTGATATGTTTGTGTCTTTTTATACCCATATGCCATATAGATTGCCCATATATGGATTTTCCAATTTCCCATAAAACAACATAGAATATCGCTCCACTCCAGATGAAGCTGGTGGATTTGATATGACGCGTGTGTGTGGCTAAAACTGTGGGAGGACTAGCAGGACAAAAAGAGTTTATCTCCCAAACTATAAAGTTCAGTGAAAACATCATTGTGTGTTGCCTCTGGCAACGACAGAAATTTAACTGCCAATACTTGTGGCTTAACATAAGAAAACACATTGACAACAAAAGCCCTTCAGCCAAAGGGACAGGATATCTTCAATAAACTTCTTTACATAATGACTAGAGCAAAGGCTTATAACCTGACACGTCAAGCCTTACTGTAGTGACCTGCCTTTGCCAGGAGTTTGACGGAACAGGATCTTTGCCTTTCTTGAGCAGAGGTGATTCTTGACACGATTTGGGAGTTTGGGAATTGGGACCCAACCTGACAGACTGAATGAGCCCCCACTTTACCACCTAAAACTAAGCTTGTAGATCTGCCATTTTCCCTGAATCACCTATAATGACTAACATGACTAAATTAATGTGGATTCATGTGGTTAATTCTCTGAGCTTTATTGTGCATTTTACCTGTTCATAAACTTTGCCTATGTGTGAACTTTTTTTGATGCTGGGGTTAAAGTGGTTAACAGTATGTATAAGTCAGACCAAATGTATCTAGACCCTTTGACCTTTGGGCCTGGGTCTGGGCCCTAGAAGTCCCCACACACAGCCTGTGTGTGGAAGTCACACCTACCCTCCCTTTCCAGCTCAGTTTCTTCATAGCAACTGTAGAATCCGTTCTCCTAAATGGCTGTGAATGCTTTTAACTTGAGGTCTCAGTTCTGCCCAACAGAAGCCCCTGGATGTGTGCTAAACATTAATGCTATTGAACATGGTGTACAAAACATCAACTTGGATGAGCATGCTAGCATGCTCGGATGAGCATGAGCCAGCAAGCTTCTGAATTCTAGGCCACAAAACCTTTAATGTGGGGCACTGAGCCTGTCCACTGGAACTCAGGGTCTGGTGGGTGATGGTTCATGTTGAGTCAGCATGCACTCACAACAGGATGAGACCGGCCCAGTTGTTCAGTTTATTATAGAAAGATTGGGAATATATATACTGTTGTACTGGACATGACATGACAAGAGACAGATATTGTGCACAGGCGTCAGCGAGTTCAGAGAATGCCATGAATGATTTATGAGTTTTATTGTGTCAAATAGATAGTCTCAGACCAATATTCATAATAACCATAACAAGTGAGTGAGAAGTTAGTTGGCAGGACATTGAGCCTGGCTGGTCACCCAGTTGCGACAGAGTAAAATGGTAGTCAATCCAAGAACAGAACAATGTGTGAGGGCTTGGTTGTGGTCACTTTGTCTTGATGACAGCTTAAGGTGCTCCTCAACCCTATTAGCTCATCGTGGGGTTCTTCAGAATTGCAGTCATTGCATCCATCCACCTCCACATAACCCAGCTAACCTCAATTCTGGACCTCAGCTATTGAGTATATATTAAACATATGTAATCTGTTAAATGTGTTTACCATACCCCAATATTAAACCAACTCAGTCTATCACTCCCTTGTACATAATATATAATGGTGTAATCCAACATTTTCATCTGACATCTGACATTACATTGTCCCCATTAGGTGCATTAAAAAAAATGTACTCATATCAATGTGTGGGGCACACATTGATATGAGTATTTAAGCTTCATGTGTTGCTTGTTACCTTAAACATTGTATAAAAATCTTTCCCCCCCCACCTTTGAATATGCTTCATAATTTCACTTGGTCTATACCCGCATAATAATCTCAATACTTTGCTTTTGCATGCTGTAACAATGCATTTGGGACATTTAACTATTTTAAAAGAATGTCCAACACGGTACTTCACACAATTCCATTTAATGGAGAACAATGAAAAACAACAATTAACGATTACAAATATTCAAAGATCAAACACAAAATAATAGACTAGGGCTTTAACAGTGGTGGGAAAAGTGCTTACATTTTGTACTCGTTTAAAAGTACCACATCAATACCACAGTGTAGAACTCTGTCACAAGTAAAAGTCCCGATATTCAAAAATTACAAAAGTATCGGCATCAAAATATACTTAAGTAGTACAAGTAAAAGTACTCATTATGTGGATTTCACAAGTTTTGAAAATGTATAAAAATCTTTCATTTTCAAAATAGCTACGGCTGAAGTGGTTAATGTATGTTTTGTAATAATAATCCAAATCTACAAAGTAACTAGTAAATCTAAATTTCAAATAATTGCAGTGGAGTAAAAGTACAATATCTGTCCCTGACATGTAGTGAAGTAGAAGTATTGAAAATTGGAAATACTCCAGTTAAGTAAAAGCACCTCGAAATTGTACTCAAGTACAGTACTTAGAGTAAATGTACTTAGTAACTTCACCACTGTTCAACCTTTTTTTTTTTCAACATGTTTTTTAGTTTTTCGAACACGCTGTCTGCCATCTGCTCCTCCCCCGAGGCAACTGGTTCTGAAAGACATAAGAATATGGAAGCGCATGACTTAAGTTAAAAAAGGCAAAAGAAATATCTGCAGGCAACTCTTCTTACAAATTCTTATCAATGCGAAAAAGAATCCTCATCTATATATGCGTGTGTTGATGGTTACTCAGAATAGTATATCGTCTATCAGACACCTGGATTAAATGGCTACTGACTATAGACATGATAAAAGAATTATGACTTGTACTTTATTTATTTTTAGACAAACATACAAATAGTCACCCTAAGCATTGAGACAAGCATATATAGACATGATAAATGACATATTTAACCCATTAAGGCATGAACTGGCCTAGGAGGCCACAAATCGATTGATTGATCATTATAATAAACATGCTGTGAAAATGCACATGGCTCAACCATCTGATCACTTTATAAGGTGTCTTTAGAATTGGACTCATAGAAAGAAGTCCAAATGGTTTAAGGACTGACCTTTGACAGCTGTTGGCACTGAGGATGCTGGCTTCGGCTTCTTTATTGGTTTTTCAGAGTGATTCTGCTTGCGCTTTCTCTTCTTTCTGGTTTCTGGATCTGAAAGATAGATAAAAGATGTGTAAGAATATGGAATGGAATACGTGACTGATTTGAAATGTGATAAACACATTATGCAAACTATGCTGTGGCAACCTCGTTAATATAAGTAACTGGAAACTGCATTTTCATGTGTATTAAACAATTATTTTTAAATCCTTTTTATTGTACTAAAATAAGTAGACCAGAGGTAGGATCAATTCATTCAGGCATTATTGGTTTTCCTTGCCATTTAAGATGGCAATATAAGAAAAGTATAGACCATTTACCAATTGTTCTATTAATTTGCTAATACAACTTAAATTAAGGATACCGTTTGTTTCCGTACAAGAACACATAATTACTGTATCTGAATACTCAATACTGACCATCCACAGCTTGCACCCTCGCTACAGTTGAGGTCTCCAGCTCTGAAGAACACTGACCGCCTGGAATGACAAAGATCAGACACTTGATTTTGAATGTATAATAACAAGTCAAGTACATAAGGAGACAATGAATTTAAAAAAATACATAAATACATTGCAGAAGAGAATGGAAACACAGTAGGGCTTATAAGAAGTTCCCACCTACAAATGAAGTATTCAGTAATCACAGTTTAATTTAACATACTGTAAGACAAGACAAACAACTACCAAGTTTGCATTTCAGTTTGGATGCTATTGCACAGTCAGATGCACTTAAATGTTTCCATATTGAATGACATGACAAAATCATCAACATAGGCCAGATGATTAAGAGGCATATTATCTCCCACCTACACTTGTTTAGCCGTTTTGACAGATCATACATATAAAGATTGAAAAGTGCAGGTGACAAAATGCCTTGTCTCACCCCATTAGACACTAGGAAAGGTACATATTTACTCATACCCCATCTACCTTGCCTGGTTTGATGTGTATACTATTATCATGTGCGATACGTCCCTGTTGTGGTTTGGCAAATAACTAACAGCAAATTGGTTAAAATGCCTATAATGCTTTCCCAGGTCCCAGTAGTGTGTTCACATACATGCCTTGTTTTGACCGAAACCATATAGTATTCATATGAAACTAGCCTGATGAGCTAACTCTTGATATGGCTCACACAAGATCCCAATAGCAGACAGCCTCTCTCACACCTCTGCGCTTTGAATGTTTGGAAATATTAAGCTGTACACGCTGCTCTAGCCCTCTGCAGCCACCTGCATACCCCAGGTTTTATTTGTTTGCAATGCACAATGAAAATTGAACACTAGGACACAGAGGCCAATATTAAACTAAGCAGTACATTTTAACACTGGAAAAGCCAGAAGCACATTATGCATTTTTACTTAAATGACAAATTATCTGATCATTCCAAACAATAGACATCAGTGTATAATGCTTCTGTTGATGATAAACATAAACCAGTATAGAGACATGTATAGACATGATAAATGACTCTTTAAGACTGACCGTCCATCCCTGTGAGCTCTACCATGGTGTCCCCTGTGAGCTCTACCACAGTGTCCCCTGTGACCTCTACCACGGTGTCCGGTTGCTCAACTGGCTCCTCAGCGCTTTCCATATCTACAAAGACAAAGGCCATAACTTTTTCACCACAATGTGTGACCAATTATGACAGACACACTTAACAAATAAACACGCATACCACACACAAATGTGAAAATACTGCATCCGCTTACAGGAGCAGATGCATGTTACACATAGCAAAATTCTAACATCACCTAAATCAACCATTCAACCTAGTATAGACATGGTAAATGACTACATAAACACTGACCGTTGACAGGTGTCGGCAGTGCCATAGCAGATTCAGGAGATTCCTCGGCACACTGGTTTACTACAAAGACAAAGAGTTTTTTCACCACTGCAATATAGACTTAAGACGTTTTCACTAATGCAATGCAGAAATAATTCTGACACAGACACACCAACAAGTCAACTAAAACACCACTTATAAATGTGAAATTACTGAAACAGCAATGTTTACTCGGCTCCTTTTTTTTAAACCAACGTGGCAACTTTTTCCTTCTTGCCAGTTATGTTGCAGAAGGACAGTAGTGCTATGCCCATGATAAACATTCTGTGAAATGTGTACCCAGATGTGCAGAAAAACCTTACGTAAGCATAAAGCGGTACTATAGTTTGTTTCAGGGTTGAAGTTTATGAAGTACTTTTACCTATTTCAAAAGATACATTTTCTGCAGCGTTCAAAATCTTCCGCATCTGGTCCGCTCCATAATTGTTGGCCTTTTTCAGTTCTAGGCCAACAGGAAGTCCAGTCACTTTCAGGTACATGCCTTCCTTGGCTTTCCTGTAGGGTACCAAACCCTCACCCCCCCGGCGTCCTCTAAATGACATAGACACCATATCAAAATGTAAACATTAACATACACAATATTCTGCATATAAACAATGGCAGATAACCACTCAGACAGACAATGGTATAATGGCTCTTTGATTGGTGACTGCATTCAAACAGTCTTCTACAGAAAGAAAAAAAACAGTAACTAGCACCAAAATACAGATGGCAGTGCAAGTGCATCTACTGTCCAATCCGGCGCAATGTCTGTTCCAAATAACTTTGAGAGTCCGTTACTTGACCCTACCACACACCAGGGTCTAAGGAGTAAGACCACCTCCTGCAGATGTGCTGGTTTGATTAACTCCACCATACAGATCGCTTAAAATAACTAAACCATACAGATTGGTTAACATAATGACTTTATAAAGAGGTAGTTCACTCAAAAACAAAAATCAATTTATAAACTCCAACTTCTGTGCCTCGCCGTGCATGTGTGGCTCAACCAGAGCTCAGTCACACGCTGTGCTAGGCGTGTTCTTCGCTCATGCATCTGATCACTGAACTAGAACTGGTTTATAGAAGCTATTGTCTTTTGCTATGGTTATATTCCGACACTGTAAACATAATGACACAGAAATAAAAAAGATAAAGTACATATAAGCTGACATTTGGAGTTAAACATATTTTTTATACGGTTTCACTTTCATCAAGTTTGATCCCTGTTTGCTTGCAACGCATTAAACACGGGAAGAGCTTTGGCTTCTATAATCGCTGTAAAGGATGGGGCTATACACTAACCAAAACTCTGAGCGCATTAAGCGCAATCTCAGGATAAGTAAATGATTAATTCAAAGTTGTATTTGCGTGAACAACTCCTTTTAAATAAATCCTTGTGACATACTTACTGTATTTTTGTTTGAAAAGTGCCGTCACCTTCTTAGTGAGTTCACCCTTGTCTAGTTTGGGGCAGGACGGTTTTGAAGCTGAGAAGCTATCTCCTAGGAAATGCAATGGAGAAGAAAGAGAAATAAGAAATCTAGTAACTCCCCCATAATGTCTGGTTCATCTGTGAGAATGTATGTCTCTACCAACCTTTACAATACACAGCAAAATCATTGGATATGCCGGTTGAGTTGATGAAACCCTTGCCTCCCTGAACCCTTGCCTCCCTCTCATGTACAACAAGTAGATTGTTTTGAGGGTCAAATGCCAGCACCACAATCTCCACACCCACCGCATTCAGCCCGGACACCTTTAATCAAATTTTGAACAAAATAAAACAGGGCTGGTCAAAATGCCTTAAACCAACATGAGTATTACACCGATTGAGGTTACTGACAACCTTAGCATAGGTTTGAAATAACCCCTGGCTTATAATATAAATTCTGTTTATATATGTATTGCGTGTAAAATGAAACATATGTATTATGTGTACAAATGAAACAACTCCACAATATAATGTGCGTGCATTTGCATCAAAATTACTTTGTTCAGCAAGTAACTGATGATGTGATAAAGCCAAATTATGACGATTAACCACTTAAACGCCATTCATTGTTGAGTAGAGTCCCTCAGGGAAATGTGCTCATTACTTTTTAGATCCTTCTAACAGACAAATTGTGGTGGAAATATTACCCCTCCCCAACATTGTTTGGCAGAGGTAATTACATCACCATGTCCTATTGAATAGCCAGATTAGCAAAGATCTCTACCTAGTGATTTGTCTGGTGACATATATGTCAATGTAAGGCCTAAAATTGGGTGGAAACAATTTGGAACCAAAAAATGCATTGCAGAACCAAGGAAACGAGTTTAGGGTGTCTGAAAATAACGTTGTTGTCCAAAATCTGTTACATTTCAGCACAAGGAAAAAGAACTGTGGTCTGATGGATCCAAACAAAGTTGCCTTTAGTTATAAGCTCATTAAAACTTTTCATTGATTAAATATTTATGAAACCCAACCCACAGACCAAATTTTTTTTTGGGAATTAAACAAATGGTGAAAATAGCCAATCTACAAGCTAATTTTGCATGACATTATTGTATGATTAGGAAAGTAGGAAATGTTTTAAAGAGATAAAATTAAAAAAGGAAATGCAAGTGAAGTCCTAGCCTATTCAAAGAATGTATATTTCCCCAGACGTATCAGTAAGCGGAGATCTGTTATGTTGATTCCAAACCTCTAAGTCGATCTGCTTCAGGTGCCTGTTAATTTTACGGTGCCTGTCTGTAGGGCTAAGGGGCTTTGGGGGCGCTGGAGCGTTTACAGCTGCAGCGCTCTGCCGGTATGTGCTCTGTGTGGCATCATCTAAGGATGACCACTTAGAGGCCGCCTCTTTCAAACTATTGCTAGTGCCTGAGAATGGAGGGAAAAAGCACATTTATGGGTGTCTATGGAGCGTTAGTTTGACATGTTAGTACATGACAGTGAAGTCATGATAGTTTGACAGACATAAGCATGACAGAGAAGTCTGAACAAAAGTAGATTTGAACACGGACAAGATAACTAAGAAATATAGGAAAAACGACAGGGAGCAGTTCAATGTACTTATCAGTACGATGAACAAATGGCTAGAGATTTATAGGGCTGGGCAATACTGTATCTGGTATCTATCCTGTGTTTCATGCTTACTGCAGTTGCTACTATGACACCTGAATTTACTCTAGATATTGTTACATTAAGATTATTGTAATCATCTTCCTGGTCACCCCCAAAATGACTTTTTTACCCTATCGTTTACACACCCCATGAAGCCTTGAATTCATGGATGTTTTAGTTTTTGTCGCATTCCTAAGCCAATAATTTGATGACCGGCGGAGACTCAATGGAGACTCTTTGAGATTCCACCGGTCATCACATTATTGGCTTAGGAATGTGGCAAAAAATCTCCATGAATTCAAGGCTCCATTGGGTGAGTAATCGATAGAAAAAAGAATTGGAACTATCCCTTTAAAGGCTGTATTTAGTAGTTTAGTAGTAGTAATAGTTTGTATTTATCCAATTTATTTCATATATTTAGATTCACACGATAATTTAAAAAGGTGATTTTGTTTTATTGCCCAGCCCTACAAGAGCATGAATGCAAGGTGTGCATCTTCAACAATAATTAAACAAGCACACTTTTTTATAAATCATAAAGTTCGGAAATGCAGACAAAAGCTTTATTCCTCAATCCCTAAGATTAACAGTCCCTAAAAAAGTTAATAATTCTAAATGGTTTATGATACGCTGCAATACACCTGACACTTAAAAGGCTTATTCTCTCACCAGTGCTTAATTCCTCCCCAACAAATCTGTTGTACCCCGAGCTGCCTTTTGTTTTTTTTTGATTGATTGATTGATTGAATATTTTATTAGGCAAAAAAATGTAAAACAGCACAGTTACATTTAAAATACTTTGTCTAACAGGTCCGTTCATAAAAGTCCTTGCGGACTTGTTTCCAATGAGGGCCTTGGTATTTAATTCATAGGCATATATAGTGGCACCACAGTTCAAATATAGTGGCACCACAGTTCAAATATCATTACAAAATAAACAGCAAAAAAAATAAATAAAAAAAAATAACACTATGTACAAAAAAAAAAAAAAAAAAAATATGTACAAGAACAGGGGGGGTAGGGTCTGCTGTCTAACGGGAAAATGGTACTACCTCCTCCTTTGGCCTCCTGAAAGGTGATTTTTTAAGGCTCTTTTAAATGAGCCCAGCGAACTGCATTTTTTGAGGGATGGAGTTAGACTATTCCAATCCTGGGTGGCAGTGCTGTAGAAGGAGAATTTGCCCATGTTTGTTTTATGGGTGGGTGGTACCAAATTGTTGTTAACGCTCCCTCTGGTATTGTGACTGTGGGTGTCGCTAACCTTTTGGAGGTATTTACTCAGATATGCGGGAATAGGGGGCATATCGGGCAAATTTGCATTTACAATTTTGAAGGCCAGTCCCATTTTTAGTTGTTTAACCCTGTCTTCCACCCTGAGCCAGCCTAGGCTGGCAAAATGGGTGGGAGAAAGGTGGGTCATGGGCCCCAATCCGAGGAGTAGCCGAATCAGTTTGTTTTGGGAGGTTTGAAGCTTAGTCTTCAGTGACACTGAGGTGTTGGAGTACCAGGAGGTGCAAGCATAGTCAAAAAGTGGTTGAATCAGGGCCCCAGAGAGGGTCCTGAGGGTTGACAAAAGAGGAAACTCTGCCCATAAATTTGGTTCTCTGGTTTACTCTTTTGACCACCTTTGTAGCCATGCTTTCACCTGTCAGGTATTTGTCAAGAACACAACCCAAATAGGTAATCTCTTCTTTGCTAGAGATAATTGTGTCATCGACTTTGACCTTGAAATCATTTACATCCATCTGTCTGAGGGAATGTTTGGTCCCAAAGAGAATGGATTCAGTTTTCCCAAGGTGTAGTGACAGTTTGTTATCGGTAAGCCAAGTACGGATTTTTGAGAGTTCGGAGCTGAGCGCCTCCTCAACTTGCAACTTGTCCTCTCCCGAGATCAGGAGTGCCGAGTCATCAGCGAACAGGAACAATTTGCAGTTACAGGCAGCACTCATGTCGTTAATGTATAGAAGAAACAGTAACGGCCCTAGAATGCTGCCCTGAGGAACCCCACAGCTCACCGGGAGGGATGAGGACATGGTTCCGTTGATGTCAACCACTTGTTCTCTTCCCTCTTGTAAAAAGCAATTTGTTGTTAACGCTCCCTCTGGTATTGTGACTGTGGGTGTCGCTAACCTTTTGGAGGTATTTACTCAGATATGCGGGAATAGGGGGCATATCGGGCAAATTTGCATTTACAATTTTGAAGGCCAGTCCCATTTTTAGTTGTTTAACCCTGTCTTCCACCCTGAGCCAGCCTAGGCTGGCAAAATGGGTGGGAGAAAGGTGGGTCATGGGCCCCAATCCGAGGAGTAGCCGAATCAGTTTGTTTTGGGAGGTTTGAAGCTTAGTCTTCAGTGACACTGAGGTGTTGGAGTACCAGGAGGTGCAAGCATAGTCAAAAAGTGGTTGAATCAGGGCCCCAGAGAGGGTCCTGAGGGTTGACAAAAGAGGAAACTCTGCCCATAAATTTGGTTCTCTGGTTTACTCTTTTGACCACCTTTGTAGCCATGCTTTCACCTGTCAGGTATTTGTCAAGAACACAACCCAAATAGGTAATCTCTTCTTTGCTAGAGATAATTGTGTCATCGACTTTGACCTTGAAATCATTTACATCCATCTGTCTGAGGGAATGTTTGGTCCCAAAGAGAATGGATTCAGTTTTCCCAAGGTGTAGTGACAGTTTGTTATCGGTAAGCCAAGTACGGATTTTTGAGAGTTCGGAGCTGAGCGCCTCCTCAACTTGCAACTTGTCCTCTCCCGAGATCAGGAGTGCCGAGTCATCAGCGAACAGGAACAATTTGCAGTTACAGGCAGCACTCATGTCGTTAATGTATAGAAGAAACAGTAACGGCCCTAGAATGCTGCCCTGAGGAACCCCACAGCTCACCGGGAGGGATGAGGACATGGTTCCGTTGATGTCAACCACTTGTTCTCTTCCCTCTTGTAAAAAGCAATTTGTGCTTTGGGGGCCGGGGGGGCGTAGAACCTGAGTGAGGTCTTATGCCTCTTTTGTGATTTCCAATCCAGGTCTGAAAAGACACACACAACAATAATTAAGGCAAGTTAATACTGATTACGATTCCATATCAAAATATACAACAGGTGAAACGGTGAGGTTACACAGAGTAAATGTGAAGAAAGTAGGTGAAGAAACGGGTGCAAGCAGGTTGGAATGGGTGGATTCTTTGAGAGGAGGGATAATGAATATATTGGTAGAAGGATGCTGAGGTTAACTGCCAGTCAGGGGGTCTAGAGGAAAACCAAAGTTGAACTTGAGATTTATGGATGTAGTGAAATAGGACAAAAGAGGGGGTGGAGGATAGGGTGAAATGGAAAGTGAAATTGAAAAGTGAAATTCCCTGCGGCGACCCCTGAAGGGAACAGCCGAAAGGAAAAAAAGAAGTCGACAGTTGGGAACGCACAATTTATATGTAATGTTATCTAATGTAATCTCAAAGGAAACTTACTCGTATTGCTCCAATCTCCAACCCAGTCCTCCGAGCTGCATCTCGAATCAAGGCATCATTTGAAGCTGAAGTCATCCCAGCTTCAAACAATGACCTCAAGACCGCCTTCTGCTCTCCTGAAATGGAGGTTCTACTCCCTAGTGGCATAATCAAGACCACACACACACACACACACACATATCAGTACTGAATAAGAGTGTTAACGCACCCCCCAGGGTTTTTTACTTGGTCCCATCCTTGCAAGCTTGGCCACAGTATCAAAGTAACTGAAAATAGCTGATATGACATGACACATAAGAATCTTGTGGAAATGTAGCCTTAGATCAAGACTGTATATGTATTTAAATTTATCGAATCTGACTTTTACTTTCGTATCTACTATAACGACCCCCCCCCCCCAGTTTGCCCTGGAATGGCACCAGTAAAGCCCGTAAACGCCAGTAAACGCCTCGCAAGGCATTGTGAGCTTGTAGATCTGCCATTTTGTTTCAAAATTATTTGACAATTTGGACAATGTTTGACAATTTTTTATTGTATAGTTTGTTGATTACTTTTGATGCAGTAATGGTCTTTTTTTTTTGGTATTAAAGGTCCTTAAATTGTCACTTCACTGTCATGGAGACCACCCCAAATCATGTGGGTCACACAGTTTAATATATGTTATTCTTGAAAATGTGTTGTCATCAATGTTTGAAGTCCTCACATTTCATTTTACACAAAGGAACATTCAACAGAGCAAAATACATCAGTTACAAGTTGTTATAACCGTTGCCCACACACTAGTATAACTCAAATTAAAATCACTAGAGTACAACATTTCCCCTACGCCTCCCCAATCACTCCTTACATACCTTAGAAAAAGATTAGAGCAATTATTCCATCAACAGATAAAAGTCAATCATAATCAATCTGTTAACCATGCTCTGCATAAACCTTAATTAAAAAGAAAGCCCTGCACTGTGCTCTCATATCCACTGGACCAAAAGCAGACTAGCCTACTGATAAAAATGGTCCCATTACAGAAAGGCTCATCCCAACTACAGCTATAAATCCAGACACTAAAACATCTTGCTGTTTGCTGTCTTTCCATAAGGGAATCAGCTAAAAGACCAGAGATATAGATGAGAATCTTCTCGTCTTGTGGAGTTGTAATTGCTAAAGCTTAAATACCCCATAGCATGACAGCGTTGCTTGCCTCAATGAGCAGATCTACAAGCTTGTAGATCTGCTCTTTGAGGCAGGGGACACTGCTGTACTACGGAACAATAATCAGGCTTTAGCCCATATTTTCTCCCTTTCCTTGGGTAACTCGGAGGCTAGCCAGTCCATGGTGCGCCTGTGGGCCTCCTCCCAGGTGAATTTGGGGGCGTACCCCAGGTCCCTACCAGCCTTCTGGTAGGAGAAGCTGAAGGGGGTGTTCAGCATGACTAGGAGTTGACGATTCAGGGGCGGGACAAAACGCACAAAGGGGCTGAGCAGCACGCGCATCGCCTCCAACAGGAAGCAGATCAGGTAGAGGAGTGGGAGGGGCAGCCTGTGCTTGTCTTGGATTCGGAATCCCAGCGGTGACATCATGACGTGATTGAAGTCGTAGTAGCTGACCGGCGGCGTGTCGTCGGCGATGTAGTAAAAATTACCCCCTATCCTGGATCTTTTCTGGGCATCTCTAAGCCCGCGGGCCGCCTGGAGATGCGCCAACGCGACGTTACCCACGTACACCGGATTCACGTGGGCCTCCGGGGCCGACATTCTGTATAGGACGTGTTGGTTTCGGATCCCGTCCACCATGTGGCCGCGGAGGAAGCGGCAGCCCTCTCCGAAGATGTACATGGGCCTGAGGGCGCAGGTGGCCAGCCGGCCTCCGTTCTGGAGAACCTCGCCGTGAGCCTGCAGGGTGAGCTGCTCCGCCTCCTTCTTGGTCCTGCTGTATGGGACCTTCAGGGAGCACGTGTAGGCCGTGTCCTCGTCGCCGCCGATGACGGGGTCGCCGTTGGAGTTGGGTCCCGCCACCACGATGCTGCTGGTGTAGATGAAGGAGACGACGTTCGCTTGTATGCAGGCCTCAAGCAATAGCTGTGTGGCTGGACATGAAAAACACTCTCTGTGACTTTGGAACACACACACAGTATTTATGCCTTTTTTAATAGGATAGGATAGTAGGCTGACACGAAATGGGGAGAGATGGAAGGTGACATGCAGCAAAGGTTGTTGGAATCGGGACTCGAACCTGTGACGTGCTGTCAGGCTACTCTAGAGCTTAGGTGCCTGGACCACTACGCCAGCGGTCCAGGGATAGATATTAGACCTCCCATGATCAGCTTTATTACGGCAGGCATAAGCAGGCTGTCTGGATGGGGTTTCAGCAACAAAGTTTGCGGGCTGTGGGATATACTGGAATGGGTTGAAGTTTGTGTGACGTCGTCTGTTAAGGGGTCTATATACAATTAGCCTATACATTCTGAATATTACTGATATGAAAGCTTTCAAAACATGTAATTCAATAAGATAAATATCCTGAAGGTGAAAATGGAACTTTAATAATTATATTCACCATATCATTTAACTTTCTCATGAGGATTTCTACTATTTATGTATTGAGCTGTGCTCATTTGATGTTATTGTAATGAACCAGTGGGTAACATGTGTAAGTAGTCAGTTGAGTATATATGCTTGCTCATAACAACATTCTAGTACTTAATATATGCTTCAGAACGGTGTTGTTAAAGCCTCAAATGGCATGAAAATATTTGGAAGCCTCTGCTTTAGATAATAGTTAGTAGTACAGTATGTAATACTCTCATGCGTACAATGTTTTTCTCAGCTATTCATAGTAGAGACGCATCCTTTATATCACCATGGCCAGCTGCTGTTACTGAACTGGCAAGAGTGGAACATATTTACATCAGTGGTGGAAGAAGCACTCCAATGTTTTACTTAAGTAAAAGTAGCAATACTACGACGTAGAAATACTGCATCGCAGTTATGAATGTTCGGTATTGCTTTTAGACCTTGCTGCAATGAATCATACTGTTGCTTAAAGAACAGTCAGTGCTTAAAGAGCCGTCAGTTAGTTGATTTCAGTGTTTAAAGAACAGACATTCAGTTGATTTCAGTGTGTTTAAAGAACAGACTTTCATGCTTAAAGTGCAGTCATTCGATTTTGCATTTGTTTCTTTTGTTTTGCATATAACAACCTCACACCATATTTTGCGCACATCCTCACCTACACTACTGATTCTACAGACTAACACACATCATAATTTGTTAATTCATCTTTAGTTATGAAAACATCCATCCATGTATCCCTCTTTTATCCACCCTGCGAGACGGGTCGCGGCAAAATGTATTTGGTGAGCACCAAGTAACATCTCCAGGTGCTCCCCTGAGAACTAGATCAAAAAAGTTATGTGCACCCCTGTTTATTAGGAACGAGGGGTAAGCACGCACATCCTAAAACAGTTCATCGAGTGCTGGACAACAATACGTACATGAGAAAAAGAGGGGAAGTCCGCACACCGTTTGAGCTCCCAGTGGAAGAGTCTTTTTATTTGTTAGGCAACGTTTCGACCGTAGCCGGTCTTCATCAGGTCTTGAAAGACCTGATGAAGACCGGCTACGATCGAAACACTGGGAGCTCAAACGGTGCGCGGACTTTCCCTCTTTTTCTCACCCCTGTTTATTACCTTAGAATCAGTGACTGTATTTCAAGTACAACTGATCACACTTCGCCACACACAATAAGTTTCAACATAGAGCATCACATACTGTACAGCAGTGCTTCTCAAAGTGGGGTCCCAGGACCACCAGGGGTCCTTGAGGGTGTTCCAGGGGGTCCCCAGCAAAATGAGTTAATATAGCATCAAAGTCCGTTAACCACTTTAACCCCATCTATAGCCCACATAGGCTATTTGAAAATAGCTGATCTACAAGCTCAAAACGCATGAAATATTTATGTTTTTTAACAACATTACTCTTGTATGGAGATCCCTGGTTCAAAGTATTTTCAGCTGGGGGTCCGTGGCCAAATACATATTAATTTGGTGGTCCTTGACATTAAAAATACTGAGAACCACTGTTGTGCAGTACTGTAAATCCTAATACAGTTCATTACCCCTAAACACCACAAGAGGGCCTGGGACTCATGTAATATGCCTGGAAAAGCAGTTCCTTTAAAGTGCTGCATTTCAAACTAGAATTTGATCATGAAGAGGACTCTTGATGCCAGTGTGCATTTTAGGAACTACATTGGCAGGTAAATTCTGTAATGTTTGAGTAAATGGCAAATGGTGCATTTATTTAGCGCCTTCATTCAAAGCACTTTACAATGTGCATTACATTCACCCATTCTCTCACACACACACACACGCACACGCACACGCACACGCACACGCACACGCACACGCACACACGGCGGAGGAAACCGTGCAAGACACCACCCTGCTCAATTGGGGGTGCTCAAGGACACTTCGATACTATCTCAGGGGGAGCCCGGGATCGAACTGGGACCTTCAGTTTCCCAAGCCACTCTACCTATGCTAAGAAAAACATGACAGTATCCGGTACCAAAGATCTAAAAAAATATACATATATATGAATTAAAATGATCTATTTTCATGATTTCTGAAAATGTTTGACGTTTTTGGAAAAACTTTCAACATTTTTTATATGTTTTGCCCAAATTAGTAACTAGTAATTAGTAGTAGGTTGAAAAGTGGTTATAATGTGGGAATAAAGATGGAAATATGAAATTTCTGTTCATTTCATACAGCTGTGTTAATACAGATGAATGGAAACGACTCAACGTTGTAGCATTTTCAGACAGGCCTAAACCAGTGGTTCTCAAACCTTTTCATGTCAAGAAACCCCAAATTGATATGTATTTAGCCGCGGACCCCCATCTCAAAAATGGTTTACGAGGGACACCCAGAAGCAAAGATTTTAGTAAAAAAAATTCTTTAAAAATATATATTCAAAGATTTGCATACATTTTCACAATTTTTCAAAAATAGCAGATGAGCTATGAGCATCAGCTAGTTTTTAATAGCCAAAGTATAAAATATGGTTAAAGTGGTTAAAATGATTTTGACACTATATTAGCTCATTTTGGGGGTACCCCTGGTACCCCCCCAAGGACCCCTGGGGGTCCCCCCGTACCCCACTTTGAGAACCAATGGTCTAAAGTATTACCTTTTACGTTGACCCCGTAGAGCTCGCTGTCGTCCACAGCATCTGTTTCAATGAGAGCCGCAACGTGAAAGACGATGGACGCTCCCCGACATGCTCTCCTCAGTATATCACTGTCTCTGATGTCTCCTTCAAACACTTTCACCTTGGTCTCCACCGTACAGTCTGACAAACACATCAAATCAGCACTATTACTCCAGTGGTTCTCAAACTTTTGTTTATATTTCAAGGACCCCCTTAATTCTGAGAGTGAACAAATGGACCTGAGGTTAAGGTTAGTTAGTTAACCCATTAAGACCTGAGGCCGATTCTACAAATGTCTTCTAAATCCTAACAGTTTTCTGAAAAATGTATGTTGCTATATCAGTAGTACTCACACCTTTTCATGTCAAGGACACCCACAATTATGTAATTGGCCGCGGACCCCCATCTCAACATATTTTGTTGAAAGATTTGAGTTAAAAAATGTTTGCTTTAAAGAAATAGCAGATCTACTAGTTTGCAGCGCACGAAGTGATGAGCTGTGAGCTGTTTTTTAATAGCCAAAGTATAAAATATTGTTAAAGTGGTTAAAATGATTGTAAATCTAAAATGACACAGATGCTTTCCCGGTCTTAATGGTTAGTTAGTTCCATGGTTAGTGAATGATAATTGAAAAAAAGTGTTTTTATTAATTACATTTATTTACCTTCCAGAGTCTTGACATGTTCAAGTGTTACTTGTCTGTCCAGGAGACGGATCTCTGCCAGTCTCTCTTCCTCCAGCAGGAGCTTGACAAGCCTCTGTCCCAGGAATCCACACGCCCCCGTTACCAGGCACACTTCGCCGCTCAGAGACATGGCTGGCTAAAAAGGAAAAGGTGGATAGAGGAAGGAGAGCAGTGTAAATGTTCTATTTTTGCATTGCGCTTTATTATGGTATCTACGGTTCAGCCACCTCTATTACGGTGTTTACGGTACCTCCCAGCGAGCATTGCTGTATGCGCGGGCTCATGTAGTCAGTCTATTATGTGAAATGTCGGTGGCCAGTATGTTGTTGTGTTGCCTGAAGTTAAACTGAGTAAAGTATACGAATACAAATAAGAAGGTTGTCGTTATTGACTTATCAATGGTAGCAGAGGATGGCTAACAACGCTAACTACAGAGTTCCCCCTGCGTTTGAAGAAAAGAAGTCCTATGAGAGCTGGAAAAATGAGATTGAAATGTGGAAACGTGTTACCGAACTGGATAAGAAGAAACAAGCTTTGGCTGTTGCTCTATCACTGACGGGAAGAGCTAGAGATACAGCTTTGGAAATACCTGCAGATGATTTGAATAAAGATGATGGGATGAAGACGCTTGTTGAAGCATTGGATAATGTATTCTTAAAAGAAGAAAAGGACCGAGCATATGATGCATACACGGACTTTGACAAGATCCGGAGAGAAAATGACGTTTCCATGGCGGACTACATCGTTACTTTTGAACAGAGGTACAACAAAATGCGCAAATTTGACATGGTCCTACCCGACGCTGTTTTAGCTTTCAAGTTGTTGGATACAGCCACTCTTGATGTTAAAGATAAACAGCTTGCGCTTACAGCCTGTTAAACTCTTACATTTGCAAACATGAAGTCAGCTCTAAAGAGGATTTTTGGAGACAAGACTGTGTCGCCCACACGCAGCGGGGGAATTAAAGTGCGTCAAGAAGAAGCTGTTTTCTATCTGGATCAAAGAAAAGACGGAAACAGATTTCGTTCCCAACCCAACCACGGGAGGGCGCCATTGGGCAGCTCAAACACACCAGATTTTCGTTCCCAAACTAACCAAGTGAGGCCACTGACTGGCACAAATCCAGTAGACAGGTATGGCAGAAGAACAAAGTGTGCGATTTGTCAGAGTACATTCCACTGGGTTAAGGACTGCCCAAATAAGGCTGAGCATGTTAAACTGACAGAGGAAAATGCAGAGGCAGAACAAATTGAAAAAATTGAAGAGTGCAACATTACATTGTTTTCTAAAGAGTCAGTATCTGATTCTGAAATATTCATGGTAGAGGCTTTGGGTTCAGCTGTAATTGACACTGCATGCACTAGAACAGTCTGTGGTGAAAAGTGGCTGGACAGTTACATTCATACACTGAAGGAGAGTGACAAGAAAAAAATGGAAAATACACAGAGTAGAAGAGCTTTCAAGTTTGGTGATGGGCAAGTTGTTCATTCTATAAAAAAAGTAAAAATCCCAGCTAAGATAGGCCAAACCAGGTGCCACATAGAGACTGAGGTGGTCCCAGTGGACATTCCTTTACTACTAAGCAAAACGTCACTTAAGAGGGCAAAAGCAGTGCTTGACATTGAGAATGATAAAGCCACAATGTTTCAGAAACCAGTACCTCTTGAGATTACCTCCTCAGGACACTATTGTGTCAGCATAATAGACAGAGATTGCACAGCCACTCGTGAGAATGAACCCCAAGCTGATGAGGTTCTGGCCATAACCGATGGCATGAGTAAAGATGAAAAACACAAAGTCTTGGTGAAACTTCACAAACAGTTTGGACATGCCTCAGTTGATAAACTTAAAAAATTACTGATTAGTGCTGGAAGTAATGATGATGAGAGCATTGCTATTCTGAAAGACATTGTAAGCAGCTGTGAAATATGTCTCAAGTACAACAAACCTAAGCCAAAGCCATCGGTTGGTCTACCAATGGCTTCAACATACAATGAAACTGTTGCAATGGATCTGCATGAGCTAGAACCAAATGTGTGGTACCTCCACATGATTGATCACTTCACCAGGTTCAGTGCTGGTAGCATTGTGACCACAAAAAAATCCAGTGAAATTGTGAGGCACTTTATTCATTCCTGGGTGAGTGTTCATGGAGCCCCATCTAAGATTGTTTTTGATAATGGAGGTGAATTCAACAATGAGGAAATGAGAGACATGGCTGAGAACTTTAACATTGAAGTCAAAACCACTGCTGCATACAGCCCATGGAGTAATGGATTGATAGAAAGACATAACCAGACCCTTACAGAGGTTGTATTAAAGGTAAAGAAAAGCAATGGATGTGACTGGAAAGCAGCCCTAGATTGGGCCTTGATGGCAAAGAATACAATGCACAATGTACATGGATTTAGTCCATACCAGCTAGTGTTTGGACAAAATCCGAACCTACCTTCTGTTCTGGTTGATAAACCACCTGCTCTGGAAGGCACCACCATGAGTAAATGGTTAGGACAGCACATTTCAGCTTTACATGAAGCAAGGACAGCGTTTACTGAGGCAGAATGCTCTGAGAGAATCAGGAGAGCTCTGCGCACACAGCTTCGTCCCACAGATGAACAGTACGAAACTGGAGATAAAGTGTACTACAAAAGAATGGACTGCAATGAATGGAAAGGCCCTGGGGTGGTAATTGGACGAGACGGGGTGGTGATATTCGTTAGACATGGAGGCACCTATGTCCGGGTGCATCACTGTAGACTACGCAAGGCCAAAGATCACTACACTGACGAATCTGGTGACAGCCAAGAAAGTCAGACAGAACTTAATGCAGCAGAATGTGACATGGACAATGTTGTAGATCCACCTAATACTGTATCTGGGGATGTGGACAGTGTGCCTGACACAGAGAATGCTGCAGGGGGCTCTAATAACGACAGAGACAACAATGAGCATGATAATGATCCATCCAACCGACAACCTCCTATCATAAGAACAGACTGTAGCATGAATCTAAAGGCAGGACAATTCATTAAGTATGTGGAAAGAGACACTGGAATTTCACACACAGCGAAAGTGCTAGGTCGAGCAGGAAAGGCGACTGGAAAAAACAAGGACTGGTACAATCTGGAGTACACTGAGCCAGTTACCCTCACTGGCACAACAAGGTCAGCTGACCTTTCACAGGTTGACACACTGCAGATTGAATCATTGGACAGGGTGGAACAGCCATCTGACAGACATCACGAGGATGTACTTGTTACAAAGGATGTGTCATTTGAATCAGCTAAACTCACTGAAATCAGTAACTGGGAGAAACATGGAGTATTCAATGAAGTAAAAAACATGGGACAGAAGTGCATTTCCACAAGATGGGTGTGCACACTCAAAGACACGGCAGACGGCATAGTCCCAAAAGCAAGGCTAGTGGCAAGAGGATTTGAAGAGCTAAACACAAAAGATCTCCCAAAAGACTCGCCAACATGTGCCTCAGAGTCTCTTAGGCTACTCATGTCAGTGATATGTCAAAACCAATGGACACCCCACTCTATGGACATTAAGTCAGCATTCCTTCAAGGAAATGAGCTATCACGAGACATATATGTCCGTCCACCACCTGAAGCTAAGCGTGAGGGAATTCTGTGGAAGCTGAATAAATGTGTTTATGGACTAAATGACGCATCACTGTACTGGTACAATAGAGTTAAAGAAACAATGTTGCAAACTGGAGGAAAGATGTCAAAAGTTGACCCTGCCATTTTTTATTGGTTGGATAAAGATTGTAATGTGTCTGGGGTGCTTGCCTGTCATGTTGATGATTTTATCTGGGGTGGTTCACACACTTTTGCAACAACAGTAATTCCTCACCTGCAATCTGCCTTTCAAGTGGGCAGAGAAGAACATGACAGTTTTCGCTATGTAGGCATGGAGTATGTCACTGCAAATGGAGTAACATGTATGCATCAAGACAATTACATACAGAATCTCCAGCCAATTCAAATAAACACCTCCAGAGTCATGATTCGGGATGCTCCTCTGACTGAAAGTGAAACTGATGACCTCAGATCAAAGATAGGTCAACTTCTGTGGGTTGCCAGACAAAGTAGACCTGATGTTATGTTTGATACATGTGTCCTTGCAGCTAACATAAAACATGCTACTGTGCAGACTTTACATGACACAAACAAGGTGGTGAGAAAGTTGAAATCAGAACAAGTGACACTGAAGTTTCAGAACCTGGGAAAAGACAGTTCTCTGAAGCTAGTAGTGTTCTGTGATGCCTCACTGGGAAACCTTCCAGATGGAGGCACTCAAGGGGGACATCTCATTATGCTGATGGGTGAGGAAGGAAGATTCTCACCTGTTTATTGGCAGTCAAAAAAGATCAGGAGAGTCGTCCGAAGCACTCTTGCTGGAGAAACTCTTGCCCTTGCAGATGCTGTTGACAGTGCCATTTCTCTATCTGACCTGCATGCAGAACTTACCACAGGGAATGTAACGCAGCATGTCTTACCAATATTGTGTGTCACTGATAACCACTCCCTTGCAGATGCCATCAAGTCTACTAAATCAGTGACAGAGAAAAGACTCCGCCTTGAAATAAGTGGCATCAAGGAACTTCTTCAAAGCAAAAGAATCCAACAGATACTGTGGGCACCTACAGGAGAGCAGCTCGCTGACTGCTTAACAAAACGAGGTGCATCCGCACTTCAGCTCCTAAAGGCACTCAGTGTTGGAGTATGGAAACTGGAATAGAGACTATTCAGTTTGTGAACTTTTTTGGACAGTTTTGTGTTGGTCACCATGTTCTTACTTTCATATGCTTATGGACATTAATAGACATTGACCTTTTCTGTTAAAAAAGAAATAAGAAAAGAAAAGTGGGAGATTGTAAATGTTCTATTTTTGCATTGCGCTTTATTATGGTATCTACGGTTCAGCCACCTCTATTACGGTGTTTACGGTACCTCCCAGCGAGCATTGCTGTATGCGCGGGCTCATGTAGTCAGTCTATTATGTGAAATGGCGGTGGCCAGTATGTTGTTGTGTTGCCTGAAGTTAAACTGAGTAAAGTTTACGAATACAAATAAGAAGGTTGTCGTTATTGACTTATCAAGCAGAATCCTGCTTACTTTTTCAATTTAGAAAAATATCATGGAATAGGGCTAATATAATCCATCAGCTTAATAGTAATGACACTGTGACTGATGATCCTAAAACAATAGCTGATTACTGCTCAAAATGTTATGGTGATTTGTATTTGAAGTCCAAGTATTGTCAGCAGTCTCTCTTAATTTTTGAATTCTCTTAACAATATTACTCCAATTCATCAAGATGAGGCTAAGCTGTGTGATGAGAATGTAACCTTAAAAGAAATTACTTCTGCAATTGAACATTTTAAAATGAATATGTCTCCTGGAGTTGATGGCCTATCTGCGGAATTTTACCAGGCGTTTACAGAAAAGCTAGCTCCTATTCTACTTAATGTAGTTTTGGAAAGTATTGAGAAAGGAACTCTTCCTCCCTCACTCACGCAAGGTCTAATTACTTTAATCCCCAAGCCCAAAAAGGACACTCTTTTTATTGACAATTGCCGGCCTATTTCGTTATTGAACAATCACTACACATTTTTTCCCTAATAATTGCTACACAAATAAAAGCTGTTTTGGACCCACTCATTGATGAAACTCAATAAGGTTTTATGAGAAAAATACATATTTCCAATAACATCAGGCTCGTCCCGAGAAATGTGGGTTTGGTGAGTTTTTCTGTAAAACAATGTCAATGGTAATAGCTCCATTAGACTGAAAAGTGGTACATCACCAAGATTCGATTCAAAACGTGGGATTAGGCAGGGGTGCCCCGCCCTCCGCATATCTGTTCAGTCTTTGCACAACTTCTTAATAACCATATCAAAAACAGTATGTTAAAAGGGCCATCTATTGCAGACAGAGAGATCATAATTAGTCAACTTGCTGATGTCACTACATTGTTCCTAAACAATTCATGTCAAGTGCCAATTGATATCCAGTTAATTGAATCCTTTTCTGAAGCATCTGGGCTTTGTTTGAACTTGAAGAAATGTGAGCGCTTTTCTCTCAAAGAATGTAATGTTACTCATGTATGTAATATTCTGATTAAAGAAAAGGTTACTTATTTGGGAATAACCATTGTTCAGAATGAAAAGACACATTGTGCTGAAAATTTTAACTCAATTGTTGAGAAAACAAGGAAAAAGCTTAATCAGTGGCTACAAAGAGATTTATCATAAAAGGGGCAAGTGCTATTGACAAAGGCAGAAGGAATATCCCTCACTTACAGTATGCAGCCATTGTTTGTCAATAAGCAGATAAGTAGTACAATTGACAAATTACAAATTACTATTACATTTTATATGGAGGAATAAGACTCATTATGTGAAGAACTCTGTTGTTATGAATACTTATGATACTGGTGGGCTTAACTTTACTATTCTTGATAATACCTTTAAAGTTAATTGGATTAAGCAGTTCCTTAATAATCCTACTTCGATTTGGAACTTTATACCAAACTATATCTTCTCTAAGTTTGGAGGCCTTAAATGTGTACTTTTGTATACAATAGAGAAACTTACCTCAAATCTGTCAAAATATCATAAACAAATGTTGTTGGCATGGTATTTGATATATAAACACACATTTTTTCCCCCCATAAATGCTACATCTGGAATAATAGGTGCATTGTTTAAAAATAGATCTTTATGTTATCATAACTGGTTTAACAATAATATTATCAAAAAAATCAGTTACTTGATGGTAAATCAGTTACTTGATGGTAATGGGGTACTGTTAAGTTACTCTGAGTTTCTTAGAACTTGTGGCATTCCTATTACCCCTAAGGAGTATGCAACAGTGATGGATGCTATTCATTCTGGAATTTTGTTGCTCCTTAATAAAGGGACAGTAAGATCAGATGACGCACCATTACTTGACCCTGTGGAAACTCCAGTGGGTAGTGTCTGCCTGTCACCTGATAAAAAAATAAAAAAACTGTAACATACAGGCTTTATTCCAGAAAAATATTATTAGTACACCTTATGTGGTATCCTATTGGTCCAGATCGTGTTGATAGCTTGAACTGGAAAGTTATTTGGAATCTTCCATAGAAATATCTTCTTACAAATAAAGTGAGGGAGGTTTCGTTTTAAATCCTGCATAGGTATTATCCTACAAGTCATTATCTTCTTAAGTTCAAGATAGACATCTGTGTGAACTATCATTGAGAAATGTACCCAGAGACAATGATGCACTTATTTTGGAATTGTACCCACACTAACACATTTTGGAAGGATGCATCTCTGTATATTGTTGATAATGTTGACTCTGACTTTAGTCTTTACTGGCAAAATGTACTGTTTGGATTCAATAATAATAATAATAATAATAATAAGACAAATGAGGTATTCATAATTAATTTGATCGTTATTCTAGCTAAATTTCATATACATAAATCCAAATGTAGTCATTCTAAACCCCCATTCATTGTATTTGAGATTGAAGCCAGCACATTAAAACTATTTATGACACAAAAAATAAGAAAGTTGCAAGAACTGTCTTTATGTGTTCACTCTTTAATGTTTTCTGTTAGTAAATCCCCCTGGCTCTGATGTTGTTATAGGCTCTATAGTTGTTATATAGTAGTATAGCTCTGATGTTGTTATAGTTGTTATAGTTATAGATGTATTGATAACTTTGTTTGTGTATGTATTGTATTGTATTTCATGAGATTATAAATAAAGATTTGTAAAAAAGAAAAAAAGAAAGAAAAAAAAACGACGTGGCTGGCTAACAGTTTCGTTTCTTCTGCCTTCTGTCCTTCTCTGTCTGCCCCTTTTTCCCCCACTATCGTTTTAGCAATGAAAGTCTGCGTCTGAAAAAAAATATGAAAAAAAATCACCTTGAGCTTGAAATGTTCAATGTACTCATAATGGAGCCCAGAAAACACCTGTCACGGTCAAAACGTAGAAGCGGACCCAAACGCAGCTTTTCTCCTAATAGCAAAATAACTGCTTTTGAAGCAGTTGATGGCTAAGCTTCTGTGTGAAAGGAGCTGCGATCACTCTGCGAGGAACAAACATCAAACAATGGCACAAAATTACCCTAAACAGATACACCAACAATAATAACGGTGAAACCAGCTGTAGGGGGTGCTATGGGGGGTCGGCGACCCCTTAGTTCTGGCGCTGGCTGGGGGGCTGGGAGCTCCACATGCACGCGCGAGCACGCACCGTCAGCTGCGGTCTTAACACCTTAAAGTTTAAACAATAGCCTCTCAAGGTTCACGCCGTCAGCGGCGAGCCGTTCTCAATAGCGTCTACCTGGCTGCTTTGCATAACATTAGGCTACTCGAAAAAAGCCATGGACTTGAATTGAATGTGTTACATTCCTCTCACAATGAGAGACAACAGTCTCTGCACTGCAGAGTGTGAAGGGGATCGCTTAGAAGAGGACCCAGTTCTCTGAGACAAGACAAAGACAAGTTGTCTGATTATTTTAAGTACTTATGTGTGGGTGAGTCTATGTAAAGGGCTTTTATATAAAACTAAAAGGAAAATAAAATAATTAATTAATTGAAACAAAAATAAAAACAACAAATTAACAATGCAACTAAATAATAAGATATAATAACATTAAAAATCACATGTTGAATACAGTATTTCAACTAGCACTGAGCTGATTGGCTATGTGCACATGCGTGCACGTGCGCGTGCACGTGACGTCAGAAAATATAGCCCCCCTAGTTCAAAAATCCACAGCTCATCACTGGGTGAAACATACAGCAAACATAAAGCACAACTTACAGTTGTTCAATGACGCACACAGGAAAAGGAATGGATGGTAGAAAGGAGTATAATAACAGAAAGGGTCCGTCGCAGTAAACAAACTCCTCTGGTCACGATGAAAAAGCTCGTCCCCGCAGCACAGCGTTACTTATGATTGACAGGTGCGTCCGCGCTCCCGTTCCGTGCCTGAGGGTGCGCTCATGCACGCGCTTTGGGAGCGTGCCTGGCGGTCTCTCTTGGTAGTCTTGGACTTTGTCTTTATAACACCTGTATTAAGTTAAACATTATTATAAAACAGAATGAGAGTGAGCGAGCGTGCTGAGCTCGAGGGGGGATGTTTATTTGAGAGGAATACAGAGAGAGAGAGTGCGCGAGCGAGCTGTTTGTATGTGAGCAGCCTGTCTGAAATGTTGCCAGATTTTGTGGGAGGAATAAGCAACAGATCTATGAAAACAAGCCCAACAAAAGCAACATTATAGGCCTCATAAGCACTTTAAACCCATACAAATACATTGCATATTTGAAAAGCTTGAAATCTTGAAAAAAAGTGAAAATTGTGGAATATTTTCCAAATCCACACAAATCGTGTATGGGGGTCTACCGGTCTATGGCACAACATATTTTCAGAATGGGGGTATGTGTTGTTTAAACCACTGGTGTACACAACATTAAGAAACAAGGCCAAATAAGCAACAAAACAAATAAACCAAAAAAAAACGCAACCCGCAACAACCAAAATGTACAAGCAACTCAGAAAAACAAGCCCAAAGTCTCTTATAATAAGCGGACATGGCAACACTGTTTCTGAGTTTCATTGCGCACTTTAAGCTGGTTGGCTTGTTTAAGAGTGCAAGCCTGAGAATCTGGATAGAATCTTGTAGTGTGAGATGCCCCCGATTTTTTAAATTGTGTAGTGTGTGCATGTTTAAGATTTCAAAATAGTTTAAAGGAGCATTTCACCCCTGGAAGAACTTACAGTCACTCAATGTTAATAATATTTGTAGTAAACAGTAGCAACATTTTAAATTTGCACCCTATGGCCAGAAAAATAATGAAGTCTGTGTGTTTGACAAGGGTTTTACTTGACTGCTGCATTACTTCAATGACCATAATTAGGCCGTGGGCCGAGTGCCTCTATCTGCTTTAGTTTTTGTGTTGGTTGATCCCCATCAAGGAACTGGCTATTTTTTTAGTATTGTGTAGATTAATTGTTTAAGAACACATTATCAAATGTTTCCAACCTGAAAAGTTGCACCAGAATAATAAAACTTAGATATAATATCACTAACTAAACATTACTTATTTTCAAAAACCTGGCAACCCCATGTGAAGTATAAACCAATCAAAGCTCGCCTACTGTATTGTGCAATTCAGTTGGCCAATCACGTTCTTCGTACCACTTGAAAAGCAGAACCAGGAAATACAGCTCAGATGGAATCAAGAAAACAACAGAGGTAGAGGTAATATTTGTTTTGGGATGATTGTTGGACTTATTCTTATGAAAATGTATACAATGGATGTAGACAATAGAATGAGCCATGTTGATGACGGCACATTATGATATTAAGCATCACTATTATATCATTATAACGTTAGTGTTGTCAACAACAGGATGGTTTGCAGATGCAAATTTTGTTTTAACAACTGCTGCAAATACTTAAGATACTATTAAGCAGTGACCAATCAATATGTACCCCTTCATAAATATCTCGCTATCATAAATTGGCTCTGCTACACTATTTTGCCTCATTATTTTATTGATTCCCATCTCGTATAATTTCTGTTAAGATCTCATCACTGTGCATCCGTTGTCAAAGTTGGTGTTTAGATTATAGTTACGGTTGGTGATTTGTTCTTTCTCTCTTGACAAGTTCTAAGCTAAAGTTACCAGTTGTTAATGTATTTAGTTGGGTTAAATTACATTTGTCTGTCAGTAAGTGTGTGTGCACTCATGCTGCATTTGTTATTTTGTACTGTGTTTGTTATCTCTATCTTATGTTTGTGTGCAATAACCACAAATGATGTTTGTGTGTTGCAGGCTGTATGGAGTGGCTCAATTGCAGAGGTGCAAGAGGTGACAAACAACTGGATCTGGGAAATTATTGTGACATGTTTGAAGAAGAGTGGATTGTGTGTCACGTTTGCAGTCTGAGAGATGGGTCGACATGATTATGAAGATCTATGTGTTAATGATTGTGTAGAAATTATAAAAATATATTCATAAGCTGATAGAAACTGCTCTCATTGACTTCAATGCATTCGAGTGAACTTCAGGTGCCAGTTTTCCTCACAGTGCGTCTATGACACATGCTATGTTATAGAACATCTGTCCTAGTTGTTATAGGGGAAGTTCAAGGCTGATCTGATATCCACTCAAATGCAGAAAATGTACGTATATGAAGTAATGTAGCTGGGCCACAGACAAGGACCTCATGGCATGTCATCCATCAATGCCACAGTTTGCTGCTGCAATGTGATACTATGTAATATCTTAACTTTGAATAAATCACTCTAAAAAAGTAACTTTTTGTACTACCTCTACTGGTTACCATACCCTACTGAATATATGCTTTTTGATGCAGTTCAAGTACTTCTTTTTAGTACAAATGTTGAGATGCAAAGTGTTCAGAATATATCCATGAAATTCGCAATGTCGAATTCAAGGTTACTGGTAGTGCGTAGGTTTATTGAACCTCAGTGTAATAGACTGCATTTGATACAAACCATTTATTTGGCTACCTTTTCTAGTCTTACATGCTCTTGAAATGTGCTCTTTATTGGTCAAGAGAATGTTAAAAAAAATGGTATTTTAAACAGGCAAACATGCAGGGCTACTAAGAATCTCCATGGCAACCATAAGAAAACATTCTGCAAAACCATACTAATAGTTATTAATGAACTATTAGTAGCCTATGGTATAGCTGTTGCAAGTTCGTTATGAAAATCTATATTCTCATTTTTTTTTATATATAAATCTATAATTGTAGTCTTTTTGGACCAGAAGTTTCGGTTTTGCAGAATGTTTTCTTCCTGGTTGCCATGGAGATTCTTAGTAGCCCTGCATATTTGCCTGTTTAAAAGTGCATTTTTTACAATCGGTCTCTTTCATTCTGGTGCACGAATCGAAGCTGGAAACATTCCTTACAGTACTTATAAGAATTTTATATGACTACCCTGAAAAAAGAATGCAGTTCCTGAGTGGGGATCAATGAAAGTCAGAATTGGAGCACTCGGCCCACGGCCTAAATGCTTTGGTGCACTGCCCCTCCTTGTGGGGAGGAGAGGCTGCTTGGGGGTGTGATCTATAACAACAACAAGCATGCTTTCCAGTGTTCTGCAGTGTTGCCATGTCTGCTTATTATAAGCGGCTGGTTTCTAAAATGTAGTTGATATTTGGGCTCGTTTCCAAATGTTTTGATTGTTGTTTAAACCAGTGGTTCTCAAACATGTTCATGTACTTTTCCACAGACCCTCATCTGTGCACTGCACGCCAACATATTTGCCAGGGAGACCCTACCAAATATGTGTTGTTAAAATGTTTAAAAAATATTTCACATTTTGCACTTTTTTCCCCTCAAGATTTTTTGGAAAATAGCAGATCTACAAGCTCACAATGCGTCACACCGTTACGCGTTGTGAGCTTGTAGATCGGCAAATTTCAAATAGCCCATGTCTAGGTTTAAAGTGCTCTTGGCCAAGGTATTTTCTTTTGGGCTTGTTTTCATAGACCTGGTTGCTTATTTCTCTCACAAGATCTGGCAACACTGAATGCTGAAGACTCCATGAATGTTACGTTCCGACTGTTTACTTTTGTGTCTACCTTTGGATCACAAAACACGGCATTGAAGCCATGTTCTTTCTTGGACCACGTGAAATCTGCCTCTTGTTGAACCAGTACAGTTGGACCAGTAACCATTGCAAGTTTGCTATACCAGGAGGTAAACAGTCCCATCATCACCGTGTCTCTGTTGAGCCAGCAAGGTGAAACTAGCAGTCTTTGCTGCTGTTGTGTTGTGTTCTGTATTGATTTGATTGTATCTTTTAGCAAACTAAATATATCATGTATAAATTAGCATATGTAGCGTTGTCTCACACTTTGCCCATCCTCCGCCCACTCATCAGTGGGCTGATTGGTAGGCTACCAGTATTTAAGCAGCACACTCTCTGTCTGCGCAAGGTGTCTCCTCTCGTGGGTGTGCGTTTCCTCAAGTTGGCCCGTTGGGCTTCAGCAAGCCACGCTTGTCCACGGCGTGTGCGAGTCCTCTGACAATTATGTCTTCAATCAAAGCTGGCCTGTTGGGCTTCAGCTTTGTTGTCCTGTTATCATCATCGGAGGTATGTCTCACAATTTGTTCTTTTGTTGTAGTGCATATAATTTATGGTCATGAACTTGACCGGTTGTTTTATGTCGTTTTAGTCCCGGTCTGAAAATGTCCGTCTCTCCACGGAGAGCACGTCCCCCTTGGGTTGTCTACTCCATGCTGTGGGTGTGTAACTTCACCATGCAGTCTACTCCATGCTGTGGGTGTGTAACTTCACCATGCAAAGAGCTAAAGTGTGTCCGCAGGCATTGTGACACTGTGCACTCTGCCCTTGACTGAGTGGTAGGTTGCATCTGTATGTTTCATGGTGCCATTGAGTTGAAGCAAGTATTTAACAGTAGGCTAATACTGCTGCTTGTATCTCCAGGGCTTGGTGAGGAGGAATACTGCGCTGCTGTTTCGCCTTTGCCTGGATCTATATCATTGACCAACAGCCCTGATGTTGGGTTCATCAAGCTGGTTACCAAATTATGTTGCGTGAAACCCCCGGTCGCCTACGGACATTGTCTACCCCCAACCTGATATAAGAGCATTTTAATGATGTATTGTAACTGCCATGGTTCTCATTAATGTATTGTTTCCCTCTGTTTTAGTTCTGGTGCTGAGGCCCCAGGTCGGGACCAGGCGACGCCTGCTTCAGTGGTGGTGGTATCCCCTTCCCTTTTGTGTGTTTTTAGATTATGTTGTCATTTTGTGTGCTGTGGTTAGGGGTGCCACTGCCCTGGGCTGGCTAGCTAGTTCCCCGTTCCCCTTGGTACGCCTCAGCGCCGATCCCTAGAGGGACAATGTATTTTATTGTTGAACCACTGTTATAGTATTTTAACCTGATGCATCATTTGTTAATTGCTGGCCCTTATTACTTATTATATGAATAAATTGGATTACTGTTTGTACTTTATGCCACGCCTCTGCCTCCAATTCTTACAGTACAACAAACCTAGTAGGGAGTTATCATGTGTTCAGGTGGTGTACTTTAGTTTATTAGATTACCAAAACTATATCCTAGGGCGCAATCCCCTCGGTGGCGTAGTTGGCTACCTTAATTGCTACAGTATGCTACACATAGTAACACTAATCGTGTGTGTGTGTGTGTCTGTCTGTGTGTGTGTGCGCGTGCATCATATTCTTTTTCAACATTCCATCCCACCATGTAGACAGTCCGGTGCTGGTGACGTGACGTCCATCTTCTACTTGGGAGTCGGGACATCCATGGAGATGCGGCATAGTCAACAATATAATAATACTCATGTCATGTGTGACTCCTTATTTCTGAGAGCATAATGTTTCACTGTCATTTCCAGTTATATTCTTTGGACTAAACTTATAGAAAACATGAAGTGCATTACTTTAGAATAGATGACATGCTAATGTTCAAATACTCTTGTCATATAGCCTAAGTCATGTTCCATTCTTATCTCCTATCAAGAAACAGTTCAAAAGAACCCTTATAGAATTGGGGGTTCACATTTTGTCATTATGAATGCTTCTACAATGTACAATACCGTGATCAATGAGTAGAGCAAGCAGGGTGTAAATGTAATCGTTTTATTTAGAAAAAGAATATATATGGTTGTATCTCATCAGGTGAGCCCCAGCTCCCAGGTCTTCATCAGCCGTTCCTCCAAGTATGCAGGCTGACAACACAACATTCTGCCCTGTCATTGAAGATAACACATTAGATTAGACTTGTAGATTAAATGGATATCATCCTACGTGAAGCCTAATTTATACTTCATTGCATGAGAGCCGAAAATAGCAGACATGATACAAGCTCACAAAGTGTCGAGTAGAACGCAGTGTGAGCTTGTAGATCTGCTATTTTCGGGACCCCGGCGACGTAGCCCTGAAACATGACTGTCATGGCGCGGAGCTTCAACCTGGTGTTTGCACTTTCTACATGTACAATCCGTACATCTACATAAAGGTTCAGATTTCAAATATAAAGTGCTTATCCCATGACCAAGGATGTTACAATTTGAATCGGGTGGGTCTAAGTACCAGTATCTTCCATATTGTTTAATAAAAAAGCATTTTAATCCGATCGGTGGCCATTTATTATGCGACCCTTATGCGATCGATTGGGAGGTTTATGAGAAAATGGCCACCGATCGGATTAAAATGCTTTTATTTAAACAATACGGAAGATACGGGTACTTACACCCACCCGATTCAAATTGTAACATCTGTGGCCATGGCATAAGCACTTTATATTTGAAATCTGACGAGAGACAAAGCATAAATTAGGCTTGTCACACAAGTGGTTTAGCTTTGCATTTGGCTAGCTATTGGAACGATACAATGTAAACAAGAATGAGCTGTCTGCATGTGTGACAGGGTGGAAAACGGGACATTATTATTATTTTTTGTTATTTATATTGATGCACTGTTTCATCATCTTAACACCCTTTTAACCTTTATTGTGATGAATGCACTGTATTATTTATGAATGGACATGTTTTCCCCCCGGTCCCCGAGCACTTGGTATGCCCCGATTGACAATGACAGCGAACAGCTGTGAGATTGACTGACACTAGGGCGTAGTCCCCACGGCCCAATCCCACAGCAGGTCACGTAATCAACAGCCAACCACGACGGAGAAGGGCGTGGTGTCTCTGTGAAGTGAGAATAAACCGCTCAGTTCAAAAAGGCAGAGGAGCGAGTAGGACAGAGAGCAGGAGTGTGTGTGTGAAAGGACCGGTGCGACACAGAAAGTCCCAGAGCGTAGCCGAGGTAAAGGGCGTGAGAGACGGGAGAGTGCGTGCTGCCAGCCACCGAAAGCAACGAGCAAACATTTGGCAGACGGTTCCATTATAGAAAGACCCGTGAAAGACTGTGTGTGCAGAGGGGAAGGAGAGGACGACAGCAGCGACGACCAGACCATATAAAGAGCGAAGCAGGGCCTGTAGAGGAGCGGACGAAAGAGAGGCTAAAGTGTTGCGACGCGCAATTCCATCAGTAGGCAGCGAAAGCTGCCTTCGGAGTAAGTTTCTATCCACGCAACACTCGTATTTGTGATAGCCACCACTGCCAGCAGCCCACAGTACTTTATCTGTAAACAGATGAACTGGCCTATTGCTTCTGTATTTCCAGGCGGTGATAAAGAAACAGACGAACATTGAAGAGTCCTGGCTTGGCTTCCCTCCACCTGTTTTCCCCCAGTATTCGCACACACTTGACTTAATTATTTATAGCATTTTTATTGTATTTTAATAGCACCTGCACTTTACTTGTCCATAAATATTTGATGCACATTTTGCTATTAATTTGCACATTTGCTATATTGGCCGAAGAAAACCCCCGGTGTTGCATTTGAATGGTCTAAGTCCACATAGTACTGAACGCACTTTACTTTTGTAAAAGTACTGCTGCCTATTATGCTATTTATTTGCGCTCTTGCTATTATTGTTGTTTCGCCCATTGTTTTGCATTTTAGTTAGTTTAGCGGCGCCATAGGAGGTTAGGGTTTATATTTTAGGACTGTATTATTTTGTATGTGTTTTAAAGGCACAGAGGCCTCTTGTATCAGGGACGAATCTTAATAAATGTATGTTTACCCCTTTTTATCCACTGTGTTGGTCTCAGTTCCTCCTTGGTTTTATTGGTGTTGTGTTCTCCTAAAGTCTAAGTACTTACCCAGTTATCTCGAACCTGTGAAAAGCCTGTTAAAACAAAGAGTTAATCAAGGAGTTCTTAGGCTCCTTTAATCCAAACCTAAGTGGCGTAGTCTGCAAGGTTAATCATTTATTCCATTGGTATAAGCAACAATTACGCACCCCGCACTTTATTGTGCATCTGATATTTTATTGTTGTCAAAACCATTTGTGAATAAATTAAAGGGTGTCATTTATCCCACCAGTAAATTGACACAGTTACATGTGACTCAGTCGGCAGTAGCTCACACATGCGTCTATCAGAAGTTAACTACACATCGTATACTACCCTAACTTTATTAATCTCTAACATTAAAGCAATCAAGTACAATTACACGTTTCTCTTCTGTGTTTTATGGTTCAAATAAATATCTGTTGTTAGTATTCCTCCACGGAGTGTTTACCGACGCCATTGTACAATTGAGGAAGGGGAAAAAGAAGGCTGATCCCACTCTTTGGGAGACACCCCTTGGGGTGTGGGGTGCGGAAATAAGGTGAGACATGCAACTCTGGCGTCAAGAGTTGCATGTCTCATGGATAAAAATCTAAAAACACAGATAAAACACAAAAAACACACCAGGATCATGTTTATGGGTCCTAGACCGGCGAAATATCCCTTTAAGACAGAAAAAATCACACCCAGTGTGAAGTGGGCGGTGTGGTCACAGTGGTCATCACAGTGATGGAAGAAGTGATGGAAGAAACACATTTATGGTTTTTTTAAAGTTATGGTCCTATTATAGGGCTATGCACATGTGTCATGTTTCCCTAGCCAATCGCAGTCCTGAATAGACTGTGATTGGCCAATCACGGTGCAGGGTTAGGGGGGTACATTTGTGGCCAATCACAGCGCAGGATTTGGTGTGCAAATATCCAAACCTCACATATAGGGGCGGTTTCACCGCCCAAAAATCCTGTAGTGTACGCAAGCTTTACTGTCATCTGGGGAGCCCCCCCAAAAGACAATCATGTGGGGACCCCCCTCGGTGTCCTGACAACGGATCTGGTACAGCGCTCAGGTCCTGGACCTGGTGCTGGTGAGACGAAGGAGGAACCTGGCCAGGAGGCCACCCACAGAGCCTAGTCCCTCCACGTGCATGCTGAGCAGAGCACACGGAGAAGCAGACTGAGTGGCCCTGTCTTTCCCTATAGGACTGACCGTGGGTAGCTACTGGGACGTAAGTCGGGGCTTGATCAACCCCGGCTGGGTCACCTGGGCGAGGGTGTATGTTGTTGCGAGACCCGAAACACCCTATGACCCCAGGCTACAACACTGATGATACGTCCCAGGTGCGAACAGCCTTTTCCTGAGGAGTTTTTACCAAGGGGGCGGGGGTGCGGGTGTGGATAGAGCCTGGCGACGTAGGTTTATGGTTTCCCATGGACTATAGTCGTTTCACTCATGATACAATTTCTCTTCTTGTTCTTTCATAACAGATACCTGTACCATGTGCCAGATAATCCCCACACCAAGAGAGTAAAAAAATAATAACCTTTCAGTCCGACTTCACTGTAGCCTATGGTAGCCTTTTCATAAATTATATTTGTACTTAGGCTGTCGTGAAAGTTTATAATAGTTAGAGATATTTAAAGTTTCAAATACAAAAGTAGTAGTAGTAACCACTTCAGCCCTATATATTTGCTATATTGCTATTGGCAATCTATTTTCAAAAGATTTGCAAACCTATTGGACATTCTACATAATAAGTACTTTTACTTTTAGTAGGCCTACTTTAAGTATAATTTGATGCCAATACTTTTATCATTTTAAATAGGATTTTTAGGTGTTTCCAAAATGTTATGGCTCTTTTTTCAGTGTTGATGATTAAAGGGTATTGGCATAATTCAGCTCTGCATGCATTGTTAGGAGTCTACTTCTGGACCCGGAGGATTCTCTTACAAAACTCTGCATGCAGGATTCTGATTGGATGTTTTTCCATCGTGTTTTGTGAGACGACCCCAAACTTCCATTTAGTGCAATAGGTTCAATCACAGCCCGTTCCCACGGGGAATTCAGAACTCAAACTGGATTAAAAATAAAACATAGGCAGCACAGGCGGTGGATATTCATTCCCCAGACCCCACTTTGAGAACCAATGGCATAACAAAACTGTACAGCCTGTTCCCACGGGGAATTCAGAACTCCTGAGCGTCATGAGGGCAAGTGGGCAAGTTAGCCTATAGTTACTAGGTGTAAATCATTATATCATAAAACATACATTAACCGCTTTAGTCCTATTTCATACTATATGAAAATAGCAGATCTACAAGCTCTATACAAGCACAAGCTACAATTAAGCATGTAGGTTGTGATCTTGTAGATCTGCTATTTTCAAACATTTTTTACTTTTGGTACTTGAAGTATATTTTGTACTTTTACTTAAGTAACATTTTGAACACAGGCCGTTAACCTATAACAGAATATTTTTATATTGTGGTATTGCTACTTTTACTCTTAGAGGGTATTGGCCTAATTCTGCTCTGCATGCATTGTTAGGAGTCTACTTCTCTGTCTGTCTGTCTGTCTGTCTGTGTCTCTCTCTGTCTCTGTCTCTGTCTCTGTCTCTCTTTGTCTCTATGTGTGTGTGTGTGTGTGTGCGTGCGTGCGTAAGTGCGTGTGCGTCTGCCTCTGTGCAGAGTTGGACAGAGTACTCGACCCCAGTACTTGAGTAAGAGTACAGAGATACTCTCTGGTTAAATTTACTCCACTACAAGTAAAACTAGCTGAGTCAAAATGTTACTCAAGTAAGAGTAAAAAAGTACTTGCTTTTAAATATACTTAAGTAATCAAGAGTACATGCTTTTAAAAATACTTAAAGGTAGGGTAAGTGATTTGCTTTGGTTAAAATAAGTGTTAAATAGCTCTATATTATGATGGTACTCATTGCTATAGAGTGTTTGTTCAGTAACAGGAGTCTCCTTGTCTCTCCACCTCTTTATTAAACAGAAAATGCATTTTCGTTTCAGTTTCAGTTTCATTTCCAATTTTATCCAACCAGGACAGAGAACTCAATCAGGATACAGATTAAACAAGTGAAATTGGAAGAGATGACACTAAGAAATGAGCAGACAAAATTGGAACTGGAACACTATACAAATTAAGCTTAAAAATTGGTACTTTCTCCTGATTGGCAGAGATTTTGACACCTACCGGAAAATGTATTTTCTGTTTATTAAAGAGCTGGAGAGACAGGGAGACATCTGTTACTGAAAAAACACTCTATAGCAATGATTACTATCAGAATATAGTGTTTTAACCTTTCAACAAAATACTTTTTGTTTTAACCAAAAAATATCACTTACCCTACCTTTAAGTACAAGTAAAAGTAAAAGTAAATGTATTTTTCACATCAATGAATTGCTGTAATGCTTTATACAGCTTTTTTTAAATCACAAGTCAAATTAGTGCAGCATTGGTTCAAAACGAGTAAACTAAATTAATATAGCCTAGTGGTGCAGCACAAAACTAGAAAAAGTGCTCCTCGGAGCACAGGTCTTCGCCAGGTCAGGTAGGTTATTGTGGCCTCCTGGTGGCGCTATAATAGGCCAAAGTGAAAAGGGTGCCATTTCTTCTTAGGCCTTGCAAGGCAATCGGACACTGCATTCATGATTTGAGGCATTTTGTTCAAAAAAATATGTTTTGCTAAATTAGACCTGCTGGTGGCGCTATGACAGGCCAATGTTAAAAGGGTGGCATTTGCTCCTCAACATAGTGTGAATGTGCGTGCAAAGTTTGACCGCAATCGGATGCTGCGTTCATGATTTGCGGCATTTTGTTCAAAACAAGCCACTACTGCAAACTTTAGATGTCAATCTTAGCCAATCAGGATGGAATATAAAAAATCAAACACATCCGTCTTGATCACATGACTATGGAGATCATGTGTACCGATTTGCATGAAATTTGGATTAAATCGGAAGGAGTAATATAAAAAAAAATGTTTTACATAAGTCGGCCTCCTGGTGGCGCTATAAAAGGCAGATGTGAAAAATGCAGGGCAAAGGTTTTTCCTTAACCTTTAGGGAGTGCGCTTACAAAGTTTTACACAGATCGGTGCAGTTTTAGGTAAAAACACGAATCGGTCTGTTATAGCGCCACCATGAGGCTGATTAAGAAAAATTGAAGTGGCATTTCTTCCTCGATATAGTGGATATATGCGTGCAAAATTTCAAGGAAATTGCATGCTGTGTTCATGATTGTAGGCATTTTGTTCAAAACGGAGCACTCCTGCAAACTTTGGAAGCCATTTTTAGCCAATCAGGATGGAATATGAAAAATCTGAAAGACTCGTTTTGTTTAATGACTATAGAGATACTGTGTACCGATTTGCGGGATTTTTGGACAAAATCTGTAGGAGTTCTGTCAAAAAATATGTTTTGCACAAATCGGCCTCCTGGTGGCGCTATAAAAGGCCCATGTGGAAAAATTGGGGCAGAGGTTCTGCTGTGACATCCAGGAAGTGTGTGTGCACAGTTTCACTGTGAGCAAGCCAACGGTGCCGGAGATTAGCTGTCCACAGACAGAATGACAGACGGACGGACGGACGGACACAGGGACGGACGGACAGGGGGCAAAACATACTCTCTCGCCATGCCTTTCGGCCTGGCGGAGACAATAACCAAATAACCACAACATATTAATGTGGTTACAGACAATAAACCAGCCTTTTAACTAGTACTAAAGGGGTTGTCTGTCTTTATACACATAATCTTCTTCAAATTTACCCATAAACAAATTAGCATATGTAGTCAGTGGGACTGGGAACCGGTGCGTTTAGTAGCACCGCCCCTTCAGAGCAGTATGAGTCAGCTGGCCAGGCATTTTACTGGTACTTGTCAACTGTGTGGATTATTGTAGATGTTTGGTTGATGCCGAAGTAGTAGTCCGAATGTGATTCTGATTGCAACCAGGCATCAGCAGAACATCTATAGCACCAGAGTAGAGCGTGAGACTAATTCAATGTTGTTATGTCTCTCCTTCGTAGTATACTTACTTATGGGATAACATCGCCCCCTGGCGATGCACAGAGCACAATACATGGACTCCTGTTGCAATCCTATTGGATAGGGTCATGTGACGCAAATCCGGTATTCCGGAAGGGGTATAAAGCCCCTCGCGTCACTGGGATAGGCCCTCTTACTTCACTCTGCTACGCGAATGCGCACGAGCCAAGTAACAATCTACGGAGAAACTTCCTCGAAAATCCAGCTGATCCCACAGCGAGGGCACCCAGTGCTTCTCTACGGGTATTTTCGAGTAAAGTTTTCGTTTAAGAACGCTCCCGCGTTATTTCTACAAGTTTTATTGATTTCTTTCCTATCCTCTCCGTTTTCTGAAACCACGAGGCGTCGAGCTAGCTTAAAAGCTGTTAGCAGGCTAGGCTAAAAGCTAACAGCTACAGCTAGGCTAGGTAGCTACCTAGCCTATTGTTCTCGCCACGTGTCGGAGAGAAAGGAATGGAGGCGCCACGAGAATGCAGCTTGGCCGGCTGCAGCCTCCTCGTAGCTGCGGAAGACCTGCACCGCCTCTGCATCTCCTGCTTGGGGCCAAACCACGCGTACCTCGGCCGCTACCACGCTGGTGACGAGACACCTGTGGGCCCTGCGCACTGTTCACGGTACACCAGCTGGAGCACCGGCTCAAGAGAGCCACGGAGCTCGCGGCCTCGTCAAGCAGCGGCGCTCGCTCCGGCCCGGACCCTCCTAGGCATGCGGCGGAGGCCTCTGTCGCGGACAAAGAGCCCTCCGAACCCGTCTCGGCCATCTTCAGGCGGGCCATCACCAGGTGCGGCCTGGAACAGCCGATGGAGGCCCTGAAGGTGTCCGTCGGTGTCCCGATTCCAGGTTTCCAGGGACTGGCACCCCTCCCTCCCCGACAGGTCGAATCGAAACTGCTCCCCGAGGCTAGCGGCATCAGAGGGGCCCTGCAATATTCGTGGACGGAGAAGAAGTTGGAACCAGAGAAGCTAGGCTTCGTGGTCGAGATCATCTCCGGTAAGGACCTGGGGATCGCCAGTCTCCCCCCGATGGACCAGACTCTGGCCCAGGGCATCGAGCAGGCTAAGGCTGGCTCCGTGAGGGCAGCGGAGGCCAAGCCAGTCTTCGCAGACCAGGCCAAGAGGGCCAACACTGCGGCGTTGAATACGCTCTACAAGGCCTCGGGGTCAGCAGCTAAGGCCTTCAACGCTGTGTCCCTCCTCCAGGTGTCGGCCGCCGCAAAACTCTTGGAGTTGGTGGCCAGGCCCATGGGGGACAAGTCCAAGGAGGTACTCCACGCCGAGTGGGTTGAGGATGCGAAGGAGCTCGAAAGACTGACGCAAATCTCCATCCTCTGCACCTGCAACAGAGTGATGTGGACGGGCCGGGCCATGGCTCTCTGCGCGGACCTGGAGAGGGCAAAATGGCTCGAGCTCACCGCTGAATGTGATAAGAGTCTAGCCACAGGGCTTCTGAACCTTCCACTAAAAGCGGACAACCTGTTTGACACCGCCGCCAAGCTTCTGAGCGAGACAAAGGCGAAGGAGAAACAGAGACAAGAGGCGGCGACAGGCCTCCTAACCCCTTCCACCTCTGCTATGGCTAGGCCGCAGCAGCAGAGGCCCACGGGTGGGGCGCGAGCCTCCGGTCGCAAGCGAGGTACGTCCCACTCTTCTTCGACCAGAACCAGCTCCTGGGAGCGACCCGGTTCACTCGGAGTAAGGGACGTCAGGCGTAAGGACGAGAAGCGCCCCCCGCCACCCCCCCCCCCCTTCGCCTAAGCCTCAACGCAAGGGCAGCGGGGCTAGCCGAAGGGGGAGAGGTAAATGACAGTCCTTTCCCGGTTTCACCGGGCTTTCAGCCGGCCCCGCCACTGCCACTAGGACGGTGTGGTGTGGGGCCCGTTCCCCAGCTGCTGTTGGGAAAAAGGACTGGCGCTCATCTTGCCCCGATGGACAGAGCCAAGGGCGGCTCCTCGGGTACACTGAGACTAATAGAGACGCTATATACAATGGACAGGGTTCAGTTGTCATATCGTCCTGTGGTCCCACTGTGTGTAACCAATGTGCAGCCTGTGTGTGGAATAAAAGTATTGCCAATAACACAACCGCTCATTTTTTTTCTCCTGTCAAAGAACGATGCGGATTGCCCCTCGAATTGAATGGGGGGCCCCGTCATCACCTTTCTTTAATGAGCCCACAGTGCTCGGTTTGTCATTTGAACGACATTCCGAACACTGCTGGGACAGACCCTATGCATGCAATGAACATAATGAATCAAATGCAGGTAGTACAACCAATTGCAATGAATCAAATGTCTCAAACGTATTGCTTTCAAGGTGTAAAACAAGTGCCCCATGTAAACGCAAAAATCCTAAAAGGGTCACGTCAGTTCTTTCTTCCGTCCGGCAGATGGCGTCAAAGCGCCACTGTAGGACGGAGGAAAGACAAGATGGCCGCCTCCCTCAACCTCCCCAAGATGGCGGGCGAGGCGAGGCGGAAGTTTACATGTCAGAGGGCCCCGGTGTTACACCGTCTACACTCCCGATGTTGGGCGAAAGTTCCGTTCCGGGTAACAACAACATCGCTGAAGGGTTCCGCTACCACGTCACTCAGAGCGACGGCGTCTCCGGTTCCTATGGGAACGGGCACGTGCTCCAAAGAGGTGACGTCATCAGTAGCCCCCTCCGTCCCACGAGCCCAGCTAACGCTAACAGGCAGAGCTGCAGGGCGGATGTTGACATCATGGAAGGCTTCCGTGCCCAGTCACGTGACTTCCTCATGCCCGAAGAACGGACCAACGCTACCGCTGCTGCCCCTTGTGGACGCCTCTTTGATGGTCCCTGCGGTCAGATCAGAGGCGTCACCGGTTCCCATGGGAACGGGAGCACGCTCCATGGAGCAGGTGACGTCAGCAGCCCCCACCAACCCCACGAATCCCCTCGCTCGGTGCTTGGATCAATGGAAAGCTTGCAAACCGAACCCCTGGGTGCTACGCACCGTGCAGAGGGGCTACACGTTGCAATTTTCCAGCCAACCTCCGCTAACAGACAAAGTATTGTTCTCTCGAGCGTCGGGCCAAGCGGTCATGACGCTGAGAGAGGAGGTTTTGTCTCTCCTGAGCAAGGGAGCGATCAGAGAATTATCTCCGACTCAGAACCGGATGGGGTTCTATTCGGAATATTTCCTGGTGAAAAAGAAGGGGGGGGCGTGAGACCTATTCTGAATCTGAAGGGCCTGAACAGATTTCTGAAGGTCTTCAATTTTCGAATGCTGACAACGGCAACGTTGCTACGCTCAATACGACAGGGGGATTGGTGGACGAGCATAGATCTCAAGGATGCCTATTTTCACGTCCCAATATACCCTCCGCACCGGAAGTTCCTGCGCTTTGGCTACGAAGTTAAAGTGTACGAGTACATGGTGCTTCCATTTGGCATGTCACTGAGCCCTCGGGTTTTCGTGAAATGCACAGAAGCGGCCATAACTCCATTGAGGCAGCAGGGTCTCCGTCTGGCGACGTACATCGACGACTGGCTGCTGGCCGCAGGGTCGACGGAGGAGGTGATCCGGTTGGGCAGATTCCACATGAGACCTTTTCAGAAGTGGATGCGGGATCTGAAGATCCCGCACACCATGGGCTCTCGGAAGGTGGTAGTGTCTCCAAGGGAAGACACTCCGACCGTGGTCACAAGCGACCTTCCTGTCAGAAGGGGTCAGGATGGGCGCTGTGGTGTCACGGAAGGTTATTACCACGGACGCCAGCCTCTCAGGATCGGGGGCTGTCCACGAAGGCTACTCAGCCAGGGGGACGTGGGACTCCGTTCTGAAGGAGGCCCACATCAATTACCTGGAGCTGCTGGCTGTCTTCCTCGCTCTCAAGCACTTCGAGAGCCGCATCGTGGGGTGTCATGTCCTGGTCAGGACGGACAATACCACAACGATGTGCTATGTCAACAAACAAGGAGGCTTGGGTTCCCTTGTGTTGGAAAAATTGGCGCGCGAGCTGACACTTTGGAGCGTGTCGCGCCTGGCTTCGCTGCGCGCCTCCCATGTGCCGGGCCTCCTGAACAGCGGGGCGGACCTGCTGTCCAGGGGCGGACTTCGGTACGGGGAGTGGTCACTCAACCCGCAGGTCGCGGACCTGATTTGGGCCCGGTTCGGCCGGGCTCAGGTCGACTTGTTTGCATCCAGAGAGAACGCGAAATGCTCACAGTTCTTCTCGATGGGGAACAGGGACCTCTCCTTGGGAGTGGACGCCTTGGCACACAGATGGCCGAACGTACTACTGTATGCTTTCCCGCCTCTGGAGCTGATCCCTCCGACGTTGGAGAAGATCAGGCTTCAGGGCCTGACAGTTCTGCTGGTGGCCCCGGCGTGGGACGTGTGGAGGTCGGAGATTACTCCCCTCCTTTACGGCAAACCGTGGCCTCTCCCTCTGTTCAGAGACCTTCTGAGACAGGGAGGGAACGAGGTGTTCCACGAGAACCCCCAGGAACTAGACCTGTGGGTCTGGCCCGTGAAAGGGCGAGCTTGAGCTCGCAGGGGCTGCCCCCTGATGTGGTAGCCACCATACAGGGGGCCAGGGCCGTTTCCACGAGACTGCAGTATGACGTCAGGTGGAACATGTTTGTGTCCTGGTGCTTGGAGCAGTCACCATCTGTGGTGGCTTTCCGGGCGCCTGTGGGCAGCATCCTGGTTTTCCTACAAGACAGGCTGAACCAGAATTTGGCCTTCTCCAGCATCAAGGTGTACCTGGCGGCCATTTCCGCTTGCCACGAGGGGTTCGATGGCGAGACGGTGGGTCATCATCCGCTGGTGCTCCGTTTTATGACCGGTGCTAGGCGGGCCAGGCCGGTTAACAGGCCTTTGTTCCCAAAGTGGGACCTTGCAGTGGTGCTGGATGCACTCTGCCGTCCTCCTTTTGAACCTTTTGAGACTGCAGATCTGAGGATAGTGAGTCTCAAAACGGTCCTTCTAGTGGCTCTGTGTACGGCCAAACATGTCAGTGACATGCAGGCGCTCTCGGTGAGCCCGGACTGCATGTGGTTCTCAGACGACGGCAAGAGGGTTTTGCTGAAACCCAACTTGGCGTTTGTGTCTAAGACTGGCATGGTGGCTAGGGTCCCAGTTGAGTTGGTGGCCGTTCACGTCGGTGGTGGATAAGCGGTTGCACTGTCTCTGTCCGGTAAGGGCACTGAAACTTTACTGCCAGATGACAGCGACCGGACGTGGGTCGCCTCAGCTGTTCGTCTCTTTTGGTCAGTCTAACCAAAGGAAGGCGGTGGCTAAACCGACCTTGTCCAAATGGATCGTGGAAGCGATCAGGTTGGCCTATGAGAGTAGTGGGTCTGCAGTCCCGGAGGGATTGAGGGCCCACTCTACTCGGGGTGTTGCTGCATCTTGGGCCCTTTACAAAGGGGTGTCGATGCAGGAGATATGCTCTGCGGCGAACTGGTCGTCTCCTTCGACCCTTGCAGCCTTTTACAGCTTGGACGTGGCGGCATCTGCGATGGCGCGCACGGTCTTGGGTGTTACGGCTGGCTCAAGCCAGGAGAGTAATGTGCAAGCCTAGGGGCATGCTTCTCTTCCTGCTTGTTCTTCCTCTTAGGCCTCCCTGGACCGGCTAGGCTGGGTCCGGGGGAGAGGAGGTCCTGGTTCTCATGTCACTATGGGGAAAACTGGGGTCTGTCCATTAGATGCATGAGGCAGACTGTGTGGTCTGTCAGGGCCTTTTCCTTCTGGAACCTTTTCCGCATCCTGGCCCGGAGGGCCAGGGGCGCCCATGTGGCCGAGGTCTCGCCTGGGGGGCGGGTCCTGGGGCCGAGGGCGTGCGGATGGGTAGGGTCTAGGGCATGTGGCTCCCCAGGGGGCGTGCATGTGTCCCATAAGTAAGTATACTACGAAGGAGAGACATAACAACTAGGGGTTACGTATGTAACCGCAGTTTTATTATCTCCGTAAGTAGTATACTTACCAAAAACCCCTTCTGTGCGCATTTGTGGCGTGCAGAGGTGAAGTTTTTAGAGGGCGTATCCCAGTGACGCGAGGGGTTTTATACCCCTTCCGGAATACCGGATTTGCGTCACATGACCCTATCCAATAGGATTGCAACGGGAGTCCATGTATTGTGCTCTGTGCATCGCCAGGGGGCGATGTTATCCCATAAGTAAGTATACTACTTACGGAGATAATAAAACTGGGGTTACATACGTAACCCCTAGTTTTGTTTTTATTACAGATTGTGCCTGTGTACTGTTGACCGCTGTTCTTTTAACCTTTTTGTTTTTATGCTTTATGTTGCTACCTTTTTATCATTATTTGAGCACTGTTAGTGAGATCCAGTGCTACAGCTGCGGCTTTAAACGTATAAACAAACTGTCCAACCAACCACAGGTTTAATTCGGCTACGGCCTGAGACAGATACTTGGCTAATAGTTATACTGCAGATTGGCACTTAATTGATTGCTGTCTCCTTTGAGGTGTTCATGGCTTTTGGCCTTTTTGAGTGTACATTTGCAGTGATCTTTAATGCCAAATTACACATGGCTCTGAGTGTTTATATCTTGCTGATTTGCAGTGTTTACTTGTGTGTGCAGACTTCAATAAGTAGGCCTACATTTCAGTGCAACTATTTGGCCAAGCTTTTGTCTCTTTAGTAGCCCTATGCACTTTACTGGTTGACATGTGGAAATAGTTTTTAATCATTAAATATACCAATACATTGTACTTTCTCTTATGTGAATAAATATATTTTTGCATTCCAAACCGACCATAATTTGTTCACTTAAACGGAAAACTTACCTTTGGGGATGTTTACTGGATATAATAACATGTACCTCGGGTCTCCCACCCTGTAATTGGGAGTGGCGTAGTCACACTGTGTATGAAGGAGTACTTGGTGACTCCGTCTGGTTACATATAGTTCGGAGAGATTGGGCTACCCATTGAAACACCTTGTTTTTGGAGATAGAACTCATTATCGAAATTGAAGAAAAGAAAATGTAAGGACCACACAAGTCCATGATCAGGTCTGTAGGAGGACTGAGTCTCTCTTGACTCCATGTCATATTTGAGGGCTTCTAAACCTTGGTGAGGTACATTCATATATAGGCTGGTTACGCAGCATACAATGTTACCATAATGAGTATAGCAACTGCGCGCGTGCGTCAGTGCGTGACACAGACATTCACTCCACGTGGAGTGAATGTCTGTGTCACGCATTGACACGCTCGCGCACACATACACACGCAAGCACGCACGCGCACACAGAGACACAGAGACACAGAGAGAGAGAGAGACGCAGCCTGTGCTTTGCTCTGTGTCTGAGGGATTGACAGGCCTCCCTCACAGGCCTCCCTCACACAGTTAAAACAAGTGTTTTGTGGCAGCCTTGTGCCTTATCTGTGTTTTATCAGAATGCGCCTCCATTTCCCACAATGTTTTGCAGGAAGTGGGCATTCTTCCAGAGAACTTAAAATTACGTAATGTCTGCTGTGTAGTCTTTTCAGAGTTATTGACAGGCTTTTTGCTGCTGCTTGGTAACACGAAAACTATGTTACGGAGACGAAGAAGGGCTTTGGTGTTGGCGCTGTTGCTGGCGAGGAGAAAGAGGAGAGGCGGCAGAGAGAACTTGAAGTGGCCAGGAGAATGAGGGAGGAGGAGGGAGCGTGAAGTTGCCAGGAGAATGAGGGAGGAAGAGAGGGAGCGTGAAGTGGCCAGGAGAGAGGAGGAGGAGAGAGCCGGGAGGGTGGTTGAAGTGGCCCGGAGGAGGAGGAGGATTTGGGTAGATCCTCTCTTCCAAGTTAGGAAATAACTTGGGGACTTCCATCAACTTGTTTCTGAGCTACGGAGGAATGAACTTCTGTCTGTCTGTCTGTCTGTCTGTCTGTCTGTCTGTCTGTCTGTCTTTGGTTGAATATTGACACACATTTATCTCCTAAATCTTCCAGGTTTAAATCATGATATCTCCATGTCATGTTTAGACCTGAAGTCTGCTTGATCTGTTAATGTTCATAAGTCAATCGTTTATAACCAGTGGTGGAAAGTATCATCATCATTTTAAATAGGATTTTTAGGTGTTTCCAAAATATTATGTCTCTTTTTTCAACGTTGATGATTAAAGGGTATTGGCCTAATTCTGCTCTGCATGCATTGTTAGGAGTCTACTTCTGGAACCGGAGGATTCTCTTACAAAACTCTGCATGCAGGATTTTGATTGGATGTTTTTCCATCGTGTTTTGTGAGACGACCCCAAACTTCCAAACTGCCATTTAGTGCAATAGGTTCAATCACTGATTGGAATATTTTTTATAAAATCAGTTTAATTGATTTAACCATAAAATAGCCACAGAAAGCTTGGCCAAATCTCCCCCCTCAAATGTAAAATGTAAATATCAAATGTGCATGCCTCTACCCCTTCGGACCCCACTTTGACAGCCAATGGCATAAAATATATCTCAAAGTACAGGGGAAGTACAGGGGAATTCAGAACTCGAACTGGATTATCTCTCTCTCTCTCTCTCTCTCTGTCTGTCTGTCTGTCTGTCTGTCTGTCTGCATCAATTCATCATCCCAATAAAAAACGTGCAACTACACACTTCAGAAACCATGCCTCGAATATATTGAACACATTTCAAACATTTTTCCAGTTTTGTTTGAGTAGGGCTTTTAATGCAAAACAGTAAGTACTGTAAGTAAGTTTTAACTGTGTGGCTGATGTTGACAAAGGACAACTCCTTAACACTGGTCCTTTAAACTGGTTTGTATGCCAGAGAAAAGGGTCGTAGTGTGGGAAAGAGCAGGTTTGTCAATTGTCATTGTAGTATCAGATCTTGTTTTATTAACTCTATGCAGGGCCGGATTACCCATAGGCCGTTGGGGGCGAGTGCCCTGGGGCACCAGCCAATGGGGGCACCCCAAAAAAAAAAAAACGATTTCGGCGCGTGGGCGCGCGGGGGGCACCTCAACTTGAGGTCGCCCTGGGGCACCACATAGTGCTAATCCGGCCCTGACTCTATGTATCAGATCAACACAAGTCACACAGCACAGATGCATTGCATTAGACCAGTGGTTCTCAACCTTTTCAGGCCATGAACTGGGGACCCCCCACCTTCATAAGCACTTGGAATGTAGGAGTTGAGGCATTCAATTTAGTTTGACTATAGGTCCCACTGAAATATTGTGGAAAATAGCTGATCTACAAGCTCACAACGCCTCGCAATTTGACCAATGTTTGGCCAGTTTTTATAGTACAGTTTGTTTATTACTTTTGATGCAGTAATGGTCTTTTTATTTTAATTCTTTTTTTTTTAAAAGGTCTTAAAAGTCCTTAAATTGTCTCTTCACTGTCATCTGGGGATCCCTCCCAAATCTTGTGGGGACCCACCTGGGGGTCCCAACCCACAGGTTGAGAACCACTGCAGTAGACCAGTATGTGTTTTATGCAAAAGGCTCAACGCAGAAAGACAGCAACCTAAAGGAATTGAATACACAGGACCGGGTCCTGAGGACCCCCAATGGAAACAAGCCATAGTGCATTCTCGGGTTTAATCCTTTTTTTGCATCCCTTTTTAAAGAACTGTATACGTTCTGTGCTTCTTTTTTGCAAACTGCTAAATAAAGTATTCAATCAATCAATCAATCAATGTCATTAGTCATTGTCAGACGTGCAACAACAGCTGGGCCAAGAAGACAGCAATGCGCCATGCGGCAACAGCCAACAGCAGGTGAGAAACACAAGTTCAATTCTAATGCAGGAAAATGTGAACAGCTGAAACAGAACTCAAACTTAAAGGGATAGTTCACCTTCACCCCCAAAATGACTTTTTTCCCCTATCGATTACACAACCCATAGAGACTTGACATCATGGAGATTTTTTTGTTTTTGCCGCATTCGTAAGCCAATTATTTGATGACCAGTGGCGGTTCCAGTAGGAGACTGTCAACTTTGAGTCTCCTTCTTGACCACTTTGGTAGAGGTTTGGGTTGTGTAGTTACCTTGGCATGATGTAACTCCAAGGTGGACAAGAATTTCTCCATTGATTTTGGAAACACCAATGCTCTGCATTGACTTACATTGCACGGTAAAACAGCTCTCAAAGGCACTCTTTTAGCACATAAACGAACGCAAACAATGTTAATTCAGACAATATAGAACATCACAAAACCCACGGTTTGTTTTTCTTAATAAAAAAAAAACAGTACTGGGCTGGGTTGTGTGATGTTCTACAATGTCTGAATCAGTGTTGTTCGTGTTCATTTACGTGCTAAAAGAGTGACTTTGAGAGCTATTTTATTGTACTATGTAAGTCAATGAGGAGCTTATTTTTGAATTATCAATTTCTAATCAATGGAGCAATTATTTTTGATTCTGTGTCCTCCTTTGGAGTTACATCATGGCAAAATACAACCCAAACCTCTACCAAAGTGGTCTTGCCCTTTAAACGCTGTACAAACATGCAAGCCTGGGTGGCTATATCTGCCTGCACCCTGATGCCCCCTGGTGGCCAAATGAGCACACACCAGCCTTACAATAGAGGTGGGCTTTTAAATAATAAATGTGTATTATATAATTTACAAGTAGAATAATAAAACATGTTGTCTACCCAATACTTTATTTGTTATTTATTATGCAGCAATTGATATGTTTCCCCCGTGTATAAATTGAAACACCCCAACATAAATGATGTAGTTTCCAGACAACTTCTGGTAAATTGTCAACCAGAAATTGTCTCTACTGGTTGTTTCCCGGAAGACAACTTCTGGGACATTAGAAGTGATGTAACAAAACAAAAATTAGCAGACAACATTGGAACGGGAACACAAGCTGTTAATTATCTTTGTGTGATGATCTCTCACTCCTGATTGGATAAAAATCGTATCCTGACCTGAAAATGTATTTACTGTTTGCTAAAGAGATGGATAGACGGGGAGACCCCTGTTAGTGAACACACACTCTATAACAATGATTACTATCACAATATAGAGCTTTGTCTTTTTATAGCAAATCATGTACATTACGCATGTACATTACTTTCAAAGCAAATAATATATTTTGTAAAATATTTTTGAATAAAATGCAACACTCCATATTTGCTGATTTTTTTTTTTTTGTAATCATACACTCAAACAAATAATGCTCAAGTTCACAAACATTTTCATAGAACCTAAAGCAAAGGAATGTGTTTTTATATGAGTCTATTTCAGCAGTATGTGATCTTAATATAAATGCTATATTTGCTATCATAGATGTGAGCGACATCACCCGGCACAAAGTTAATGTCCATACATTATGGAACAGCACCACCAAAATAAATTGTAATATATTGTAATATATTGTAATAAACAATACATAATTGTCACTATCGGGCAGAAACCTTGTATATCCAAAACTGTGACTTCAGGAAAAAATAAACGGATGGATCCAATGCAGTCTCAAGGTCTTTTTAATACTTTTCAGTGGGTTTTTGCGCTTACATTTTTCTAAAATAAAAATAAAATAGGTCTACAAGCTGAGTTTGTAGGTTGGCAATTTTTTGCTACTTTTGTGCTAAGAAGTAGGGCGTTAATTTATAAAAAAAACACATACGATTTCTGCCCTTCTAGCATAGATGTGAGCGACATCACATGGCACAAAGTTCATACATTATGGAACAACTTAAAAATAAACTGTAATAAACGATACAAATGTCAACCATTAAATGATGAAAACACAAGTCGTACTTCCAAAACCTTTAGACTTCTGACAGTATTAAGATACAATACTAAAGTGTTCAATAGCTAGCCTGATTGTTATGTGGAGCTAGCCTGACATTGGCCAGACTCAAAACGAGGATTCACTCTCACGTTCCTCCCCGTGGAGGAGGAACTTGTGAGTGAATCCACGTTATCAGTATGGCAATGCCAGGCTAAGGCTAATGTGGAGCATCTGGAAGCACAACTTTAACATGTACATGTCAAATACATGCATTACGTGTTAATGTGATAATAAAGGGATAGTTCACCCCCAAAATGACTTTTTTCCTATTGATTACCTATTGATTTGTCACATTCCTAAGCCAATAATATGATGACCGGCGTAGGCTCCGGTATCTACATCTTCAAAAACAAAAAAGTCTGTGAATTCAAGGCTTCATGGGGTGTGTAATTGATGGAAAATAAGATTTGTTTGGGTGAACTATCCCTTTTAATGTGTTAAAATCATGTTACTAAGGTTGATTTAAACATCTCTGATACCAGGGTGACATCATGACCGAAGCCAGTCAATCACCTTGTGAATTTTATATTTCTATACAGTCAATGGTGCAAACTTTATAGGCCTTGGACATTTTAAATTAAATATTTACATTGATTAAATTCTTCTAACCACTAATAAGACTGGCCATGGAAGGTTTGTTAAAGGCTTATGTTAAAAGCCCTGATGAAGCAGCTTGTCTGGAGTCCATCCAATAGTGGAGCATATTCCACTATTCTATAGCTTAATAGTCTACACTTCTACTGTATAAAAGAATGTTCTCCAACAGATCTTCAAGCTAACAATGATGCTTTGTTAAAGTGAAGATCGGAGAGTGACAGCATCATGCAATGGAAAAGTGGAAATAAAGATTTGAGTTCATTAAAGGTTGTTGCTTAATCTATTCTGTTGATTAGATAAGAATGTGGAGCTACTGGAATTAATATGGACAATAATACTTGCGACATGAAATCTGTGCTACATACATCATAACTACTCCTTATGGTATAATGTCAATGTCGAGGGGGAAACCTTGTACGTCCAAAACCGTTACTTTTCAGGCAATGTAAAAAAAATAAAAAATAAAAAACCTGTGTTTCAATAGATGTATTATTATTTAGTCACAAGCTCTTGTTAATACTTTTATTTGTTCAATATTTATAAAACACACAGACACACTTAACCACCTTCAACCTTGCCTCTGTATTTCGGGTATGTCATTAAAGACGAAAATCGACTTTTGCTCAACGCTGTTATATGACGATGTAGGGCATTAATTTACAAAAAAACATAAAAAAGTTGAAATATGGAGATACAAGGTTTCTGCCCTACGGTGACAAAATATAACATAAAGCCCAACGTTTACACTTTGACTTCGATGCCGTGCTGCTTTAGGAGGTCATGAAGTTTACTGTTCTCTTGTTCCTAGGAGACAAAAGAGAGAAGAAACATACTTTATTAAAGAGCACGTATTGCAACAAAGTTAAAAAATAAGACAGCTGAATCAAAGATACTTCACACAGACCTTCAAATCAGATAATTAATCAATGTAATTAAGTACAGATATACAGTATTCTAGCCTGGAAACCAGACGAATTTGCCAGTGCAAAAAAAAAAAAAAAATCCCTTAGTGATATTAGTCTGGCCATGACAGGCTAACAGTATTATACTGTTAAAATACTACTTAATGCTAGAAATGTGGAATCTGGAAAGGTTTTTCATGCAAGTTACACAGTCCAGGTGAAATATGAGGTGAGTATAAATAATGATTTGTTTTTATCATTGATTGCTTTAAAATAAACTCACCAGCTTATCAGTGCGTTCTTGCAGCTCGGTGACTCTTTTGACAAGGTGGTCGTAACTTTCCTTCAGCTTGTGGACCTTCTGGTCAGAACGGTTCTTCACCGACACCAGGACACCTGTTATCACAAAATAAACACTTTGGTATGACACACATATAGATTATTTGCACGATATTCAGTTAAGTTTAGCAACACTTAACTGCACTGCACTTAACATAGCAACATAGCCTACTACATGAATTAAAAAACTATGAAGTGTATTTAAAACAGAAAAGTGCACTAGAGCAGTGGTGCCCAAACTGGGGGTCAGGATCAGACCATTAGGAGGCAATCCTAAAGCATCCCAGCCCTAACGGCAGCATGAACTCACTGTTGACAATCCTGGCCACCCTCCAGAGTCGCAGCAGAATGAGCAGGCCCATCCCATCGACGGCGTCCTCATGAGCGATGGAAACAATGTCCAACACGAACGATATGACCACGATCAGCCCGTCAAACACCTCAAACTTATGCTGGAAGAACTCCAGGCGGAAGGTGAAGAGCTTCCCTATCAGCTCCACCACGAAGAATGTGAGCACCGCCAGACTGAGGTAGTGAAACACCTGGACCAAAGAAAAGTGCATTTAACAGTTAATCAAGGAAATGTATAACCACTTGAACCCTAGCATCCATATTCTGGGGTGAACATTCGGCAAAAATAGCCGATCTACAAGTTTGCGACATGTTGTGAACTTGTAGATATGCAATTTTCGGCAAAGATATTCATTGTAGAGTGTAAACAGGAGGGGGCTTAGTATAGAGCATAGGGAGACTCTGGTCAACTAAGTATACAGGGTTTAAGTGGCTACACCTACAACCCAGGGGATGTAAGTGATATTCATGTGTTAGAATAAGTGTTAAATAGCTCTATTTCATGATACTAATCATTGCTGTAGACTAGAGTGTTTGTTCAGCAACTGGGGTATTCTGTCTCTCCAGCTCTTTAGTAAACAGAAAAAGCATGTTCAGGTCGGGATACCAATTTTATCCAATCAGGAGAGAGAACTCATACAGTATAGTCAGTCAGTGTCATGTCACAGGCCTGTCACAGGGATGGTTGTCATATCAGGCCCCTCTCACAGCACTGTGTGACAGTCAGCCCCTGTCAGAGGGCTTTCAGGCCCTGTGACAGGGCTGGTTACATGTCACTATGGTAACATGGTACCATGACGGGCCTGTGACCGGGCCATGACATCCCTGTGACAGGGTTGGTAACCTGTTACCACGGCCAGTGACAGGGCCGTGACAACCCTGCCATGCAGTGCTGTGAGAGGGGCCTGATGTGACAGGGCCTGACACCCATACAATTCTACTTATAATCATAACAGGCTATTTTACTGGGTAGTAGGATAATCATATGCCAGTCCATGTTAATGTAAAAACTGATATTTGGAGATCGATTAGATCAGATTAGATTAGATTAGATTTCTAAATCATATAAGCAACACAATACACAATAAAAAATAAAGCTTACATTATAATTAAGTGTGAGGGGCGGTAAGGGACCTGGTTATTGGATAGGGGCACTGGCCCAAAAAAGGTTGAGAAACTGCTCTTTGCAATGATTACTATCACAATATAGAGCTTTAACCTTATAACAACAAAATGCAATTACTTCTCTCTGTCGGTTCAGACGTAACACCAACATGTTGTAGCTTTAACATCAAATCATGTATGTAAAAGGTTGAGAACCAGAGTGTAACATCATGTATGTAAAAGGTTGAGAACCAGAGTGTAACATCATGTATGTAAAGTAAACAGAGTGTAGGTTGACCTCAGCTGCCTCATGGCCATGCTCCAGCTCCAGGATTTCTATGTCGATCAGAAGCTCCACCAGCACAAACACAGCGTCCAGGATGACCAGAATGACCACCAAAATCTGAAATAAAACAGAAAATATACCACCTTAAAATACAACACAACTATACCATATGTAAAGACCACCTTAACCACTTAAACCCCAGCATCCGTATTGTGGGGAATGCTGAAAATAGCCCATCGACAAGCTTACAACGCGTCGCAGCAACAGAAAACAGAAAAGACACTAGCATAGAGCCCTGAGAGGGACTCCTCTCAACCATATGGGGTTTAAGTGGTTAAAATACGTAGAACAAACATTTACAACATAAATGTACTTCTCCCTCGGTCTGTACTAACTGAACAAGTAAAATTATGCAAATCACAAAAAAAACACAAGAACATAAGTTATTAGTCACATTAATATTAATATACTACAGTATGTGTAAAACACAAGTCATTAATCACATAAGTATAAAACATGTTAATAGTTTTTTTTTAATCAGGTTTAATTATACTTACTACTAAAATTGGGACTTATCTGCTCCATAATTGCAGATACCAAAGTCATCAAGAAAGTCAAATAATGGCCGATTTATCTCATTGTATTTATTTAGCACATGGTAGTGTATCATAATACAATACAAAGTCCAAATAAATAATATCTAATTAAGTAATACATAAATGGGTGAAAAGGAGCAGGAAGAAGACATTTCTGCCCCCATAACACATTATGTGGTTAGTATGTTGTTCATATTATGTATATAAGTGGTTAGTGTGTTGTACTATGTACGTAAGTACATATTCTGTACTCTGCACATACTTTTGCACACTAAAAGTGACTAAATGTCCTCTTAGGAATTGAATTTAATGAATTCAATTGTCTCATCTTAGCTCCTCACAGAGGAAGGAATCTTGTGAAAGTATGTTTCCATCACCACTTCAGAGGATGTCCACATACTTAAGGTTTCAAAAAAGGTTTAAATGCTGCGACACTCCACTTTCAACATGTATTTTTATGTCACAAGACATTACAACAAATGTGTGGCTTTTCTGTGTTAATACTGACAAGACCCAAGCAGCCGAAACGTGTCTGTGTCATGACTGCTGCTGTGCTAAATACAATTAAATTTAAAAAAAATGGTGAGGATTGTTCCTTAAATCAGTGGTTCTCAGAAGTGGGGGCCTTGGAGGGGTTCCAGGGGGAATGTTTGATGCTATATTTCTTAATAGGCTATAGCATCAAAACCACTTTAACCCTACATCATACATACATAATTTTATAGTTTGGCTATTCAAAAAATATTTAATAGTTTCAAGATTTTTAAAAATGTTGAAAGAATTTGAAGAATTGTAACAGTTTAGAAGTATTCTCTTCTGGGGGTCCCTGGCACCAAATATTTTCAGAAGGCGGGTCTGCATCCAAATCCAATAATTATTATCCAATAATCAATTAAGAGCTGAGGGAGCGCTGTGTGAGTCTGTGATTATCAGGAACTGAAACGGGTATTCTTTGGAGAGGGTTCAATTATAGGTCAAGATTTTTAAGTTTTGTTTATTTATCTATGCCTAGCAACTAAGCCATGGATAAATAAAGGCTTTTTAACGTAACTGAACGGAGTGCCTTGGATTCTTTTTAAGTTCACCGACTGACTATCTCACTTAGCCTGGTTCCAGACCATAGACCCCACCCACTCTCTGAGTGGACTGCTCCTCTTGGTCTGGTGTCATAATATGAGCCTATGGATTTTCACGGTTGAAGAAAAACCTGTCAAATCAGAGTCGGAGGTGGGGGTGGGTCTAACGACAAGCCAATCAGCGAATATCTGCTAAAGCAAGCTGTGCGATGACGTCAGATGTAGGCGGATCCGTGGATCTCTTGTGATTGGTTTAGGGAAATTTTAATCCTCTCCCTCTTGCAATCGCCGACACAGCAGCCAATGTCAGACTGAAGCTCCACACAGCTTCAGGCTGATAATCAGGCTATATCTCACTCTGATGCCTACACAAAAGGAAGGAACTTAAAAACCTTGACCTATTATCCAAAAACAATAACACGGTAGGCGTCCAGGCACTTTTTCAGATGTAAAGAGGGAAGGACACAACGTTGGCCAATAGTAGGGGTGCAACAGTTAATCGAACTAATCGATTACATTGATATATATACATGAATAAATACAAATGTATTAAAAAAACATGCTTCTCGATTATTTGATTAATCCATTTAGACCTGAGGCCGATTCTAAAACGTCTTCTAAATCCTAACCTAAGTTCTCTGGAAAAACTTCAATTTATAATAGCGTATAGGTTTAACAGGTCTAAATGGGTTAATCATAAAAGTAATCAATAGAATAATCACTGAGAACATAATCGATAGTTGCAGCCCTATGAAGGGAGTATAGTGTACCTGGAACCGGTCAGCGGTGAAGAGTCTTTTGAGAGCATCTCTGAAGGTCAGTTTGACAGGGAACTGGCCTGTGGCTGAAGCCAGCTCATCACTGACCACATGCAGCTCCTCTTCCTCCCATTTCCCTGGCTGTTGATCGCCCACCGTGGTGAAATGCCTCAAATACTTGTCCATGATGTACACCTCTGTATACTGTACACCTTATACTGAGAGAGAGTGAGTGAGTGAGTGAGTGAGTGAGTGAGTCAGACAGACAGACAGACAGACAGACAGACAGACAGACAGACATGCAAACCTATTGGCTCCCTCCCAGAGAGGCTATGATTACAAGGTTACAAATGGTATGGTATGGTATTACAGGGAGGTTCATAACAATCCACCCATTACATGTAGAGATGCAGTATATAGTGTGGAATTGGATTCCATGGAGGGTGACTTGTCTGTGATGTTGGTGATGTCTCTCATTTAACCACTTGAAACCTAGCATCCCTATTCTGGGGCAAACGTTTGGTGAAAATTGCAGATCTACAAACTCACAGTTTTTCCTGTGCTTTTCATGGATGAAACACTATCTGATACTATGTCTTGTCTTCAACAAAACATCATCATTTGCAATATGTTTGGACCTGAGTGTGCAGCTACTAGTGCAAAATGTGTGTTTTTTTAAATACATAAATACACGTTTCACCATTTAGTTGATTTAAACATTAATTAGGCCTACCTAATTTATTATATTCACAATCATCTCATCATTTATCAAATATGAATGTAATGTAAGTAATGTTTTAGATGGAAAAAAGGTGTATTACATACATACATACATACATACATACATACATACATACATACATACATACATACATACATACATAGGCATTGTTTAAAAGTAATGATGTAAATGTAGGCCTACCATAGTGTATGTCAACTTACTTGCAGCAGTGTTGAGTGTCTGGTAGTCAGTCAGCTGTGCGATTTGGAAGAGTTCTGTATTTCAGCATTTCAGTGCAGATTTCTCCATGTGTTGAACAATCCGGTTACTTCTCCTTTTGAAGAGAAATCCTCCTGCATGTGAACAAACCAAACCCAACATAAAAAGAAAACTTTAATCATCTTAAAGTGTCTAGAACTACATCTACAATGTTTAAGAAAATATAGTTTAGTGTAGATCAATCATGTTCATGTCAAGGACCCCCAAATAGATTATTAGGCCGTGGACCGCCGTCTGAAAAGATTTTGTAAGAGAGAAGATTTGTGAAATTTATGGAATTGTTCAGAATGTTTCAAGACCTTTCAAAATCTTACAAAAATAGGCTATATTGAATACTAGCCTAAGTATAAAATAAGGTTAAAGTAGATTAAAAGATTGTACTGCTATATTAACTAATTTAGCTTTGGACCCCCTGTAATCACCTCAAGGACCCCTGGGGGTACCCGCGACTCTTTGAGAACCACTGGAGTAGATTGCAGACTGGTTTCAAGTCAAATGGGTGACAATTTAAAAATGTATATATAAATGTATATATATATTTCTATTTTATCATAATTTGAACAGACGAACATCAAAGCAGTTACAAAAATGTGTATTTAGACTGTACAGATTGGTTACCTGAGAGCCACTGAGCCGTAGATTATGTCAGTGCTTCTCAGTGTGGGGTCCAGAAGGTCCCTATAGCTAAATGACTGATAGTTAATCTTCACCATTATTACATACAAACATATACTGTAGAAAACAACAACTAGAGAACACAGACTACAACAATGTCTATTGATAAGACTTCCACTGTTATCTCTATACCTATTAGCAGGCCTAGATAGATAGGTAGGTACAGGTAGAGTAGATAGATAGATAGATAGATAGATAGATAGATAGATAGATAGATAGATAGAGTACACACACAGACAGACAGACAGACAGACAGACAGACAGACAGACAGACAGATAGACAGACAGACAGCTCTATAACTACAGTACATAGACAATAAAGGCATTCTGGACCAAATCATGTCTAACAAACAATATGTTCTCAGATTGGATTCCCAGAGATAAACATCTATCGTGGTCTATTGCATATCAAATAGGGAGCCTTTTAACTTAAAAGGGTTGAGAATAACTTGGCTGAGGAGGCAACAAAGACAGTAGATGTGGTCATACAACTTCTGTATTCATTTCATTTTCCATTTATTTGAGCAAGGTAAGGTAGCAATCAGTCAGAAAATTACTTACTCAATACCTCAAGGTCTTGCATATGCACTGCAGAAGATAAAGTAACTAAGTATATTTACTTGAGTACTGTACTTAAGTACAATTTGGAGGTATTTTTACTTTACTGGAGTAGTTTTAGTTACCGTTTTCGGTACTTTTACTTCTACTGCACCACTACAGCTCAGAGGGAAATATTGTACTTTTACTCCACTACAATTATTTGAAAACTTTACGTTACTTTGTAGATTTTGATTATTAATTATTACAAAACATACCCACTTCAGCCCTATATGTATTTGGCCATTTGAAAATAGCAGATCAACAAGCTCACATGCCATGCATAGTGAGCTTGTAGATCGGCTATTTTCAAAAGATGTTTTATACATTTTGAACTTGAGTACTTTCTACTTTTGGTACTTTAAGTACGTTTTGATACCAATACTTTTGTACTTTTTACTCAAGTAAAACTTTTAATTCCAGACTTTTACTTTTAACAGAGTGTTTCTACATTGCAGTATTGATACTTTTACTTAAGTAAAACATGCGAGTACTTTTTCCACCACTGTCAACAAGGCAAATAGAACTCATGTGAACTCGTGATCATAACAGTGATTTCTGCCTGCAAAGCATTTTCTGACACTGTCTCTTTTTAGCACATATACATTATAATAATAAAAGATAGCAGCACCAACCACGCTACATCTCTTCTTTGCGCTTGTGTGCAAATGATCAAAGTCGCACATTATAGCGGCTCACCTTTATTTATTCCAAGATCTCTTGGTTTTTAGTTAGAATAAACACACTGCAAACTCCGCCTCTGAGGCGAGGAGTAACTAGTGTTGCCATATTTTGTGAGACAAATAAGCAACCAGGTCTGGGAAAACAAGCCCAAAAGGAGCGACTTAACCACATGAGATGAAAAATAAATCTAGATCTACAAGCTCACAACGCGTCACGATGCAAAAACTCTTGCAATAAAATGCAGAATATTTAACACAAATGCTCCCTGGCACAAAACATTTTCATGAAAATATTTGAGAACCACTGGTTTTAATAATAATTAAAACATTTGGAAGAAAATTTGGAAGTACACGTTAGAAACAAGCCCAAAAAAACACAACCCGCAACTAGCAATATTTACAAGGAATTTTACAGAAAAAGAAGCCCAAAGTCGCTTATAATAAGCCGACATGGCAATCCTTGTCCAAACTAGCATTTCCTAAGTTGAGACAGAGATCCTCCACTTTCCTGTTCTTTCCCTCTGCGTGAACATACAACATCCAGCCACTAGATAGCGTACACCGGTTTGTACGCCTCTTGTTTTGATATGTCTGCACATCTTACGTATAATGACGCATGGCATGTTTGTTATGGCTTAGGGCTGAAGTGGTTACTGTGTTTTTTAATAATCTAAATCTACAAAGTAACTAGTACCTAAAGTTTTCATATACTTAAAGGAGTAAAAAATACAATATTTTCCTGCCAATAGGGCTGAGCCCAATTGGCAGGTCTGCAGAGGTGGACGAAGTACTCGACCCCAGTACTTGAGTAAGAGTACAGATACTCCTTGGTCAAATTCACTCCATTATAAGTAAAAGTAGCTCAGTCAAAATGTTACTCAAGTAAGAGTAAAAAAGTAATTGTTTTTAAATATACTTAAGTATTCCAAAGTACATGCTTTGAAAAATACTTAATACAAGTCAAAGTAAAAGTAGAAGTACATTTCTTAATTTTGATATCAATGAATTGCTGTAATGTTTTCACAATGAATTTAAAGGACCTTGTAACTCTTGTTTCAGAGAAGTACTGTAACTCTCTGAAACCACCGGCACTGCATGCACTGATGTGCTTGCTTGTAGATGTTATACAAAGCCTTCAGAAACACCTATAAAAACATAGAAATGACTGAGGAACCAGAACTAAATACTTTTACTCCTACACACCCATACAAGATGTAACAAAGAGGCGAGCGGAGGGGGAAGCCAGAAACACGGCTAGTGTGAGAGCAGAAGTAAGGCCAATTGCATTTTAGGGAAGAAAAAAAACAGCCACCCTAAAGGCCAAACCGCACCAATGCAACTAGTCGCAACTCCTTGCAACAAAACTGTTTTAAAGGAGAAATCCGGACATTTTAAGTGTTATCTTTGATGTGTCGCTTATCACTCACCATCCTTGAAAGGGACGTTGAGTTATTTCAGAGAGTCCTGTGTCGTCATTTTTTCGACCCCCTCCGTTGGCATAATGGGAGCGCGTGCCTAAGAGAAATTCGTCTATTATAACCGATGCAAAGTTATTTTTTGGGCGGTGAAACCGCCCCTATAAGTGAGATTTGGAAAAATGTACATTCTCCTGCGCTGTGATCTGGGCCCAGGAAATTAGTAGAATTATCCTGCGCTGTGATTGGCCAATCACAGTCTATTCAGGACTGTGATTTGCCAGTGTCACATGACACATGTGCATAGCCCTATATAAGCAACCATAACTTGGAAAAAAACCAAGTATTTGTTTTTTTCCAAGTTATGGTTTCGTCCATCATAAAGAGTGTTTCAATAAATGTATTTATCTTTTGTACATGATTGGTTGACTCCATTCAGTATTGTGATTAGCTAGCAAGACACCGCCCACTTCACACAGGGTGTGATTTTTTCTCTACTACTACTCATTGTAGAGTCTCATGATACTCAAACATGCACTGAAAGTTCCTGAGAGGCTAATGCTAATGCCGAACAAGCTAACGCTGGTTGCTTGTTTCTCTCCCAGAACCTGGCAACTCGGTGTTGCCAGGGAGAGAAATAAGCAAACAGCGTTAGCTAGTTCGGCATTAGCATTAGCTTCTCAGGAACTTTCAGTGCATGTTTGAGTATCATGAGACTCTACAATGAGTAGTAGTAGAGAAAAAAGATCACACCCTGTGTGAAGTGGGCGGTGTCTTGCTAGCTAATCACGATACTGAATGGAGTCAACCAATCATGTACAAAAGATAAATACATTTATTGAAACACTCTTTATGATGGACGAAACCATAACTTTAAAAAAACAAATTTATGTTTTTTTTTAAGTTATGGTTTCTTATATAGGGCTATGCACATGTGTCATGTGACACTGGCCAATCACAGTCCTGAATAGATTGTGATTGGCCAATCACAGCGCAGGATAATTGTACAAATTTCCAAACCTCACTTATAGGGGCGGTTTCACTGCCCAAGATAATTGTACAAATTTCCAAACCTCACTTATAGGGGCGGTTTCACCGCCCAAAAATAACTTTGCATCGGTTATAATAGACAAATTTCTCTTAGGCACGCGCTCCCATTATGCCAACGGAGGGGGTCGAAAAAATTACGACACGGGACTCTCTGAAATAACTCAACGTCCCTTTCAAGGATGGTGAGTGATAAGCGACACATCAAAGATAACACTTAAAATGTCCGGATTTCTCCTTTAAGGTTAACCACACTGATGCAACTCCTTGCAACTGCCATTGGGGTTAATGGTTGCAAGTAGTTGCAAGTAGTTGCATGTTGCAACTCCTTGCAACATGCATAACATGCAACTCCTTGCAACATGCATGGCGAAACATTGTTGTGCATGTGGAGTGGGCTTAAAAGTACTCAGTACTTTATAGCCTTCCTAGAAATATACTCGAGTAAAAGTAAAATATTTGTCTTGGAAATGTACTCAAGTAAGAGTAATACGTATCAAAAAAATCTAATACTCAAGTAAAGTACAGATCCTCAGAATCTGTACTCAAGTACAGTACTCAAGTACATTTACTCCGTTACTGTCCACCACTGCAGGTCTGTAACTGTTGCACGCTGCTTCTGGCTAATTTGACTGTGGGGGCTACACTTAAAAAACTGAGAAAGGTGCAGCTAGCACATGATGCTATCAATGAATGATAACCCACCTTTTGGAGTTAAAGAGTCCTGAGCAGATGTATTGCAAACTGTGGCCATAACATTGAAGTAGGCTAAGTCTTTGAGAAACACTGCATTACACCAAATCTCTTCCCTGAAAACAGCCAATCTATTGGCTGTAGTTTGGAAGTAGACCTAAATCTACTAAATCTTTTCAAAGAAACTTCAAAATTGTTCAAAATAGAAAATAGAAGATCTAGAAGTTCCTATACATGTCGTGATGCAACACATTGTGAGCTTGATCTGCTATTAATATCAGTAATCTGTCTGTCTGTGTCTGTTTCTCGATATGACCAAATATGGACATGACTGACGATTGTGGGATATATAGTTATTATTGCTGGCATCAGTGTTTATTCTGTCTAATGATGTCATAATGCCATGAAACTGCTTGTTAAAAAGTATTGTCAAATAAATAAAACAACGTCTTTTCTTTAACGTAATGATTTTTCATCTACGTGGTTTTTCATTCATTGATTGAATACTTTGTTAGTCAGAAATGTAAACAGCATGATGGTACAGTAAGACATCAAAGCTAAAACGACAACACAACAAAGTCCTGTGGACTTGTTTCCATTGTGGTCCTATGTATTGTGGAAGAAGTTGCCCCCAGTGACAACTGGAAGAGGAGAACATCCCGTTGAGGTTCCCTCCTAGCGCTACGACCACTGTACAGCTCAACTTCCTTCCTGCAAAGTGCTTTATTTTATGCCTTTGTTGTTGACACCCACATGTTTCAAGCCCAAGGTTTCTGGGACTGTTCCAGAGGCAAGGTGCAACCACTCAGCCTGTGTCTTGGGGAAGATCACATACTGTAGTATATTATTTGGAGGATACAACTGCACTGGATTCACCAATGACATTTACAAGTTGGACACCACCACAACGGTCTTGGTCTTTAATTAACACCAGAGGGCTCTCGTTCTTCTGCTACTACGATGTCTATTCTGTCTTACATTCTGCCTGTTTTAAAGATATACCTGCTCGGTTTGAAGGTGCTGCTAGCACAACTGTTTAGCAGACCCTTCAAGTTGCCAGCAATGCCCAGACAAGATGGCAAGGTTGCCATCGTGACAGGAGGATCCAAGGGGATCGGCTATGAGGTGGTCCGCCACATGGCCAGCCTGGGGGCCCACGTTATCATAGGTGGCACGGACGAGAGAGAGGGGCTTACGGCAGTGAGAAGAATCTGCGAGGAGCACAAAGAGGCCAACGTGGAGTTCCAGAAGCTGGACCTAGCCTCTTTGCGGTCTGTCCACCGATTTGTTCAGGGTTTCAAGGGGCGGGACCTGCCGCTGCACGTCCTGGTCAACAACGCGGCAGTCATGCTCGTTCCCCAGGGTCGTACGGAGGACGGGTTCGAGTGGCACCTGGGGGTCAACTACCTGGGTCACTTCCTGTTGACCCGGCTGCTCTTGGGAAAGCTGAGGGATTGTGGGAAACGCAGTTCTCGCTCCCGCGTCGTCACCATCTCCTCCTCGGCTCACCGTGTCGGGGAGGTCAGGCTGGATGACCTAAACGGCGGTCGGTGCTACTCAGCCCACGCAGCCTACTGTCAGAGTAAGCTGGCACTTCTGTTCTTTGCCACACACCTGCAGGGGCGGCTGGAGCGCGAGGGATCAGCGGTGAGCTCGTGTGCCGTGGACCCGGGCGTGGTGGACACTGCTCTTTACCGCCACCTCTGGCCGCCCCTGCGCCTGGTGCAGAGTGCTGCGGCGCGGCTGCTGTTCAGGACCCCCGCGGAGGGGGCTACCACGGTGCTGTACTGCGCCCTGGCGGAGGAGGAGAGGGGGGGAGGGGGCTACTGGGCCAACGGGCGCAGGGAGATGACATTACCGCCGACCCTCGACCTCCGGCTGCAGCAGAGCTTGTGGGACGCCAGCTGCAGACTAGTGGGTGTGGCCCAGGATTAAGAGAAGAGTCAGCAGGACCAGGAGGCAGGTCCTGAGTCAACAGTAGACTAAAACAACGATTCCCAACCTGTTGGCCGCGTTGGCCAATGGCCATGAGGATATTGAAAGTGGGCCACCAAAAAAATCACTAAGAGTTTTATTGATAATATAACATAAAAAATTTAAAACAAATATTTATTTAATTTTTTCTTAAAACCTTGAACAATGGGTTTTCATTGTGATACCGATAAATAGGAACTTATGCATTAGTTCCACTGATCCACACCGGAACGCAATCAATTGTTTGATTATTAAAATAGAATCTGAAAATGCTCTGGAAATGCACGCAACCCACCGACCTGTAGCTGAATGGGTGCTGTGCTAATGGTCAGATGCATGGGTCACATCCCTCTCCTCTCTCCCCAACACACGAACGTATGACGGTGCCGCAGCCGGATGCCTCCGCAAGTCTGCATACATTGATGTTCACAACACACAACTGCTTTGTGTTTATAGGAAACCAAACCCAAGTACTATTATTAATTGTTGAGTAGATAGCACATCTTACAGGATTTACAAAACAAAATACATTCACAATTTCACACTTGGCAGCTCCTGTCAGGAATGAGTGGCAAGAAGGACCCAAAAGCAGCCGAGTAGGAATGCAGGATAAAGTATTTATTAAAGGGGCCACACCATGAATTTCATTTTTTTGGGGGGGGGGTATTTTTTGGGCTCCCCAGTGTCTCTTGTACCCCCAAAAATATTTTTTTTTAACATTCAGTCATTCATTCTCATTTCAGAGATTTTCAGAATGGGCGTGTCTGAACAGGCCATTTCAGAATGGCAATGCAAGTGACATCACTTGCCTTGCCATTGCATTGATGATGGCCAGACAGAATTGCTCAGTAGCCCCCCCTGCCCAAAAGGACGTTTTGGTATTGCAGCTGAAAGTGCTGTATAAGCCAGAGACAATTGACTTGGGATGAGTATATCTGAGTGATGATTTAGGCTCAAACCTTTTGAAAAAGGTTTGAGGGACATACACCATATGATATTAAATATCTTTTTTTTTTTTTTTAATTCATGGTGTAGATCCTTTAAGCCAAACAGGCTGGTTCACAAAGGGAGGTAAGTATTGCAACTTCAGAATGGCTAACTGCTACACAGACTCTCCTAAACGATGGTCTACGGACCAACAAGAATACAGTGCAAACACAGGACTTAAATAGACAGGGGACTCACAGGACGCAGGTGAACTCAACAAACAAATCAACACAGGATAGGCTAACAGGCAACGAGCACAGGTGACTAGGGTTACAATAATTACAGGAGGTGAGACAAGACAGGAAACAGCAAACAAGGCCCGAACGATACAACAGAATAGTGGCCTAAACAGGCTTAAAGAACAGCCCTAAAGAGTCCAACACCATATAAGGGCAGTCAAAGTCCAAGGGCTGCGGAGCGTGACAGTACCAAGGCTACAGATAGGGCTGGGAATGGGGCTAACGACAGGGTTGGGAATGGGGCTAACGACAGGGTTAGGAATGGGGCTTACCACAGGGCTGGGAACAAACCTTGGGTCGGGGACAGCCGGCCAGAGTTCAGACAGATTGTTGGCAGGATTGGCCGACCCGAGTTCAGACAACGTCGGCGGGGACAGCCGACGCAGGAGAAGACGTAACGTCGCTCTGCAACAGGAGCACCTCAGCGTTGCTGGGTAGCAGCAGTGGAGACTTGCCGTCACCGCCACTGGACAGCAGTGGAGCCTCATAATCGCTGGGCAGTGAAGAGCGTTGGCGCGATCGGTGACGATGCCGCCCCCTCGCCCGGTTCCCCCTGAAGATGGCATTCATTAAGCTCGTTTCCGCACATATTTTGTACTTATGGGCATTTACGCACCTTTACGCATTAAGAGTCTGATTAATCAAAATTGTCTGTGGATTGTGACGGACGTACACTCTTTCTCACGTCTGCTCGGAGGCAGACTTACTGTACATGGGACCAAAGCTTGCGTAGATGTTAGGGTTAATAGAAGGCCATTCTTTATGCAAAATCATTTCAATAGTGCCAAATCGCAAATAAAATATTTATGTTTTGATTTTGTCAACACAAGACAAGAAAAAATATGTCTTTTAAACGATCTATCGCTTGGATGTACGTATATTATAGACATGATACAAATTCAAACAGATTTTTATTTATTTATCAGTTGCATTTAGAGCTGAATTATTAGGTCCCTGGTGTTTGCAACTGTCGGCCACAGTTTCACTTGGTAGTGAGAATATACTATCATGCCTTAATGTCGCAGAGGCTGTCGTGGTATTAATTTATGATATATTGATCACATGAATAGCCTAATAAGTCTCCACATGAAGTAAAGGTGAGCAATCTTCAGTAGAAAAGGCTTATATAATATCCTTTGCACGTTTTATCAGCATTTGGTCGTGTGGTTAAACTTTGTAAATTTCTTATTCCCATAGGACATAGCCGTGGCGGCCATTTTGTGGTGCCACAGATATAAAACCCATACATTTTTTCCCATATAGATATTTATTTTCTTTAATCAATCTTTGCAAATGTATCATAGGCCTAACTTTGTCCAAATCAATACTTTCAGCTAGGACTTTGCTCTCTCTCTCTTTCTCTCTCTCTCTGTCTCTCAGCGAGTGTCTATTTGCCATGTGTGCGACCCACATGAATAAATAACTTTCAATGCTCAACAATAAAGCACCAGTACATTACATACATCATACAGTTTTACAGTAAAATAAATATGATGGAAAAAACAAATAGGAATCCAGAGTAATCCATAAGTGCCATTAGTGAATGGATTTGTTGTTTAAAATGCATTTAACACTTGCAAACATTGAGTGCACACATTGTTGGCGTCAAGATCAGTTCTTTCCACCAAGCTATGCTCTTGTACTACAGGGTATAAATGAGTCAAGGCACTGTTTCTCAACATCGGGTCCAGGGGTCCAAATGTACGCTTGCAGGTCTGTAACTGAGAGTGTGCCAGTGCCAGGCAAGAGGAGAAGAGGAAGGCCTAAGAGGAGGTTTATGGGAGTGGTGGTGAGAGAGGACATGCAGGTGGCAAGCGAGGAAGATGCTTAAAGTTATCACTAAAGAAATTCAATCAATCAAGGAGATCATTGTGGAGTGTTTATTTCATCACTGGGAGGCGTTCAAGGAGATCACTTTGTGTATATTTCAGCACTGGGAGGTGTTCAAGGAGATCACAGAAGTATTTATCTTGGTGCCAGCTCTGGTAGGGCTGAAGGGTAACCTGGAGATGACACTGGCCTCCAGACTGTCAACAGCAGTGAGTGAACACACACACACGCACACGCGCGCACGCGAGCGCACACACAGGCCAACGTGGAGATTTAATCCCCCCATCTGATCATTGGTCTGCCCCATGGGACGTGCCCTAAAGACCGACCTTGGCTAACGGAGGCATGTATGCCAGAACCACCATAACTGGCTCCTTTCCACATTAGCCATGATTATGATCAATAAATGTATAATAATATTGAGTATAATTACTACTAATATCTTCTGCTGAATTTACCTCCCCAATAATTGTCTTCCTACCATATGAACTACCAGGCCAACACAGGACAGCTGGATGAGCCTTTGCGGATGGTAGGCAGTAATCTGGCCCTCGTTCAGGCACATTTGGATACTCAGCACTCAGTCATTTAAACCTTAGTTGTCCCCCATGGCTCTATAGATCCTCTAGTACAGTGGTTCTGAAACATTTTAATGTCAAGGATCCCCACAATATGTATTTATTTGGCCATGGACTTGGCCGCAATTTGCGGGCCGCGGCAGTCAGTGGGCCCATTTAAAGCATCATCATCAGACCCCCCCTCAAATGTATTTTGGCTAAAATCGTCATCAAGAGCTGGCAAAAAAAAAGGAAATTCCTGCTACGGCAGCACTGACAACAATGTAGCCTAATCACGAACGGAATTAGAGGCTACAAAAAATTTAGCTAAAAAACGTTAAGAAAAAGAGAAAGATGGACCAGGCAATCTCTTAATTGTCCAAATTAGGTGCATATTTCGTTTAGCTTCATCACCTGTTGCAACTCCAGATGAGCCTGATGTTACGATTAATCCCCACTATGTTACGTTACCTTCATCTGGGTCAGGGAGCCACATGACAGGTCATGACATTGTTACTAGTAAATTGAAGTTCAATAGACCAATTATTTGTTTACCAACATTGAGACTGGATGCACAGGTGATTGTTTCACGCAATCAATTCTCAACCTGTTGTTTCGGGGTGCGCTGGTTTCAGCACACCCCAACCCCCTCTTGTGTGTTGGCTGGTGAGGCGCGTCCTAGCGAGACCTGATAGAATGGGTTTCATTGCGCGCATACTGGTTGCACGCATACTGGTTCTTATCAGTGTGACGTCGTCTGTTAAGGGGTCTATATATCTGTCCAGTCTACTGACTGTATATCATGCCCAAATAGTGGTGAGTAGTATGAAATTGAAATTCTATTTGTACTTGTAGCCTACTTTAACTGTTGGGCTGCCGTGCCATTTACAGTTTGGCTACTGCTCATTAGTTGGAGTGAGTCCATGGTGCTGAACTCCTTCTGAAATGCTTTGAATTTGTGAGAGAAAACGGTAGTAGCCTAGGCTAGTGCTCGTCTGAAGCAGCGGGACTGTAGCTATACAGCATAGTGTGTTTTTTTTTGTGCCTTCAGTTTGGGGGGCCCGTTCATGCGCTCTGCAAAAGAACATTTCTAAAGCGTTCACGGCACACCCATCTGACCACTTAACATAGCAGCCGTTAACCACTTTACACAGAGCATGTTTATTTTAATGATCAATCAATCGATTTGAGGACAGGGAAGCATATAGGAAGCAACATAGATGACAGGGATGCACGATAGGAAGCACCATAGAAGACAGGGAAGCACCATAGGAAGCACCATAGAAGACAGGGAAGTACCATCAGGAAGCACCATAGATGACAGGGAAGCACCATAGGAAGCACCATAGAAGACAGAAAAGCACCCTAGGAAGCACCATAGAAGACAGGAAAGCACCATAGGAAGCACCATGGAAGACAGGGAAGCACCATAGGAAGCACCAAAGAAGACAGGGAAGCACCATAGGAAGCACCATAGAAGACAGGGGAGCACCATAGGAGACAGGGGAGCACCATAGGAAGCACCATGGAAGACAGGGAAGCACCATAGGAAGCACCAAAGAAGACAGGGAAGCACCATAGGAAGCACCATAGATGACAGGGAAGCACCATAGGAAGCAACATAAGACAGGGAAGCACCATAGTTGACAGGGAAGCACCATAGTTGACAGGGAAGCACCATAGAATACAGGGAAGCACCATAGATGACAGGGAAGCACCATAGGAAGCAACATAGATGTTTACGTTATACAGTAGACGTAATGCACATCATTATTGCCAGACCCAAGGGGTCGGGCTTACATGAGGCTTTGTACCTGTTTGGTCCATACATGGGCATGGTCACTTTGTCCTCCGGCCCCAGCCAAAAAAGTCTGTCCCCCTTCGTCCATACATGGGCATAGACACAGGCTGACACGTCATGTGATGTCCGGTGACGTAGTGCTCTGATCTTATAAAGTACTTATTCTGGGTCTGGCAGAACCAGGTCTCCTGGTCTTGTTATCTATACATGTTGATTTTATAACTGATTGGATGACATCACAGATTAGAATGTTGGTTTAGGAGACCAGGGGCCTGTTTCTCGACAGCAGAATTAAACTAGAAAATGTGCTCCTCGGAGCACAAGTCTCCGCCAGCAGACCCGTGCTATTTTAATATCACGGGTCGTCTTGGTAGAACGGGTCGTCTTGGTAGAATGCGCATGGTTTTGGTGTTCTGCAGGGGCGACTGAATATGTAGTGTCTGCATCTAAAAAATGTTCTTCTTGAAGCAATGTGTCATATGGGAGTCCTCGTAATTGACTGGTTTGTTCAAATGCTTGTCTGTCTTCTTCATCTTCATTGTCTTGAACAGTTTCAGCAGTTGATTGGTGTGTTTGATCTATGTCAGTTTTTTCTAGTGCTACATAATGTATTTGATCAAGGTGGCCAATTGTTACAGTATTAAGACTTCGGCCTTGTTGTGGGATCAATTCAACTCTATAGTCCTCTTCTGTGTTACTGTTGTAGATGAGTATGCTTTCTTAGCTTTGGCCTTCTGCGCCTTTGCTTGACCAATGTTAGGTGTTCTCAGAGGGACACAAGCACGGACGGATGATTTGTACTGGAAGGTACTGTTCCAATCAAGACTGATTGATCCTGTCTTACCTCACTTCAAAAGTCATAAATGGCCTTTTGAAGTGACACACCTATTTATAGGATTTTATTTCGTCATGCGTCCCTCTAGCCAATCAAAGGCATTGGTGTCAACATATTGACACGTGTCACGTGGAGCTTGACCAATGTTAGCTTGGCTAGGGGCCATGCTAACACACGGCGGGACGAAGCGAAAACATACTCTCCACCTCCGGCGGAGACAATAAGCCTGGATTTAAGACAAATCCAGGATAGCTCTTATCAAAATGAATGTTCTCCCCAGGATACTATATCCTTTACAAATGATTCCTGTATTGTTGACAAATAAGGTTATCAAGGTACTTGAGGGCTGGTTAAGCTCCTTCGTCTGGAATAAGAGAAAGCCTAGGATTAAGATGGCCAAACTCCAAATGGCTGGCGTTGATGGTGGTTTGGATCTGCCCAATATAAGGGCGGATTCAGACTATAGTCCCGGGTGCGCACCCCGGACCACATGTTGTGGTAGTGTGAATGTACAGTAGCGTACCGTTCCCCGTAACGCATCACCGTACCGTACCCGAAACCACCTGGGGAGGTAGTCTCGGGTCCGATTGCTGCGCACTCGGGAGCGGAACGCTGCAATGTGAATCCATCCGTACCGACAGGAGGAAGTGGACTGCTAATCATATATCATTTATATATTTTTATAATGACGCATTATTTTAGCTGGGTTATACCTTCTCATAGTTCTACTTGAATGTTGACAAGAAATAATAATCCCGCTAGTGTTTTAGTAGCACGAGCCGTGGAAAAACATAAACAAAAAACACGTAGTAGTGAACGTGTATATAAGGATAAATATACCAAGGAATAGTCTGTGACGTCAATGCTAAAATACCAAGGATGCATCAGTGACGTCACGATCATATTGATAATAACAGAGGCGCGAGAGACGACGTTACATTTTGAGGTTTCAAAGAACAACGCACACACTGCTTTGGTTGTGTATTGTTGTTCTGTTATTATTATAACTCAAGACAACGTCAGGAACACAGTCAAACTTTATTATTCACTCTGCACAATGTGAATGCTGGCCAGCTGAGAGAGGCCAATTGTACTCGGGAACGGTTCAAATCAATCGGACCCAGTCTGAATCCGCCCTAAGGCTCTATCAGCTGGCTGCACACCTTAAATCAGATCCTTCTTCAATTTGGCTTGATATTGAATCATCACAGTCCACTTGCCCTCTTTGGAACGTATTATTTGTTAAGGACTTTAAGTCTATAAAAAAAAAAAGCTCTAACCCCATCACGTTATGTTCAGTCAAGGCTTGGAGGTCTATTCGCACTATCGAGGGCTGTGCTGATTTACAGTAACTTCTCCCCTTGAACCAGTTGTGGGTAACCCTGACTTTAAACCAGGTCATTTGGATGGAGGCTTTAGGGTCTGGCATCTACAGGGTATGACTAAACTTGGTGACTTATTTGAAGGCCAGACCTTGTTATCTTTTGCACAGCTGCAGCAGCGATTCAAGTATTTGCAAATTGGACAGTTTATCACCAAGGACACCACACTGTTAACCAATAGCTCTGCTTCACAGGTGGAAAGGGTCCTATCTATGAAAGAAAACACATCTCTATAATCAGTAACATGTTGGTGATAGGCTACTTATTGTCCAGTGTTGGGCTATATTACTTAGGAGAGTAATATGTTACTTATTACTTATTACTCCTTTGAAAAGTAATAATATTATATTACTTATTACTTGGAATCAAGAGTAATATATTACGTATTACTTTATATTACTTTCCCCGCGCCCCCTGCAAAAGAAAAGACGTGTACAGTTTTTTGCCTTTTAGAACTGAATCCAATTTAATGGAACAATAGAAAACAGTCAACAGTCTTTATCCTTTTAAGTATTTTACTGCTGCAAATTCCATATTTGGAATTGGAACAATAATTATCCTTACAGGAACAACATCAATCTGAACTGCACACACTGGCTGCAGCCTCTCAAAAACTGAAACAATAAAGTAAACTTTTTGAACATTTCTTAACCTTTTCAACATATCTTACACCAGTCAATATTAATTAGCCAAAGTGCAAGGGGGGAGGAGAGAGGAGAGGAGATATAGAGCAGTGGTTCTCAAACATTTTCATGTCAAGGACCTCCAAATTGACACATATTAGTCCGCGGATCCCCATTTCAAAAGATATGCCAGGGACCCCCATAAGAGAAGATTTTTTACGGCTCTAGCAGTGATTCTCAACCATTTTAATTTCAAGGACCCCCAGTTTGACATGCATTAGGGCTACAGACCCCCATTTAATGGCATTTCTATCACTTGGACCGCAATTTATATTGTAAAATCTATGTAAATTTACAAATGGAACCAAATGGACTCGTTAGGGTCCATTTGGTTCCATTTGTACACTCTCAGAGTTACAGACCCATAAGGGTCCATTTGGTGCCTATAATCTATCATTTAGCTGGGGACCCCCTGGAACTCCCTCAAGGTCCCCGGACCCCACTTTGAGAACCAATGATATAGAGGAGAGAAGAGGAGAGGAACACTGTTTCCTCTCCTCATCAGCAGTTCGTTTCCCCGACCACCAGACAAGTGACGCAGGGGGACTTCTGAAAGGGCCATGCCGAAAATAGGTTGCTTTATTCGGATACAATGGGTGTCTGCCTGCCCCTGCCGGTTCTCTGAATTTTTATTTTTAAATAGGCTCTGTCATGATTAATTGACCATATATATGAAGTTAAACAACTAAATTCTATCCGAACGATATCTTATAAGTAAATTCCGTGCCTCAAAATAGAAGTTTGAGAGCTTTTTGAAGTTGAAGACGGCGGAGGAAAAACACGACGCAGCGGTCGCATACGGGTCATGCGCTACGTCATAACTGTGCGCAGGCTGCGTGCTAAAAAGAACTGATCTGCAAGCTAAAAAGCATCTCTGTTGACATAGGTTGATAGCTTGTAGATCTACTCTATTTTTGCATGATGCGACAACTTGCCTCTACGAGAGATGGAGAGAGAGAGTAAATGAATGAATGAGCAACAAAAAAGACGCTTGTCATCAGTAACGAGTAACGAGGCCTTTTTTGACCGAGTAATATGGTATTATATTACCGTTTTGAATAATACCTTACTTTACTCGTTACTGGGAAAAGTAATAATATTACAGTAATATATTATTATTAATTCTACCCAACACTGCTTATGTCTATCAAATATGGTTTTATTGAAAGGCAATCAGAGGTTAGAGCTCATGATTCAAGCCTCGGGTAGCTATAGTGTCCGACTTCGTTTTCAGCCAAATACGCACGCATTCAGGCTTGGTTATTTCAGTTGTTAGCCTACTTTGTAACATTGCTTCCACTGCCTATATAATGTAATGGCTGTTAGTTGAAAAACAAACTCCCTTGTGACTGTTACCTTGTCGTGGTAAGGAAGCTTGTCTACCTCAGTGAACCCTGAGAGCTACGCCGGTGGGAGGAAACTCCTGACAGGTTTTATCAAACTGGACAGGTCCTGGGCGAGGGATCAGACAAAACACAGTCAAACAACTTCTCTTGACAGAGCCTTTTGAGGAACCCAATAGATTTCAATGAGAAAATGTATCATTTAAAGATCCACATGGCGGGCGGCGGTCATCCTGAAAAATCTGCCATCTTGAAATTTCAAGTGGCTGTGGGCAGTTTCTTGTCAAGTGACTTACAGAGACTGCTCATACCAATGTTCATACTTGTATCACCAAATATACCATTATATCACTTAACTGCTCCATTAAGGTGTCGGCCATCTTGAAAAATGTCCGCCATCTTGAAATTTCAATTGGCTCGGACAATATTCTTGTCAAGTGACCCATGGAGACTGCTCATGCCAATGTTCACGCTTGTATCATCAACTGAAAGATTCTAACGAAAATAAGCACTTGCCGCTCCGCTATTGGTGGAGTTACCTGTTTTAGCAGAAAGTTTGAGGATCCAATGGAGTTAGCTGGTTTAGTCAAAAGCACTTTTTAATGCTTTTCATTGGTTCAATATTTGTTTTACCAACACAGACGTGAAGGGTGTTCAATGGCCCTGATTTATGGGGGGAAAAATAGTTTTTGCCGGACAGCAACATTACAGTCATTTAGCAGACGCTTTTATCCAAAGCGACTTACAATAAGTGCATTCAACATAGGTAGGGAACAAAACTACTAATCACCAGAAGTCTTAAGTGCATTTCCTGCAAAAACAAGCAACCAAGAGTATACCTAGAGCTAAGGTAAAAGTGCAATATATCAGCTACCTACTTTCTTAAACAGATGAGACAAAATAGCAAAATCAAATGAGCACGAGCTAAAACAAATAAGTGTATCGACTAAACAAGATCCAATAAAACAATACAAAAATAAAACAAGAGTTCGTACAACTAGTTAACAACAAGTAGGCCAGGCAAAGAGGAAGGGTAGTGTTTCCTGAAGAGGTGGGTTTTCAGCCTGCGGCGAAAGATGGGCAGTGACTCTGCTGTCCTGACATCAGTGGGAAGTTCATTCCACCACTGTGGGGCCAGAACAGAAAAAAGTCGTGACCGTGTCGATCGACCAGAAGGACCCTTGAGTGACGAGGCAATCAGTCGCCCCGAGGTGGCAGACCGAAGTGGCAACGACATATAGGTTAGATTTATGGGCTCGGGTTAGAATTATTAAGAACACAGTTGTCATTTTTATTTCATTATTATTATTAGAGGGGAGAAATCGCTTTGCCAGGTTCCTAGCTCACAGTGAAATGCAAATGATCCCATTAACTTGAACAATGACGGGCTCCAGGTGGTCTGGAGGTGTGAAGACCTCTCTGGCTGGGGGAGAAAGGGTGAGAGCGGTCAATTTAGCCGGAAAATAACGTCAGGTTATGATGGTGCCTAATTTCATATTTAGAAAACGTTCCAGATGAAAAAACAAAACAGATGATTTGAATCGAATATTTAGGAAACGTCATGGAAGGGGAACCTTCTGAGAGCTTCATGAGCAAAGATAATCCACTTCAAAATCTCAAAATCGAGTATTATAGCACCACCAGCAGTCGATTTTTGCAAAACACATTTTTGGAACAAAATGCCTCAAATCCTGAATGCAGCGTCCGATTGCTGTGAAAGGCCTAAGAAGAAATGGCACCCTTTTCACATTGGCCTATTATTCCTAGTTAACATTGATCTTCCTTGGTAACATCTTCAGAGGGACACTATCATCGTCAGTATAAACAGATGGAAAGAGTATGTCAGTGAAAGTGTATGTGTACATGAGTAGGTGTGTGTTAGCATCAGGATCAGAGAAGGACAGCTTTCCTCTGTTCCAGTCCAGTTGGACCTCTAGGGTTTCTGCTTCACTGAGAGAACAGGGATATCCCCTGGTCTGGATCTTGCCGTGTATGCACCATCACGTAAGTGTAGTGTCCAGTATTGACCCCTATTGTGTCCCTTCCTCTGATTATAACCTTCCGCCACACCTACACAGCAGTTTCTATTTTCTCCAACCTCAACATCCCAGCTGTGAGTCCCTGAGTTAAAGCCCTCAGAACCAAAGACACAGTACCAGTAGTCAAACCTCTCTGGGTTGTCAGGAAGCCTCTGTTCCTCTCCACATCTCACACTGGTCAGATCATCAGACAGGTGCAGTCCGCGACGAGCAGTGTTGGGGTCCAGAATCACAGGGGTGTAAAAGACAATGTCCTTCATCTTGTCCCATACACTGAAGGTCAGGTTGCCCAGGTGTTTGACTTCATCTATCAGTGCTGCTGAGTCCATCTGTGGGCCCTGCAGTGTGAGCTGAACTCTTTCCACTGTGGTCTTGTAATTCTGCAGAGATGAGATGTGTTCAGCTCTCAGCTCCTCCTCTATGGCTCTGTTTGTGTATGCAATGGTTGATATCTGTCTGTTCAGGCCCTCAATCTTCTCCATCATCAACTGACTCTTCTGCTGCTCTTCTTCCCTCAGTGCAGTGATCCTAGCCTCCTCTTCCTTTTGTAGAAACTGATGAAACTTCTTAAACTGTTCCTTCATCTGCCTCTCTGTGTTCTGGGTCTGGATTTTAATGTGTTCTGCTGCTTGGTCACATCTTGTTATAAGTCTATTAAAGATCTTCAGTTTCCCCTCTAAGAGCTTCAAAGAATCAGGGACTTCCTTGTGATCTATTTCCCTGTGTTTCTCCTCTAAAAAGGTCTCACACAGGTTCTTCAGCACTAGAACACAGGGCGGATCATCAATTGAAACTATTTTACTACAAACTGGACACGTCTTTATTTCCTTCATTTCCAGCCATTCCTGCTCATTCCTTTCCAGCCATTCCTGAAGACAGGTTTTACAAAGGCTGTGGCTACATGGCAGGAGAAGAGGTTCTTTAAATATTTCATGACAATAAGGACAGGAGAAATCCTCTTCGGTAAAAGACAAATAAAAAGCCATTTAGTCTCTGAATGAAGCTACAAGCCACTCAAGACAGGGAAGTCAGTCGTGGTAACACTGCCTTGTCTTGGATATCGCAGGAGAAGTCAGAGCTGGTAACAAAAAACTTAATTTAACACGGCCTCCTCAAGAATGCCCCCTTGAGTTTATTTCCACCTGGGTCTTATTGTATCCAAGTTGTAACTGTTTCGCTTATCTGTGTTAATATGGAGGCGATGATGTTGCAGTGATGTAAATTCAGTTGCACTGGCATCTGCATGGCAACTCTGACATCATCAATATGATATCATATTGACATCCAAATATGTATCAGATATTTGGTGGAGCGGCGGGATTGAGCATCTGACTTTATCAATTAAAAAAAAAAAAAAATCATACTGTTCAGTTTAGTGCAGCGATTCCCAACCTGTGGGACCAAATAATTGGTCAAATACTAAGATGTTATTGACAATATAACTGTAAAGAACATTCAGGGCATATTTGCCAGTATTAGCCATAGAAGGATAACACCGCAAGGGGAATCATGGCAGGATGCCCAGAAACCTATATATAAGGGGATGAATGACTCATTCAGTCCCGACCTCCAGCCTAAACCATCACATATCAGTTTCCCTACTTCGCATAAAGGCTTTCGGAAAGAAAAAGGAGGTGGGGGGGGTGGTCGCCTGTCTAAGGGATAACTGAAGAATACCTCCATCTCCTGAAAGGTGCATTTTCAGGGCTGTTTTAAAGGAAGCCAGTGAACAAATTTTTTAAGGGATGGGGTCAGGGCATTCCACACTTGGGTGACATTGCTGTAGAAGGCGAATTTACCCATATTTGTTCTATAGGTGGGTGTTACCAGATGGTTGTTTATGCTCCCTCTAGTATTGTGGCTATGGGTGTCGCTAATTTTTTGGAGGTATTTAGTCAGATATGCTAGGGTATTGAGTTGACTATTTTGAAAGCCAATCCCATTTTTTATTGTTTAACCGTGGGTCATGGGCCCCAGGCCGAGAAGTAGTCGAATCAGTTTGTTTTGGAAGGTTTGAAGCCTAGTCTTTAGTGACATTGAGATGTTGGAGTACCAGGAGGTGCAAGCATAGTCAAAGAGGGTCTGAATGAGGGCTCCGGAAAAGGTCCTGAGAGTAGGAGAGGAAATTCTGCCCATAAATCTTGTTATTTGATTTACTTATTTGATCACCTTTGTTGCCATGCTTTCACCTGTCAGGTATTTGTCAAGAATACAGCCCAAATAGGTAATCTCTTCTTTACTAGAGATTAGTATCATCGATTTTGACCTTGAAATCACCACGCCTCTGCTTTTGATATCCCCCATTCATTTTTATGTCCGGTGGCGATATGTTTTATCCCCCCCCTCCAATATTTTCTTTCCCAAAAACAAAGAAAAGGAAAGTAGCAGATCTACCAAAATCAGACCTTGTAGGTCTGCTATTTAAGATATTTGTCATACGTTGAAGTATATAGTGGTTAAGAACATGACCCCCCCACCCCCACTTTTTTTATACTGTTGTAAGTTAAGCATAACAATTCTTAGATGTTATTGTTCTACAGGTGGTGGTCTTACTGTAGATGGTTGAGTGGGTGTGGTGTTGTCTTATTGCTCTACAGGTGGTGGTCTTACTGTAGATGGTTGAGTGGGTGTGGTGTTGTCTTATTGCTCTACAGGTGGTGGTCTTACTGTCACATGGAAATAAAGACAACTTTTGAACCTTGGGTGTCGTCTGTACAATAATTGATTGATTGTTACAGGAGGATATTTTGTGCAGCAGCCGAACTGGAAAAAAGGCACAGGTAACAGACTTCACATTATTTCAAACAAAAACAATGTAAAACATTGTGAAACAACTGATTTTAAGGATAATTTGTGACTTGCAGCAAATGGATGGTCATCCCGTGATGGTCGCACACTTACAGGGACAGATAAAAGTGCTGTAATCAGATTTGGGTCAAACATGAATTACACATACAGTATTCAGTCTCAATCTTCAAATAGCGAACAATACCCCTTTGCTGTGACAATGACAATGTACCATGGCCTAGAGTGACTTATTGCCTCATGTATTGGTGTTTTGTCTATCATATTTCAGACTCATACTGTATGAGTGGTAGGCCACATTTGTTCCTATAAAACAGGTCACTTCATATAAAACCTCCACTGGCTTGCTTACTTACTAAAAACGAAAACACTTTTGACCGGCATGCTTTCTCCAGAGGAGCTTTACATCTGGATTGGAAATGTATCCGAACGTGTGTTTACATTTTTCGTGTGTCGACCATAGTCTTTACATTCTCAGTAAAGAAAGAGATACGATACGATAATACTTTATTGTCAGTTCATACTGAAATTGTCTTGCGACCCAGCAGCCATGTATGCAACAATAAACAGTACACACATTTTACATGACACAAGAAAACAAAACAAAATACATACATAAAGACATACAAAGACAAGAGCAATGTCCACCTCTCAGCCTACCCCTGGCCTACAACTCCTGATTAAGCCTAAATGTCGTCTGATGGACAAAGGACCTCTTCAGTTTGACCTTATTGTATGTAGGAACACTGTATCTCCTTCCTGAAACCTATATTCTCCATACAAAGCATGGCTAGTGTTTGAAGTGATATTCCTTGCCAACCTTATCATACTGTCATTATACGTAGATGTATAGAGCCTCTGAAGTGGTTGTCCAACAATCTTTGAACAAATGTTCAGTTGCTGCAGCAGTTGAGACTTCAAGGCTACAGACAGACATCCATACCAGGTGGTACTACAGTACTGAAGAACACTCATAATAACAGAAGTGAAAAACAAAAGAAGAATCTGTCTACTAGCACCAAAAGATCTCAGACGGCGAAGGAAATAGACTCTTTGCTTTGTCTTCTTACCCACTGATTCAATCTGGTCTTTCCATGACAGAAGGTGGTCAATTACTACTCCTAGGTATGTATACGAACATACCTGGTTGATCTGTTCACTATGATCTGTGTATCTCTAGTGGGGCACCAAAAACAATCTCCTCTGTCTTTTTTGTGTTAATGATAAGAGCGTTGTTATCACTCCACTCCACCACCTTATTTACTCTGTGTTGGTGCAGTCCAGGATCACTGGAACTATCCAAAAGAGAAATCAAAACTGTATCATCAGAGTACTTTAGAATGTATTGGTCTGGTTTGTCAGTGCGACATTCAGACAGACATTCCTCAGTACGACAGCTGTCAGTATAAAGGGTGAAAAGTACAGCTGAGCTTACACAACCCTGGGGAGCACCAACATTAGTAGTTAATGCTGCGGAGAGGGTTCTGTTCACTTTCACCCTCTGTACTCTGTTAGTAAGGAAGGAAGCATACCAGTGAATTAAGTATGGATTCAGTTCCAGCTGTACCATCTTTGACACCAGAATATCAGACTGTATTGTATTGAAAGCTGAAGAGAAGTCTAAGAACAGCACCCTTGCATGATTCTTATTAGACTTATCTAGGTGTTTTGTAATGAAGTGGACCAGTGTGACAACCGCATCCTCTGTACCGCAACCTTTCTTATAAGCAAACTGACAGGGGTCGAATTTGTCTTTAGTTATACTTACAAGATGTTGCAACAGTATTCCTTCCAGTGATTTCATGATCACTGAAGTGAGAGCTATGGGTCTATAATCCTTATGTTCTTTTGGACATTGGATTTTGGGTAGTGGTTTTATGTGTGAGGTTTTCCAACACAGAGGAATTGTGTGTGTGTCTACAGAGGTTTGAAATATTGGTTGCCACACAGGAGCCAACTCAGATGCGAAGTTTTTGAGGAGAAAAGCACTGCACCCGTCCGGCCCATTAGCTTTCCTTGTGTTAGTACACCAAAACACTTTTCTGACATCCTCTTCAGTGATGATAATTCTGTCTGAGGGGGCAGGTGTTACAGCCTTAAGTATTTCAGTGCACTTAGAGGAATCGCCTAATGATTCGAATCTGTCAAAGAAAGTATTTAGGTCATTAGAAAAGCCAAGTTCATTATCTGTCCCAATAGGTTTGGTTGGGGATGACATTCCTGTCATGGATTTCATAGTATCCCACGCCTTTTTGTGATTTTTGGCTTTGAACGCATCCTCTAGTCTAGATGCTGTCTATGTGTCAATTTTGCCTGCCTCATTTTGGTTTTTAGCTTTCTTTCCGTCAATTTAAGTGCACCGAAGTCTTTGTTTATGAAGGCTATTTTCCTTTCATTTATTACATCTTTTATGTCCTTGGTCACATATGATTTATTGTTCGGATAGATTTTGTAGGAACAACCAGCTGTACACAAAAATTAATATAATCATTTGTAACAGTGGTTATTTCGTCCAATGAACCATCTCTAAAGGTGTCCCAATCTGTACAGTCCAGGCATGCTTTTAGTTGTTCCTTGCTTTCATTTGTCCATGTCATAACTACTTTCTTCTACAGCTTTCCTCTCTTCAGTTTTGACTTATAAACTGGAGTCATGCACACAACATTATGATCAGAGGTCAATATAGGCGGCCCAACCGTGGCAACATATGCGTTTGGAATGTTCACATAACACTTGAGATGTACATGTACATGTCAGTATCAAAACGTTCAGTATCTGGACGAGTTCCAACCTCATGTAAACTTGAGGTAGACTGGCATGGAGTAATTAAAGAGGTGAAAGTCCATGCGGTAGAGGTTATAAAGCTTCTTCTGGTAGAAGGGGCTGAGGTTGTGGAAGAACCGCGCCGCCATGTCTCCTGTAGTCCTGGAGCCTTTGGAAGAGACGGGGAAGGAGACCTTGTGCTCGACACCGGCTAGCTGCAGAACGTAGCGCGCGTCCTGCTCCAGGGTCTCGTACCTGCCCACCACGTCGTAGTGAATGAGGCACGGGTGACACAACGAGTGTACCTGTAATGGAAAAAATATATATTTCCTCTCTGTGTGAAGAAAGAAACAAAGTTAATTCTAAAAAGAAAATCAGTGCAGCAGCGCTTAACAGCCTGGCTATGGGTTGCTAGCACAAAGCTGCTAAGCTCCTCTCCGACCTCATTAAATCTGCAGACTGGTAAAGTAAGCTCCATTTTTTATTGCGCTCCAATGTTTCGATCAGTTAGATCTTCATCAGGAACCAGTTCTCGAAACATTGCTAGCGCAATAGGAACAGTGGAGCTTACTGGGAGGATGTTTAAACAACTGAGTGACACCTTTGACTTACGCACACAGTAGAATACAAGGTTTAAATGGACTGAATACAGACAAAGATACGAAGTAATGTCAGCATCAAATATTTCCCTCACATACCCGCTCCCAGTGCTCATTGAAAGGCTCTTCGCGCTGCGTGGCCGGGTCCACCAGATAGTAGACAAACTCCTCAAAGGTAACGCTGTCGCCCCTCTCCAGGGCTTCTGGCTGCGGGTGTGGTCTGTGCCGGTGGATTATCTTTGCACCGTAGCGCTTGTGAAACGCTGTGTTGTAGCTCTGCGTGAACTTGTTGCGGTACGCTGACACCAGACGCTCAAAGGGATCACGCACAAACACAAACTTTAAGTAGGAGTGCAGGCGGAGGTTGATCTGAGTGGTTGAGTATTCGGACAAGGTGCGGAGGTTCCCTGCAACGTGGGCCTTGTTTGCAGGGATGGCCAACGGGTCTTGGTGGGGCGCAGAAACACCGGTCAGCACCATCAGAACACGTTTCCAGTTGGTGCAAGCTACCTTTGGTACGTAACAGTATAACAACCCATGCTGGTCGTCCACTATGACATGCTTCAGGTCCTCAGGGAGAAGAATGTGGCGTTTACGTGTGTATGAGCGGCACGCTTCCTCCAACGACTCCCTCCGACCTTCGTGAATCGCCTGCACAGACGATTCAGCCTGTAGACATTAAGAAAGGAGAATAAACAGACAACATTGTGCATCCATAATGAATACATTGACTTATTATTAAATACATGTATTAAAATGTACAACCTCTGTTGTTGGTCAGTTATTATTAAATAAAAATAAGAAACGCAAATATAGAAAGGCATGCCCTATCAACCCTTTTGGGTTGTGTTGTGTGTAATTGCGTGTGTATGAAAATGCATGGAGCATAGATAGATGTTGATTAGACAACTGGATATCCGAATTACTCGACGACGAGCACCACACCGCGCCTCCTTGCTGCTGCGCACACCCAGTTTGAAGTATGTCGGTCCCATATATGCACATGACCATATACTGTATGGGCATAACTCTGTATCTGTTAGTCCTTGTCCCTTTTATGCCCACATATGGACATCGCTGATGTCATCAGTATATGCCCATATGGGCATTCCCCCTTTTGTGCCCATATACGGAGCTGTTTGCACCTGATGCCATGATGACACATGGAGGTTAGACAACACACTCCATATTTGGGTGTAGCTGCATTGGGAACTCCTTATATGGTTGTGGCTGAGTCATAGTGACATGACTGTGACGACGACGTAGTGACATGAGCGTGACGACGCGGTCCGCTGGCCGTCCGGCCGGGTCCTCCCTTAAACATATTTTAAGATAAGATTGGAATTGCATGCTGAGGGCCGTGGCCTCTATTGCACACCTTCAAAAATGTTGCACTGTCTATCGTACAAGCTCTATTATCTCCGCAGCTTCCTTGTTTCCAGATGGCTTTAACCCACGACTGGTACAGCCCTGGGACTGGCGGAGATCTGTGCTCCGAGGAGCACACTTTACCAGTATGTTTATATGTTTTATTGGCTGTGCTCCTGCATTTCTCTCTTACTGTTGTTGTTGCTGCTATGACACCTGCATTTCCCCCTGGGGATCAATAAAGGTTTATCTTATCTTATTTGTGTTCAGTTGATGTGTCCATGTCTACAATAAAGACTTGGACTTTGTTGTTTGCACTCAGTGTGGGGTCTGGAGACCCACAGGGGTCCTTGAGGGGGTTCCAGGGGGTCCCCAGCAAAATGGGGAACAGTTTAAATACTTAAGCCTATTCAAATCTTCGGCTTTCGAAAATAGCCCATCTACAAGCTCACAACGCATAGCATTGTGATGTGTTGTGAGCTTGTAGATCGGCTATTTTCGAACAATGTTGACAAATCATGACAAATATTCTCTTATGAGGGTCCCTGGCACACAATCTTTTCAGATGAGGGTCTTCAGCCAAACACATATCAATCTGTATGTCCTTGACGTGAAAATGTTTGAGAATCGCTGGTCTGCAGGAGACTGACCTGATGATGAGCATCATAAAGGGTCTGTAATGGACTCCTCCTGGATTTGTGACCGCTGCTTATTTCTTTGACTGGTTCCAACGCTAAGGAGACAAGAATCTGAATCATTTATATAGTCACATCACAGGTTTACAGGTGTAAATCAGTGGGAGAAATTTGGCTTTGTGCAAGCTCCATCATTTCGTTGTTTTCAGGAAAAGAAAAGAAACGTGGTCGAAGAAAAATCTATTATATCTACATTATGTACACATATCGCATAAAAAGCAGCAGGTATGTACATGAGGTTAGACAAAAAACATTAATCTGTTAAACACCTGGACACAGAGAGGCACTGGAGCGCTAAATGGAAACATCTGTTGAATCAGTCAATGCAGTGTTTCCCAAACATAGAGTCTGCAACCCATTTTTTGTCACAGATTTAATGGATCACAAGTATCTCATTTTCTAACCTTTCTTAAAGGAGAATTTTGGACTAAGTTTTTCTTACCTTTTCTATTACGTTATGATATCTTAGTACAGTAGAATGGTACAGTAGAAACATTTCATAACTCGATCCCGGGTCCGCCACAGCTTAAAACGTTCGCGGATAGGCCTTGCGTTAGATCGCATATTTTAACTCTTTGACTGCCCTTGACGCGATAACGCGTCAATTGCTACTTTGTCCAGTTGGCCGTCGACGCGTTTGACGCGCTGGACGCGCGTTCATTGTTTAATCTCTGATCGCGCTATGCTGCTTAATATTCAATGTTATTTTCGAGTTCCACTTACTTCACCCACATCTGCATCCGGTTTCATGACCTGGGTTCCGTTTCCGGTTTTTGATTTTTTTCCCCCGGTCATTTTCGTCCAGGATAGGTAAACAAACGGTTTTTCACACGATATAACAGACAAACGGACAGGTTCTCTTCTATAATCTATGGTCTGGGTGACGATCAGTCATCGCCGTCGTGTATCACATCGTAATTTTGGACGATCAAAACAATCTGGGACTACGTCACATCCGTTTTCATGTTTTTCCCTGTCTAATCTCCCAAGAAGGGTGACAGTGACCCAACGACCTGATCAAGCTGTCATGTGCTGCTCTCTAGTGGCGGATTTGTGCTGTGCCTTTAAATTATGTGTCTTTGAATTATTTTCATGAAAAAAATTCAAAATATAAAAATAAAAAAACACGAAAATTGCTGGCACTGGGGGAGTACTTTATGAAAATACTCTGGCAGTCAAAGTTTAATAGCTTTTTTTTTTCTTTTTTTGTGTGAGATCTGACGTTCATAGTGACAAAACACTATGCAACCAACAAAAAAAAAAAACTTGAGATTTCAATCTCGTCTAGTGCAACTTCTGTTTTTTTGGGTTTTTTTTGACAGTGTTCTGTCACTATGAACGTCAGATCTAAAAAAAAAAAAAAGCTATTAAAATATGCGATCTAACGCAAGGCCTATCCGCGCACGTTTTAAGCTGTGGCGGACCCGGGATCGAGTTATGAAAATGTTCTACTGTACCATTCATCCTAAGATATCATAACGTCATAGAAAAGGAATGGCTTAGTATAAACCCGTTGGTGACTCTGGTAAATGAAGTATAGGGTTTAAGTGGTTAATGTTCCACATTATAAGAAACACTGTCTGAATATCCCAAATTTAAAACATTACACTTGCTTCACCATAAAGTTTTTTTTTAATATCCAGCATAGCTAAATGTGTTACTTTCAGGAAATACTTTTTTTTTTTACTTAGAGTGTGCAAATGTAACCATAACGGTCAAATGTATACACTTTCAGAGTTAAATGAACACATTTTACAGTGAAGCAGAATGAAATGGAGCTGGAAGGCTTTTAGGCTGCAGCTATAATGTGGTCTTGAATGAAGCTATTATGTGTGGCAGAATGTTTGACTGTGATTAGTATACATACAAAGTTCAGGATTGTGTGTCATTTGATTCCCAGTGACATACACTGAAAATGTCAATTAATCGTTTTATTTTTATTTTTATTGGGGTCCCCCAGGAGTCTTTACAAGATCGTCTGGTTCTTCCAAATCTCTTTGCCGAAAATAGCAGATCTACAGGGTCTATATAGATATGGTTCAAATGAAGTGCATGCACACGCACACGCACACGCACACGCACACGCACACGCACACGCACACGCACACACACACACACACACACACATCCCAAGTTGTCGAAACCCTCCAACAAACAGTCCGTGGGTATAATGTCCTAGGCTGGACCACCAGAGGAAACAAAGTTCTTAGCATTGCACTGATGCTTGGTGTTAAAGCGCTCTCTGTAGTCGTTCTCGTGGGCCTGGAAGACACACACACACACACACACACACACACACACACACACACACACACACACACACACACACACACACACACACAACACACATTTGACACCCCCCCTGGTCATTCAGGGGTGGGGATATATTCCTATCTTTGCTTCTGGTCAGACTGAATTAAATACATGCATTTAAAAAAAATAGATGAATAAATGTATAAATTAACCGTAATAATAATAATAATAACAATAATAATAACAATTTCCCTCCAAAAAACATAAACATGAAAAATAGCAGATGTTATCATTAGTTGTTATTTGAACTGATTCCTTTATTGATTTATTGATTGATTGAATACATTATTAGCAGTTTGCAAGAAAAAGCACAGGAAAGTACAGTTCAATACAAGGTCTGTTAAGAGGATTATACCCAAGAAAGCGCTATGGCTTGTTTCCATTGGGGTCCTGTGTACTCAATTCATCGAAAGATTAACTCACCTGCTGTCTGATCGCTGTGGAAATAGATGATCATGACCAAACATCCCACACACAGCATGGACACAACCAGCCGAGTCACTTTAGATCTCCTCATCCTTGAAGCTCAGCAAAGTACATTTAAATCCACATGTGTCAGAGACAATCTAGCAAGCATTGTCTGTTTCTGCTTGGAAGGACTGATGACCTTTGGTCTAACTTTGAAAAGCCTATACATCATTACATATCTGGTCCATGGTAAGAAGCTCCCAACGGAAAATAAAACAACAATATAATCCTCAGTCCGCAATATAGAAATAGATTGACTATACAATCCTGGGTCAGAGTGGTAAGAATAACTGTTTATGTGTCCATTTAGTTGCATTTGTACGCTGTCGTGGTTAAATGAACACAGAGGGTGTAGGTCCATGAACCAGCAGTCAGTAGGGGAAAAGATCAAGAGGGGAGGCGGGGGTCTTGTATTTCCTAATGTTTTTTTTGTTAACTCTTTACTACCTTCAACTTGGTGCAAGGCAGACAGCAATGATGGGTTTTAGCACCTCCTAGTGTCAGACCAAAATACGGCCACAAGTCTTTACATCTGAGGTAGTCTACTAATAGGCGGCCATATATGACGACTACATCTGACTAAATAAAACTCTAACTTAAATGTAGTTGGTATAGCCTACCTTCATATACCAGGGCCAGGATGGCCATGACATGACGATGGCAAATTGATTGATTGATTGATTGAAAATTTTATTAGGCAAAATAATGTAAAACAACACAGTTACATTTATAATGCTTTTGTCTAAAAGGTCGGGCCAAAAAAGTCCTTGCGGACTTGTTTCCGTTGGGGTCCTTGAATTAATTTCATAGACATATATAGTAGCAACCAAACAGTTCAAAAATCAACATGAAAATACAGATAATACAGAAAAAATACCACTATTTACAAAAAAAAAGCATGAAAAAATAAAAAAATATATATGTACAAAAAAAAAGGTGGGGGGGGGGTGGAAAAATAAAAATTATATACAAAAAAAGCATGAGGAAATACAAAATATGTACAAAAAAGAGGAGGGGGGGGGTCGTCTGTCTACAGGGAAACTGGTACTAGCTCCTCTTTCGGCCTCCAGAAAGATGAGTTTTTAGGGCTGTTTTGAATGAGCCCAGCGAACTGCATTTTTTGAGGGATGGGGTTAGACTATTCCATTCCTTGGTGGCTGTGCTATAGAAGGAGAATTTGCCCATGTTTGTTTTATGGGTGGGTGGTACCAGATTATTGTTTACGCTCCCTAGTTTCGTGGCTGTGGGTGTCACTAACTTTTTCGAGGTATTTATACAGATATGCGGGTATGGGGGGCATTTCGGGCAAATCTGCATTTACAATTTTAAAGACCAGACCCATTTTTTGTTGTTTAACCCTGTCTTCCACCCTGAGCCAGCCTAGGCTGGCAAAGTGAGTGGGAGAGAGGTGGGTCATGGGCCCCAGTCCGAGAAGTAGTCGGATCAGTTTGTTTTGGGAGGTTTGAAGCTTAGTCTTCAGTGACACTGAGGTGTTGGAGTACCAAGAGGAGCTAGCATAGTCAAAAAGGGGCTGAATCAGGGCCCCTGAGAGGGTCCTGAGGGCCTGACCGCAAGACCGCAAGGACTTTCATGAACGACCTGTTAAAAGGAATTATCCTTATCCTTATCCTGAGGGTTGACAAAAGAGGAAACTCTGCCCATAAATCTGGTTCTCTGGTTTACTCCTTTGACCACCTTTGTTGCCATGCTTTCACCTGTCAGGTATTTGTCAAGAATACATCCCAAATAGGTAATCTCTTCTTTGCTAGTGATGATTGTGTCATCTACTTTGACCTTGAAGTCATTTACCTTCATTTTACTGAGGGAATGTTTGGTCCCAAAAAGAGATGTTAAAGGGATATTTCACTTTCAAAAAAACTTTTGGTCATTTTATCATCTACTCAGGCCTTTGTGAGCCCCCCAGACAGTTTTTAAGTTGCTCGATTCAGTATTTATATATCTGATTAAATTTTTGGGCGTTGGGCGGTGAAACCGCCCCTATAAGTGAGATTTGGAAAAATGTACAAATACTTTGGCCAGTGAAACCGGCCCTGAAAGTGAAGTTTGGAAATTAGTAGAATTATCCTGCGCTGTGATTGGCCAATCACAATCTATTCAGGACTGTGATTGGCCAGTGTCACATGACACATGTGCATAGCCCTATATAAGCAACCATAACTCGAAAAAAACCAAAACTTTGTTTTTTTCGAGTTATGGTTTCGTCCATCATAAAGAGTGTTTCAATAAATGTATTTATCTTTTGTACATGATTGGTTGACTCCATTCAGTATTGTGATTAGCTAGCAAGACACCGCCCACTTCACACAGGGTGTGATTTTTTATTAGACACGCCCCCTTCCTATACAAACGCATTGTAACTTCAAACTCCATTTTAACCATGTTAGATTTGTCGAAAACACCCGTCCTTGGTTCTGGTGACTCACCCTGCCCTCCTAATGCGTGAGGGGGCCGTGTTTTTCCGATATTTTTTTTCATTTATTTTATTTTATTTTTTTATTGTATTTTATTGTTTTTATTTTCCCCAAAAAAGCTGTTGTGTTCTAAAAACACACTGCCAATGGTAAATTACTTTAAAATAGTACTTTTCCAGTGGTCTGTTCTACCGGTATACGCTATATACGCAGTATGACTTAAGTACTTGACTTAAACCCTTTTGCTCTTTGGGGAGCATAGGTCATTTATGAATTTCCTCCAGCTAGTTCGGTGTTGGGCGATCTTCTCTGCTTCCTTCCAAGATGTTCCTTTTTCCCTGAGTTCCGCCTCGACAGACCTTTTCCAGCTGTTTCTGGGTCTTCCTGGTTTTCTTTTCCCCTGAGGGTTCCATGTTAAGGCCTGCCTGGTTATGTTGGAGGATGGTTTCCTCAGGGTGTGCCCAATCCAGCCCCATTTCCTGCGTTTAATTTCGGTTTCAATTTGTTCTTGTTGTGTGGTTTGCCAGAGCTCTTCATTTGTGATGGTGTTAGGCCAGTAAATTGCCAGGATGTGTCATATGCATCTGTTGATGAATGTTTACAGTTTGTTTGATGTTGCTTTAGTGGTTCTCCATGTTTCCGCCCCGTAGAGTAGAACTGACTTGACGTTGGAGTTGAAGATGCAGAGTTAGATTTTTGTGATTTTTGGGTCACTCGACAGAGACTGCCCTCCTGGCAGTGACGGAGTCGCTCCATGCCGCTAGAGCAAACTCTCTCTCCTCCGTCCTGATACTCCTGGACCTGTCTGCAGCGTTCGACAAGGTGAACCATCAGATCCTCCTCTCCACCCTCGAGGGGATGGGCTCAGGCTCTGCACTCTCCCTGTTTGCATCCTACCTGATGGGTCGCTCCTACCAGGTGATGCTGAGAGGGTCTGTGTCAGAACCACACAGGCTCACTACTGGGGTTCCCCAAGGCTCGGTTCTGGGTCCTCTTCTTTTCTCTCTCTACACTACATCTCTTGGTGCTGTCATCCACTCCCATGGCTTTTCCTACCACTGCTATGCCGATGACACCCAGCTGATCCTCTCATTCCCCCCCTCTGACACACAAGTGGAGGCACGCATTGCTGCTTGTCTGGCTGACATCTCGGAGTGGATGTCGACGAACCACCTGAAGCTCAACCTGGACAAGACCGAGCTGATGTTCCTCTCGGGGAAGGGCTGTCCGCACCGAGACATGGCCATCACCATTGATAATGCTGTGGTGACGTCAACTCGGACTGCGACGAATCTGGGTGTGACCTTGGACGATCAACTGTCGTTCTCGGCTAACATCGCATCAGTGACACGGTCCTGCAGATTCCTCCTCTACAACATCAGGAGGATTCGCCCCTTCCTCACGGAGAAGGCAGCCCAGGTGCTCATCCAGGCTCTTGTCATCTCCCGCCTGGACTACTGCAACTCCCTCCTTGCTGGTGCTCCGGCATCAGCCATCAGACCTCTGGAGCTTGTTCAGAAAGCTGCGGCTCGTCTGGTGTTCAACCGCCCCAAGTTCTCCCACACAACTATCCTTCTCCGTTCTCTGCACTGGCTCCCCGTAGCGGCTCGCATTCAGTTTAAAACCCTGGTGCTAGCCTAGGCTATAGGGCAGTGAAAGGAACAGCTCCTTCTTACCTCCGGGCTATGGTCGATGCCTACACCCCTGCCCGACCACTTCGGTCTGCCACCTCGGGGCGACTGATTGCCTCGTCACTCAAGGGTCCTTCTGGTCGATCGACACGGTCACGACTTTTTTCTGTTCTGGCCCCACAGTGGTGGAATGAACTTCCCACTGATGTCAGGACAGCAGAGTCACTGCCCATCTTTCGCCGCAGGCTGAAAACCCACCTCTTCAGGAAACACTACCCTTCCTCTTTGCCTGGCCTACTTGTTGTTAATTAGTTGTACGAACTCTTGTTTTATTTTTGTATTGTTTTATTGGATCTTGTTTAGTCGATACACTTATTTGTTTTAGCTCGTGCTCATTTGATTTTGCTATTTTGTCTCATCTGTTTAAGAAAGTAGGTAGCTGATATATTGCACTTTTACCTTAGCGCTAGGTATACTCTTGGTTGCTTGTTTTTGCAGGAAATGCACTTAAGACTTCTGGTGATTAGTAGTTTTGTTCCCTACCTATGTTGAATGCACTTATTGTAAGTCGCTTTGGATAAAAGCGTCTGCTAAATGACTGTAATGCAATGTAATGTGGAGATGTGCTTTGAGTTCCATACTTGCCTTAGTATTAAAAATGCTGTTCTAGCCTTCCCTATTCTTGCTTATATGTCGTTGTATTGTCGCTGCCTCCGTCCTTCCCATTATTGGGCCTCATTCAGCAACGGTACTTAAGAGGAAATTTCTTCTTAAACCCACTTAAGAAGTTTTTAAGAAGATTTTGGTATTCTCCAATGTTTTCTTAGCTGTGATCTGTTCTTAGGTAAGAACAGAATCTACCCACACTTTCTTAAGAAGATATTTTTTCTTAGACCCATTTAGGGCGCGCTCCCACCAAGAGTTGGCTGGCCGCTGTTAAACGCAGGTTGTGGGCGGCCACAGTTTTTAGCAGCCAGCGGATTCTAAAAAAACGCTGTGACGCTCTTGTCACTCACTTTCAGGACCGTCCCCGTAGCCCGCACCGCTTGCTGCCTTGTGCTTCCTGAGTCTTGGGACGGTCCGCCTTCGACTCACCCGATTGGACAGAGGGAGAAAATCAGCGCCTGCCTCCAGCAGTTTTATGCTTAGTCGCGGAGAGCAGATAAACGCAAGGTCTGCGCGACAAGCGGAAAAAACTGCTCTTGCGTGAATCAACGCATTTGCATTGACAATGCATTGGCAGATTCTGCAAACAGCGGCCAGCCAAGTCTTGGTGGGAGCGCGCCCTTAACACATTGACCGCCGGGCCCGTAGTTCTACGGGCCGTTAAATCCAACGGTTAAGCGCCGATCCCGTAGCCTACGGGCTGTGGTGCTTTTTTTTTTTTTTCTAGGGGGACCATTTTCAGTGTAACACCACCCGATGTCGACCGGAAGTGCGATCACGTTTTTTGTTTCCCGTCTGTCTCCATTCTAAGTCGTACACAAAAAACCCTGTAAAAGCCCCTGTAAACATGTAGTTTTTCATCCTCGCATTTCCCATGTTAACATAAACGATCAGAACTCAAACATGGCGGCTCCGTTTGACACGTGGTTTGGACTGGTAGACGCAGGGAGATGTCCGCGATGTTTACAAACAGTGCACAGCTCAATCTTAAGGATTTTAACAAGATCTATGGCGACGTGAAAAAAACAAAAAACAACAATAAAACGTTGGCACTGGTGAGTACATTATGAGATTAACCTCTGGCGGTCAATGTGTTAAGAGGTTTTTAAGAAGATTTTGGTATACTCCAATGTTTTCTTAGCTGTGATCTGTTCTCAGGTAAGAACAGAATCTACACACACTGATGAGCACTCTTAGGCTGGCCTTTGAGTTCTTAAGTGTGACATATTTGTGCAAAAATTATTAATTCTCGAAGTTTCTTCAATTCTACAGTTGTATAATATAGGATTTAAATTACAATAATATTTTTTATCATATCTTTAGAGTAGTGGTTCTCAAAGTGTGGTCTGGGGACCCCCAGGGGTCCTTCAGGGAGTTTCAGGGGGTCCACAGCAAACGAAGAACAGTTTAATCACTTTAACCCTATTTTATACTTTGTTTGAAAATAGCCGATCTACAAGCTCACAACACGTCCCATTACTGGCCATTTTGAGCTTGTAGATCGGCTATTTTCGAGACATTTTGATAAATCTTGAAACATTTTCCCTGGCAGAAAATATTTTCAGGTGGGGGTCTGCAGCCAAATGCATGTCAATTTGGGGGTCCTTGACATGAAAATGTTTGAGACGGGTCTGAAATTACAATCTAACCCAAACGGACCCGGTTGAGTTGAAGCCCAAGCCCCATACCTACCCCATAACCCCCCACCCAACCCACCCTCATCACCCCCCATACCCCCACCCCCATATCCCCGACATTCGCCACACCCCCATTTTCCAGTCCCCTTCCTACCTGAAAGCCCCCCTATACCCACCCGTCATACCCATCCCCATACCCCCCACATAGCCCCCTACACCCCTCCTTGCACCACCATATCACCCACCACACCCCTATTTCCACCCCATTACATACCAAGCAGCTGCTACATTAAAGACCCTCCATATCCACCCACCAGCTTTCAGTAATAAAATGTTTTATATCCACTACTAACGCTACTTCTGAACATGAAATATGGATAACATTTTTAACAGCTAATTTCAGCAAATGTACATTGATGTCTAGTGGTGATATGTTGATTAATGTGAGAGAAATAATAAAATACATTAATTTATTAAATAAAATAATTTGCTGTTCACTTCAGAAGTACCTCCACAGAACTATTAATTTATTTATTTTTATGTTTGGAGTCTGGTGTTCCACCATCTGTAGACTTATAGTTTAGGTATTCTTTACTTCATTCTCTCAATTGTATTTCTGTGTGTGATTTCCTGTGATTTCTGTGTGCAGCAATCACACACAGGTGTGACTGCAGGCAGAGCCATGCAGTCATGCCTTATATGGGGATTGGTGGGGCGGTGAACTGGCACACCCCTTCAAGTTACGAGGATTGTGATTCATCATCATCAAGAACATAGTTACGAACAATTCTGCCTTTTAAGAACGTTTCATGAATCGGACTCAACTTCTCTTAGGAATTCACTTAGGAAGAAATGTAAGAGGAAACATTAGGAACTTATTGCTGCATGAGGCCCATTGCTTCCCAGGTAGGTGTTTGTGTCCACCTCCTCTAGTGCCTCTCCATCCAGGTTAATAGCATTGTTTGTTTTGTGGTCTATAGTCATCACCTTGGTTTTGGTTTTGTTCATATGAAGTCCTGTAGTGTCTGCTGTTATGGCAGACACTACATGCTGTTACGCAGTATATAGCGTAATACTCTCACTTCCCAATGCCGAAACCCTGGTCCATGCTTTCATCACTTCAAGAATAAACTACTGTAATGCCCTCTTCTCAGGTTTACCATCAACAGAAACGAATGGCCTTAGACTAGTTCAAAATGCAGCAGCTAGTACTAAGTAGAAAAAGGAAATTCGATCACATCACACCAACACTCATAGCACTACACTGGCTGCCGATACAGGCCAGAGCCGACTTCAAGGTCCAATCCTGACCTATAAAGCCTTAAATGGACTTGCTCCATCCTACATGTACAGTTTAGTAGAACCTTACATCCCTGGACGACCACTACACTCCCAGGATGCTGGTCTCCTCACAGTCACAAAATATAATAAACTAACAGTTGGGGGCAGAGCATTCACACACCGTGCCCCCTATCCAGTGGCGTAACGGAGGGGCAGCAAGCGATGCGGTGTGGGGGGGCCACCAGCAGGGGGGGCCCCGCCTCCGCTGATACAAATATTTTTACAGCAAAAAAAAAGAAAAAAGTTGATTTATATTGGTCAAATAGAACCGAATTAGACCCGAATTAGACCGAATTAGACCCAAATTAGACCAGAAGTTTTTCTCCCGCGATTCTGCGTTACGCCACTGCCCCTATCTCTGGAATGCTCTCCCTCCAGCTGTTAGAGATGCCGACTCTTTGGACATTTTTTAATCTAAGCTAAAAACTCATATTTTTTCCCCCCTAGTTTCATTGAATTCATTGCTATGACCACTGTTTAAAACCGCCTGCCTGTCCTCCCTTAAGCCAATTTTAATATAGGCCCTGCAGGGATTAATAATTAGTCCCGCAGGGGTTCTCAAACTTTGTTATCACGACCCCATTTTATGGGGAACCCCACACTTTATTTATAGTGCAATTTGAAAGTGGGAATAAAGAATATCTTAAAATGAATGCATACATTGCTGGCCTTATATATGAATGTTTATTAGAACATTTTATTACAGCACTGATTCCTGCTGATTTGTAGGCCTATCTTATCAATGAAATTAATTAATAATACTAGTGATCGTGACTCGCCCGCACGTGAATTTTCTTGAGGCAGAGTGTGCTGCTGAATGAGCTGAGCTGAAGAACAGCTCGGGGCACTAAAACGCTACAATATGAGCATATTGAGCATATTTAGGCAAAATGTGTTGCCAGAACCACCGGAGTTTCTTAATCCAACTGTCAGTTTTATCTTTGGCCACTGACCGTGTGTCAACAGCTCCCTGTTCCTGGTCGGGTTGCTGATCAAACTGATCAAGTGGTAAAACTGGTCGCTTCTTTTGGGCTCGTTTTCATAGACCTGGTCGCTTGTTTCACTCACAGAATTTGGCAACACCGGAGCCCTCAGTTTGGACCAAAACAAAGCACGTACAGAACCCTCTCTCCCCCCTCCCTATCCTAAATTGAAGGGTTTGTTGACTCAAATGCTTATTCACACGACGCAGCGCGAGTACGGGTGTGCATCTGCGGCTTGACGATGTTGTAGGTTGACTGTTTGTTTGTTGTTTGAGTGTCCAGTGAGTTAAGAGTACTGCACTAAGCAGTGAGATCAGATTACTAAGAAGGGGAGGGTCCGTTGGAAACGTGAGGAAAAATAACAGATCTTCAAGCTAACAATGCGCCGAGTCGCGACACGTTGTTAGCTTTAGATCTGTTCTCCAAAATGGTGTCACGTCTGCTACGTGAGCAGTCCTAGCCAATCACAGATCGGAACGGCGTCTACAGCGACGATAACAGATAGATGGTCCAGCCCAATCACACTGGAAGAGCACAGAACATCACCAGGTAAATGTTAAGCATTCAATCAAACTTAAACATTATATCTTGCCCTTTTCCTCCATATTGCACTCAAACATATTACACTTAGTATTGCACTTACCCTTCATTGCACTTACAGTAGATGTATTGCACTTGCCCTTCATGATTCACCACATTTGTATGTATCTCTCCACAGGTGGAACTTGTCAGGGCTGAGTGGCCAATTCAACTAGACAGGACAGGGAACAAACTCAATGCTATTGTATTAATTCACTCTTACTCTGTCCCAACAGTTCTTAAGATCCACAGCCAAGGAGACATTTAACATTTGTACATTTTCTCATTGCTATAGTTTTCAAGAATGTGGTGTATTTTTTGATGTAAACAAACAAAACTACAGCTTAGTCCTGTGTTTAGATTCCTCTCAGGTTCTGAATCAAAGAAAATGCACATCCATAAAGTAAAAAAAACTTTTGGGAATGGGAATGCCTTTCTTTCTTTTTTTTTAAAGGAGACAATAAATAGATAAATACTGGGCACATGAACAAACCTTCATACTTTCATAATAGATATTTTCAGGCAACTAAAATAATATTGATATCACAATGTGGCTTTAAGCAGCTTACAAATTGTCCACCAGGTGGTGTCTTTGTTCATGTTTTAACCACCACATCAGCTAGTTGACCTGCTGTTGAACTCGCAGATGTGACTATAGAAGTCTTGTCTTGTCATAGTCTTGATCCAAGGCCATGCACTCCTTCATAATTCTTAAAGTAATACTAGGTAACCTTTAAAAAAAAACTAAAATTAAATTGTATATCTTTTGTGAGTGGCAAATGTTTCACAACACCCACTCCATGAATTTCACCCCCGAAAGCCTTTTAGAAAACATATTTTCTATTGAAAGTGGACAGGGGCTTCTTTCCTGCGAAAATGACGTCATCCGGCCGGGAAACGGAAACGGAAATGCACCGGTTTCCTGTTTGGCCAGGAACTACCGCACCGGTTTCCTGTTTGGCCAGGAACTACCGTGCTAATAACAAAAAGGAATCTCACGCTGTTTTTAAGGCATTATAGGATTTGAAGATGGAAAAACAACAGCAAAAGAAAACACAGCTCACAGTAACTAATGCTCCACTGGCTAAGAGAAAAGATCCGCAGATAGTATAAAACAATTAAAAGAACGCTTTTTGAAACGCTTACGTCTTCCGGTGAAAACAAATGGAATTCTGGGTAATGCAGGACTACGCTAAATACATGCAGTGACGGTAGTGACCAGCAGAGGTTGCTAAACATCGTTATTTGTGGACCTGCCTTGTATTACTTTAAATCCATTGATTTTGCTAAATGTTGTACATTAATAAAGGGTATCATAATTGAAGTAATGTCCCCTCATTTACTGTGGTAACACATTGCATGCAATATAAGAATAGCACCGTGCTAAGGATTCCAACAGAGGTACATTAGAACCACAAGGTAATATGTAAGAGGCACCTCAGAGTCTGGGAAGTTGACGAGGGGAGAAGTACCATCATCTTACAGTTACAGATGCATGAGGCTACCCAGTCACTTGCATTGTCAGTCAATGCAAGTTAAAATGCGCCCCTGACGAGGAGCGAAGTAAGTATCATCACCTTTGAAATCTGCACCTGACAAGGGGGGCATTTGAAAATACAACACCCTTGGGCACTTGGCACTGAAGCTCCCGAGCCCCCCCCCCCCCTGACGTGTTTCTGTTTATTGAATCATTGATAGTGGCGCTAATCACGGGTGTGGTCACCTCAACAGTTCTCCTCTGCAGTTCTGGCAGTCCTAGATTGGAGGGTGCCAAGTACTGTAAAGGAGGAGGGGTGGGTGGTCTGTCTGTATTCAAGAGCAATGATTGAATGGTCTTTTGAATATAGTGATGGGTGAGAAATGTGACTTATATTATGTTGTACAACCTCGATTGGAATGTTTAGATCAGTCATAGGCTATGGGAATGTGTAGCTGGGTAAATGACTGTTGATAAATTCTTGCCAGGTAATAATAATAATAATAATAAACTTTATTTGTATAGCACCTTTCATGACATGAAATGCAGCTCAAAGTGCTTTACAGAGCAAGAATACAATTACAGTTAGAACCAATTTAACAATAAAGCAAACAAAAATAAAATAAAATAAAATGAAAGCAAAGGCATAAAACAACATTAAAATAGGCAATACAGTGAGGAATTAAAAATCAACCAAAGAATCAGCTAAAAGCAAGAGTGAAGTAATAGGTCTTGAGCTGTGCTTTAAAGCTATCGACAGAGGCTGCCTGTCTTAAGTGTAATGGGAGTTTATTCCACACTGTCGGTCCGTAAAAGCAGAATGCTGCTTCACCGTATTTTTTATATGTCATTGTAGGCACCTCGAGCAGGTCAGCACTTGAAGACCTGAGGGCCCGGTTTGGAACATATCTCTCTAGGCAGTCAAAGAGGTAGGAAGGTGCCAGACCATTTAGAGCTTTATAAACTATTAAAATAATTTAAAAATCAATCCTAAAAACAACCGGGAGCCAGTGTAGTGAAGCTAGAACTGGAGTGATATGTTCTCTCATCCTAGTTTTAGTTAAAATTCTGGCTGCCGCATTTTGAACAAGTTGTAATCTGTCAGTTGTTTTCTTTGGCAGGCCAGAGTAGAGTGCGTTGCAGTAATCAAGCCGAGAGAAAACAAAAGCGTGGATCAACGTTTTTGCATCGTCTAACGACAGATAGTTTCTAATTCGCGCAATATTTCTAAGATGAAAGAAAGCAATCTTGGTGACATGATTAATGTGTGTATTAAAATTCAATTCAGAATCGATAATAACCCCCAGGTTCTTTACTGTGGTGTTACTTTCTACAGCCAGGTTACCAAGTCTACTTGTTATTGATTCTCTCTGCTCACTGGAGCCAATTATGAGAACTTCTGTTTTATCCTCATTTAGCTTAAGAAAGTTCTCACTCATCCAGCATTTTATACTGGACAGACAGGTCAACAATGGGTCTAGAGCGCAGGGGTCGTCTGGAGCTACTGAGAGATACAGCTGGGTATCATCAGCATAGAAATGGAAGTTCACTCCGTGATCGGCGATGAGTTCTCCCAGCGGTAGTATATACAGGGAGAACAATAAGGGACCCAGAATTGAGCCCTGTGGAATACCAGAACAGATGTTGTGTTTGTCTGAGTCAAAGTTAGCTAGACTGACAAAATAGCTTCTGCCTGTTAGGTAAGAGTAAAACCAAGACAAGGCTGTGCCTGACAAACCAATCCAGTACTCCATGCGTTGTAGTAGAATTGTGTGATCAATCGTATCAAAAGCAGCGGTTACTGTAAGTCAAGGAGTAAGAGAACAGATACATTTTTGTCGTCAGCGGTAGTAGGATCCACTCGCTATAAGAGGCTTTAAGGGCAGTCTGAGTTACAGTTAGACTTGGAGCGACAAGCTGTAAGCACCTAGGGGAGCGCTCCCATTGTCCTTGTGTAAGGGTGACGCATGTTAAACGGTTTCTGAAGTTCCTAGGTCGTTTTCTTTAGTTTAGTTTGCCGTCAAGTGTTTTCATTTTCCGTATGTTTTTAAAGTATTTTTTTGATTTTTGTTATTTAAAGTAATACTAGGTAACCTTTTCAACAAAACTAAAGTTAAATTGTATATCTTTTGTGAGTTTCACAACACCCACTCCATGAATTTCACCCCCGAAAGCCTTTTATACATATATTTTCTATTGAACGGTGATAGGGGTGTCTTTCCCGCGAAAATGACGTCATGTAGCCGGAAAACGGAAGCGGAAATGCACCGGTTTCCTGTTTGGCCAAGAACTACCGCGCTAATAACAAAAAGGAAACTCACGCTGATTTTAAGAGATTGTATGATTTGAAGATCAAAAAAAAAAAAAAAACACAGCTCACGGTAACTAAAGCTCCACTGGCTAAGAGAAACGATCCACAGATCGTATAAAACAATTAAAAGAACGCTTTTTGAAACGCTTCCGTCTTCCGGTGAAAACGAATGGAATTCTGGGTAACAGAGGAATAAATGAACAGCCTGCAGACTAGGCTATCTGAGGTCAACAATGGGGCAGAACATGTGAGTAAGTGGAGAGTAAGTGGAGATATCAGCACTGTTTGTGTAGTGGGTTGAGCTTTCACTGGTTGCCCCTAGCAACGGAACGCCCCCGTAATCACCAGGCTGATTAAAAGGCAGCTGTACGCGGCCGCTAATTAGTTGGCGTTTGTCCGTCTGCCTGGTCGTGGGTTGCGTGCGGGAGCGTCTCGGTTCAGCGTCTTGTTTAAGGTACCGTATGTGACTGTGTGTTAACTGTATTTATGTGTGTGCTTGGTAAAAACCTAAGTGTTGTCCTGACTCTGCAGGCGCTCACTGCTCCCCCTCCCCGACCTGTTTGTTCCCCTCGTAAGCGGAGGTGCTCCCTATGTGCGTGGTGTCCTGTCCGTGTCTGTCCAGTCTGTGCCGCTGTATCTATTTATAGAGGTAACGCAGTCCCGTTGCGCACATTGTAGTTTTTGTCTTAAGTCACTGACCTGGTTATTAATTGTCCTTTTGTTTTGTTAGGAGAAGCTCTGTTTGCCTCTGCTGTTTTTATCCTTGTTGCTTTGGTTATTTGATTTGGTTATTTGATTTAGGTTTATTTTTGTTTATTGGGTTGTGCAAACCAGCTGTTAATTGTGTAACACATGCATATCATAATAAGGTATATTTGAGGTATATTTGGCTCCAGCCGTGCCAGTAGTACGGGTGGGCCTAGCCCTAGAATGTCTGTGATCTTACATACATTTAATGTATTCCAAATACAGAGAGTCATAGCTCGGTCTAATCGGTCTATCGATAAATTCGATCCTTCACTCAAGTCTGGCCCCTCGCCCGTAGGGAGACCGGGGACAAAAGTAACAGGGGGCAAAAGTAACACACTCAATAATTCTAATAGAAATAAGCTAGAGGGGTGAGACTTCTTGTGCACATGCTCAGTAGGATCCTCTCTCTGCCTATGGAAGGATAGAATGATCATTTCATCTCAGCAAAAGTTTTCAACAAAAAACTAATTTTGAGGTGTAAACGTAAATTTTTGAGTGTACAGTATTTTCCTTCTGCTGTCTAAACATAAGATGTCAGCTAATTTAAACTTAGATGAATTGTATCTCTATGTTATTGGTCACAAATTAACGTCAGCAGCCATGCTAGTATAGGTGTTTCTAGCTAGAATATGGGATTTTATCATGGTTGCCCCATCGGGGGCAGTTTTAACAAAGTGACCGGGGTCAATTGTAACAATGTGTTTTCAATGCAAGCAGATTTTTTGTCTGGGATTACATACTTTTATGTTAGTAAATGAACATATTTCACTAAATGTCACTATATTTCAAAGTAAAAATACATTTAAATTAAAAAAAACAAAATTGAAAAATAAAATAATTTGAATGAAAATACAAAATAATTGTAATTATGTATATAAAACATTCGTAAGTAAAGATGTTAAATTATAACAAATACATATTACTTAGTGATGTGCTTTTATTTGAGATAAAGTATGTTAATATGACTTATTTTTACAGTGTTACAATTGCCCCCAACTGCCCCCGTCACGGGGGCAATTGTAACACTGTGACTCATTGCATTCAAATTAATATTTTAGTCTTGTCCTTATTAGTGAAAGCTTAAAAATTGTATTATTAATTAGGGCACATACATATGTTTCTTATAGCAAAATATGACTAGAATATTTCAAGTAGTCTGTGAATTATGAAGGCAAATAGAAAAAGTGTTACTTTTGTGCTCTGTCTCCCCTACATAAAGTCATCCCTGTGCAGCTCCTGGAAAAGTGGAGATATTTGACTAAACACACGTTTTCTGACCAGAACTTTCAAATGGATATGAAACTAGAGGACAATATCTGACTCCATGTCTTAGGAATTAATTATTGGGTGAGTACAAACGGAGTTTAGAGCAGTTTTACGCCGCGTAGATCGCGCTGCTCATGGCGCGGCGGTTAGACCGAGCTATGACTGTGTATTTGGAATACATGAAATGTATGTAAGATCACAGACATTCTATGGGCTAGGGTGGGCCATGGTTGTAGTCCCGACAGGTGGTTGGTCATACACAGTGGTGGCTTATCCAACGGGCCTGAGGTGCTGAAGCACAGGGAACCAACCTTGGGGGGGGCACCAAACGGCGTGAAGAAAAAAAAATGGCGAAAAATGACCTTTTCTGCCTGCATGCTTATTCATATTGTGACGAAACCTATGTTGTGTGTATTTTAACATTTTTCTCGTGTCTTACAGTGAAGTGTGTGCCTTTCTCCTCACTCCCTCCTGTGTGCAAGGACACCTGTGGTACCCCCAGCTACTGGTATAGTAGGCTATTGCCCTTTTAACCCTTTTGATACCCTTTTGACATATTTTTGTAGTACATTTTAATCTAGTCTTTGAAAGTGATAATATTTCTAACCTCATGACCTTGACCTTCTTTTCCAGTTTGAAATATTATTGATAGTTGCTTTTACTCTGCCTTTAATTATAAATAAAAACAATATTTTTTTTAAACTGGAAACACACTTCTCTGCTCCTCCTTATTATCACCTGTGGTATGGTATTCATATCATTCACACATCATCCCACATCACATAAATACAAGGAGTTCAGATGCACAATTTTAAAACTGTGTATCAATAGGCTTGAATATCTTTTTTATTCTGTAAATATTTGGTAAGATACTCTTACAGGCCGGGACTCACATGTTCCGAAAACATCCTCAGCTTAAATTAGACTAACACATTTGGGGAGAAAGATATCTGGTTGATATTAGCAGTAAGTTTGGAGAATATACATTTTTAAGCCTCTTCACTCTAGCTCTGTGTATTTTATTTTTAAATTATGATTTTATTCTCCTCTAGAAGGCCCATTATGCAACAACCATTTATTTCTCCCTGCTAAACTGGATGCCAGCTTTTTGCACTGGCAAAGATCAGGCCTGTACAAATTCACGGAACTTTACATAGAATTTCGCCATTTCAATGACCTTTTACTCAAATTCAACCTACCCCGTTCACATCTATTCCGGTACTTTTAAATCAGACACTTTGGTCAAACCCAAAGCTCAACCTTTCCTAATTTGGAATCAGACTTTTTGATATTTATTTTACAGACCTCTGCTCAACTTCAAGGTCTCATATCAAACATTTACAGTTCTATTTCTTCATTTAACGACTCCTCACTCAGCAAGATTAAGGGGGAACTTGGTGTAGAGATACCGGAGGACACTTGGGGCCGGGCAATGAGTGCATGGGATTACTTCCTGTGCCTGTGTCAATCTGATACAGTTTAAAGTGCTCCACGTGCCCATTTTAGCAAGGCTAGATTAAGCAGAATCTTTCCTGACTTGGATGGGAGCTGTGAGAGATGTCAACAATACTCAGCCAACTTGACTCACATGTTCTGGTCCTACCCCAGTTTAATTGTCTTTTGGACATCTGTGTTTAAAACTCTCTCAGATGCCTTTGAGGTGACTATTCAACCTAGCTTTGAAGTCGCTATTTTTGGGGTGTCGACCCTCCATCTTGGAAAAAAATCAAGAACCCTATATTGCCTTTGCGTCCTTGTTAGCCCGTAGGAGAATTTAACTAGAACGGAAATCGGCCACCCCACCTATCACTCTGGTTACAGGACCTTATGTTTTTTTTTTAATTAGAAAAAATAAAGTACTCTATCAGAGGTTAAGCTCAAATGTTTTACTCTATCTGGGGACCCTTCCTCTTATATTTCCAAAACCAAAATGTGGGGGGGGGGGGGGGGGGGGCGACTCTAACGGTACAATCGTAATCTTTATCTTATTTAATCATCTTCCCTTTATGGTCTGGGCTACCCCTGGCCGACTGACTAGAGGGCTTACTTCATGGTCTGTGAACCCTGACTGATTGGTTTGACTAGTATGCTCTTATTTTGGCTACATGTATGGTAAACTGGCACAGTAAATCTGTACACCACATATCACCCACAAGGGTATATGTTACAACTGTATGCATTTTTACCTACAGTAGTTATCAGATATTTGTTTTTGTTTTATTTTTATGCATTTAATTGTCTCCGCCTAGTCTGGGAGACGTCACCTCAGAGCCTGTACAGCAGGGGCGCGGCCACTGCGTTCTGATTCAAATCAACAGCCAATGAAGAAAAGGGAGCGGGATCCACATGCAGTGGGTGTTGCATGTAAATAGGAGCGACGGGAAGAAATTGCGGCCGCCATTGTTGTGTACTGCTGTTTGCCTCTCGTCGGACTGTTTAGACGAGTTGCACAGCTCTCAGACCGGTAAGAGGCGTGTCCGCTCAGATTCTGAGCGTAAGTTACATCCCGCGCACAAATACCAGGGCTCTGGCCCAGAAGTTCCTCGCCCCTCCCGTTTGTATGCGAGAGCTGGCGAAAACTTCTGGGAACTCTGATTAGTCTCCGCCAGGCCGAAAGGCATGGCGAGAGAGTATGTTTTACCCCCTGTCCGTCGGTCCGTCTGTCCGTCCGTCTGTGGACAGCTAATCTCCCGCACCGTTGGCTTGATCGCAGCGAAACTGTGCGCACACACTCCCTGGATGCCAATTCACAACCTCTGCCTCAATTCTTTCACATGACCCTGTTATAGCGCCACCAGGAGGCCGCTTTTTGCAACAAAAAAAAATTCACAGTACTCCTACAGATTTTGTCCAAACATCACGCAAATCGGTACACAGTATCTCTATAGTCATTAAACTAAACGGGTCTTTCAGATTTTTCTTATTCCATCCTGATTGGCTAAAAATGGCAGGACTGCTCCGTTTTGAACAAAATGCCTCAAATCATGAACACAGCATGCAATTTCCGTGAAACTTTGCACGCACATTCCCACTATGCCGAGGAAGAAAGAGATTTTTCCAATCAGCCTCATGGTGGCGCTATAACAGCCCGATTCGTGTCTCTACCTATAACTGCACCAATCTGTGTAAAACTTTGTATGCGCACTCCCTAGAGGTTAAGGAAAAACCTTTGCCCTGCATTTTTCTCATCTGCCTTTTATAGCGCCACCAGGAGGCCGACTTATGTAAAACATATTTCCTTACATTACTCCTTCCAATTTTATCCAAATTTCACGCAACTTGGTACACATGATCTCTATAGTCATGTGACCAAGACAGATCTGTTTAATTTTTCATATTCGATCCCGATTGGCTAAGATTCACATCTAAAGTTTGCAGGAGTGGCCCGTTTTGAACAAATTGCCGCAAATCATGAACGCAGTGTCCGATTGCGGTCAAACTTTGAACGCACATTCATACTATGTTGAGGAATAATGCTACCCTTTTAACATTGGCCTGTTATAGCGCCACCAGCAGATCTAATTTAGTAAACCACATTTCTTTTACAAAATGCCTCAAATCATGAATGCAGTGTCCGATTGCCGTGCAAGGCCTAAGAAGAAATGGCACCCTTTAACACATTGGCCTATTATAGCGCCACCAGGAGGCCACAATAGCCTACCTGTCCTGGCGGAGACCTGTGCTCCGAGGAGCACTTTTTCTAGTTTCTACTTGTTTTCCCTTTACTTAGTCCTTGTCATAATTCAATGTTTGTCTGGTTGACAGTATGGACATAGTCCTCCTCTGGTGTGAGTGTGTGTGGGGGGGGGGGGGGGGTGTATGTAATAAAAATGATTTAAAAAGGAGTGGGTAGTCTAATCAAAATAATGATGTGTCAATCTAATTATTACCTCACCAATAAACTGTAGGCAGAATTAAAAGAACGGGGGGGGGGGTTTGACCAGGTCGTGTTTTTCTGTAAAGTTGCTTGTAAATATTGTGGGTTGCGTATTAATTATTAGGGCTTGTTTCTAAAGTGTAGTTGCTTATTTTGGCTTGCTTCCAAGAAATATATATTGTTTAAACCAGTGGTTCTCAAATATTTTCATGTCGTGGGACCCTCAAATGAATATGTTTGTTTGTCCCCCTAACCCCACATCTGAAAATGTTTTGTGCCAGCGAGGGAGCTCTGTACCAGAGTTATGATGTTCGAAAGAATGTTTCAAACATATTCCACAATTCATTTCAAGATTAAAAAAAAAATTAGATCTACAAGCTCACAACGCGTCGCATTGCGACGCGTTGTGAGCTTGCAGATCTGCTATTTTCAAATAGCCGACGTATAGGTTTGAAGTGCTCTTGCGGCCTATAGTTGCTTCTTTTGGGCTTGTTTTCATAGACCTGGTTGCTTATTCCTCTCGCAGAATCTGGCAACACAGGCCGTCCTCCGCTGGTTCATTCTCAATTGCTTCTTGTTCTTCTCTTTCTTGTTCTAAGATCTCTGAGGGATCCGAAGACAGTAACAACAGTCTCAATGTCTTGGACCTGGACGGACATAGCTGTCCATCCACTATGGACAGTGCTGTTGGGATGGATCCTAAGGTCTCAGAGGAGAGGTCCATGGAACCCGATAAACTGTCCGACCAGACTGAATGGAAAGACTGCCATAGTGACAGGAGCCAATACAGGTAGATATGATATTCTATTTGGTAATCCTGAGTGTTGATGTCAGTGGTGTACAGTATCTGAAATACTGTTCACATTTAAGGATTTAAAAAAAAAACTTTACTGGATTATTTAAAAATGTCAGTATTTGACACTATTTTTGAATATGTTTTCTAATATTACTTCTGTGTTCTGGTTCTTCATTAGACTTCATAATAATAACACAATGTAACACATATATTTCCCTCCCAACACATTCCCATGGTGAACAACAACCTCATTAAATGACAAAATGAAAACCAAAAATGTGTGTGCACCCGAGGCATGCTGGGAAGTCCTTCCCCTGCACTATGCACACCCTGGAATTAAACGATACGATATTGGACACACAACTTCGATACGATTTCGATACGATACGATACGCCCTTTTTTATTATGAAAATATATGGGGGAGAAAAAAAGCAAATGCAAGCAAATATTTCTGTTTTTGCATTATTCAGACATGCAAACTTGTAGCTTTTCAGTTTCCACTAGCCGTTTTGAATCCAAATAGGGCAATAGTGTGACACCTGACCCGAAAAAAAATATTTTGTCACCCTTTTCACATCGGGGCTGTTTGCATGCCTGATTATTATTACTGTAAAAAAAAAAAAAAGAATCAAAACGATATTTATTTTCCCCAAAACGATACATATCGTCACGAAAACGTATTTTGCGATATATCGCGGGACGATATATCGGCACACCCCTACCTGGAATGCTACAATATAATGTTTTATAATTATTATATTCTTAGTTATTATAGCTGCAATTGTTAAAAGTGGGGGGCATGGCCCCATTTGCTTACCTCAATAATAACTTTGTCAAATGTTGTTAGAACTGTGTTTATGAATTCCTTGACCTCAACTAGTGATGTCATTTTGAGGGCGTATAGCCAGTAGGTTCAAGGTTGTACTTTATTGTTACATCTTGTGCAGGTACATGAGAGTATTTTTGGTTGGCTTCCTTCAGACTAGAAGCATACTAGTAATTGATGATGATGATGATGATGATGATGATGATTAATAATAATAAAACAGTCAAAAAGAGTGCAAAAAAGAGAACATCAGCATATGTACACGTGCATATGAGCTTGGTATATTATATACACCAAGAGAAGCTACCACTTTATGTAAACAACTTCACAGTATCTCATATACCGCAGATGTGAGGGATGGGGGGGGGGGGGGGACAGCCTTTCCTTTTGACCTGATTGTCTCCGCCAGGCCAAAGGTATGTTTTACCCTCTGTCCGTCCGTGTGTGTGTGTGTGTGTGTGTGTGTGTGCGTGTCCGTCTCAGCCAAGCTAACATTGGTCAAGCTTCACGTGACATCACAATATGTAATATAAATAGGTAAGACAGGATTAATCAGGAACAGTACTCGCCTGGCGGAGACCTATTCTTGTCAGATTGTTCATGTGCCTGATTGTATGGGGAAAGAAGCTTTTTAGTGTCTGTTGTCAGTGGCTCTGAGACTGCGTAGTCATTTTCCATGCGGCATCATCTGAAACAGTGGTTGGGATGGCTTGGATCGTTGATGATTCCGTCGTATAGGGCTTGGATGGGGAAGATCACATCCACTGATACTTTTGGCTGTCCGCACAACGCTTTGCATTATTGCCTTGTGATTGAGGGCGATACAGTTGCCGTACCAGGCAGTGAAGCAGCCAGTCAGGATGCTCTCGGTAGGGCCTCTAATAGGAACCTATGGTTCAAGAGTTATAAGCCCAAACCTCAAGTGGGCTGTTGTATGGCTTCCTTGGCTTAGTGGGAATGTGAGTGCAAAATTCAGCAATCGGGCGCTGCATTCATGATGTGTGGCATTTTGTGAAAAACGGGCCACCCCCCACAAACCTTGGATGGCAATCGTAGCCAATCGGAATGGAATATGAGAAATGTGACAGATACGGCTTCATCACATGACTACAGAGAACATGTATACTGATTTGCGTGAGGTTTGGACACAATCTGTAGTAGTAACTACTACAGATAAGTAAGAGTAGTAACAAAAGATGTGTTTAGTTAAAAATCTGTCTCACAGTGGCGCTATAGCAGGCCGATTTGAAAAATCAAATGTGGTGAATATTCTTCCTTGGCCTACTGGGAGTGTGCGTGCAAAGTTTACCACTGATCGGTCCAGTGGTGCTTGTAGCATGATGTGCAAAAAGGGCCCCTTCAGCAAACTTTGAAAGCCAATCATAGCCATTCGGAATAGAATCTGACCATTGATCACATGACTGTGTAAAGATAAGTTGTACCAATTTTTAAAAATACAAAATGGCATTAATATTGTCTGGTGGAAATGGGCGTGGCCTATTAGTGGAGTTGTGTGATGATAAAAAATACATTTTATTGTATAAACTACGGTTCAAGAATTATAGGCCAAAACGTGAATGGGCCTGTTATAGTGCCACCATGAGGCCGATTAAAAAATGTTTCATGAACGTGAATGTGCATGAAAAGTTTCACGGCAATCGGATGCTGCGTTCATGATTTGAGGCATTTTGCTTGTGCAAAACGGGCCAGTCCTGCAAACTTTGGAAGCCAATCTTAGCCAATCGGGTTGGAATATGAAAAATCGGACAGATCCGTCTTGATCAAACGACTATAGAGATAAAGTACTGATTTGCGTGTTGTTTGGACAAAATCTGTAGGATTAACAAAAAAAACAGGTTTTGCCTCGGCCACGCCTTTGCTCTGGCGGAGACAATAAACAAATAAAGACATATATGAATACTGATAGCGTATGTGATTGTAGGGATATACTGTACAGGATGTTTAGAACATTATTATCATATGCAGGTGTGTACATGTTCTTTTAGAAACATAAGCATATTATGCAGGCATGTACATGTTATTTTAGGAACATTAGCATCATATGCAGGTGTAAACAATACATAAAAAGCCACCATGAAGCTGAATTTAAAAAAGTACAGGAAAGGTAAAACCTGCATATTTCACATAGTTACAAAAAAACAACCAGGTAGTGTGATTGTGATAGAATAAGACGTTTATGATGTGTATTGTCATTTAACATGGCCATTTCCCTGGCTGGCTAAATAAGTCTCTCACTCACTCACTCACTCACTCACTCACTCACACTCAGCAGTTGGCTCCATTACAACTCCCTCCCTGGAAGGCCAGAACAAAATACACCCGAAAGTAACTTTTTTCAGCAATAATTGACCTGAAGCAGCTAGTGACAAACAATTTTGTATAGTGTCCCATGTATGCCAGTGTGTGACAGAAATTGAATTTCCACCATGCCCCGGGGTGCACACCAACACTTATTGTTTATGGTTTTGTTATTGCATGTGTTATTTGAGTTAAGAAATGGGTTACATGTCTATTGTGATTAATGTCGTCGGTTGATTTAGCCATTTATTGTACACACACACTGTGTACACATTGAACTGATATATACATTGTGTACACACAACATACAGTGCCTGATAACATTAACAATGTGCATGACATGGGTGTGTCAGGTTGCTGAGTAATTATAACTGAACTAAAATGTAACTGATCTCCCCTCTTTCACTTCCCTATAGAGCAGTGGTTCTCAACCTGTGGGTCCCCACATGACTTTGGGGGGATTGACAGTAAAGTGACAATTTAAGGAGTTTTAAGACCTTTTTAACTCTCTCAGTGCCAAGAGTTTTTTCCTAAAGTACTCCCCCAGTGCCAGCAATTTGCGTTTTTTTAATTTTTTAATTTTGTAATTTTTCATTCAAATAAATTATCTGATTGGGTGTTTAAACCCATAATACAGTTCTACCAGTAGAGAGCAACAAATCGACACATTGATGACCTCGCTGGCTCACTCGCCCCCTCCCAAACAGGCTCACGTCACATCCGGTCATAACCGGATGTTGACATTTTTGACAATCGTTGATCGGGCTAAATTACGATGCGATACACGACTACGATGACTCGTCACCCAGACCAAAGAGAGTAGACGTGGACCTCTCCGTTCGTATTTTATACCGTGTGAAAAACCGTGACTTTCCCTATTCTGGCCGAAAATGACCGCGGGAAAAAAATGAGAACCGGAAACGGAATCTGCGTCATGAAACCGGAACCCAATGAGTCTGAAGGAGTCAGGAAGCGAAAGTGATCATGAAAAATAAACAGAATAGCGCGACCACAGTCAAAAGTAAAAACTCGGGATTTCTCGTGCTGGCACGGAGGGTACTCGGGAAAAACTCGGGATATCTCGGGGCGTGGCACTGAGAGAGTTAATACCTAAAAATAATAATAATTGAAATGAAGAAAGACCATTACTGCATTTAAAGGTAATCGACAAACTATACTATAAATATTGGTAAACATTGGCCAAATTGTCAAATATTTATCTGTGGAACGAGTCAAACTAAATATAATGCCTCAACTCCTAGTGCTTGTCAGGGTGGGGGTTCCACAGTTCAAATATGATTATTTTGGGGGGTCCCCAAATAAAATATGATCATTTTTGGGGGTTCCCAGATCAAAACATTTTTTATTTTATTTTTGTGGGGGGGGGGGGGGGGGGGGGACCCCAGTTCAAATATGATTATTGTGGGGGGTCGCGGCCTGAAAAGGTTGAGAACCACTGCTATAGAGTACTGAAGTCCTGACGTCACTCCCGCCACCCTTGGGTCACGGCATTATTTTTTGTATTGGATTTCCTATAGGGAACTTGTACTTGTACTACTTGTTTCCTTTTTGGGTATATGCTCCTATCCACGTATATTGGTTACTTACACATGCGATCTATGTTATTTAGTTAGATAATATATATGCTGCCAGCTTGTCCACAGATACTGAGTAGGCCTATGTTATTTAGATGGTATGCTATGATGATGTATGCTATTTAGACACATACTAGGTTTGATATTTACCTGGTATGTAGCACTTACTTGTTTTTTGGCACTCTAATGAAGAGACCAGTTGCCTGATCATTTGTTGACTGAATGAGAGAAATAGAGTATCATTTCACAAGAAGTGACACAATATACACTAGGCCAGAGGTTCTCAGCCTTTTCTGGACCAGGGCCTTAAAATCTTGCGAAAGTGTTCGTGGCCCACCCATCTGACCACTTAACCAGGGCCGGTGCTAGGCAATTTGGCGCCCTAGGCAACATTTTTCCTGGCGCCCCTCCCCCCCCGCCGTGCCACCGTTTTCTGCCACAGCGCCACCTAGATCCTGCCCCTAATGGCGCCCTAGGCAACTGCCTACTCTGCCTAATGGGCGCGCCGGCCCTGCACTTAACAGTGGTTGGTTGTGTGCATGTTTATTTTAATGGTCAATCGATTGTTTTCGGGCTTGGATCACTGGGTTTGTTTAGAACTATTTTTTTTACATTTTAAAGAAAGTATACCATGACTTTATTTTTTACATAAATCTAATGTTATATTATCATAAAAATCTTAGTGTTTTGACAATTAGTTGGAGGCCCACTTGCAGTATCCTCACGGCCCACCATAGGGCCCCGGCCCACAGGTTGAGAATACAGGAGCTGCCCCACTCCCCTTCTGGAAAAGTGATTCTGATTGATCCTTTTTCCTCCCATGCAACCATTCCAATAGATTTTCTCTCCCTCTGCCCCCAGGGATTGGGAAGTTCATTGCCCTGGACCTTGCACGTCGTGGGGCGCGTGTTATCTTGGCGTGTCGTAGTGAGGCGCGTGGGAGCGCAGCACTGGAAGAGATCCGACAGCGGACGGGGAACCCGGACGTCCACCTACATCAGGTGGACACGTCCTCTCTGGATTCTGTCAGGGCTTTTGCTGAGAAGGTCAATGAAGAGGAGAAGGCTCTCCACATTCTGGTGAACAATGCTGGAGCAGCAGGTGAGAATCAACCATGGATAGACAGAGCCGTCTGGGAGAAATGCGGGGCCCTGTGCGAAGTCGCGTGCGGTTTTGGGCGGATATTTCCGAGTTTTTGGTGGTTATTTGCGGTTATTTCTTTTTATAACTCTTAATAAATGTGTTCTAAATTCTGTTCATTAAAAACAGGCCCGGTGCGGCCGCACCGCTCGCACCACCCTTCCTGCGGCCCTGTGGATAGAAGAAGCTGGCATATAGCTAGAATACTCCACACTTTGTGTAAAATACAGTCCGCTATCAGGGCTGTAATGTACTCCTTACTGGGGGCTTACCTACAGGGTGCTTGCCTACCAATAATGCAAAACTATACATAGGCCTACAGTACCCGGCATAAATACGAGTCGACATTGACTTAATTTTTTTTATTTATAGTTTCAAATCTCTGAATGGCTTATTGTACTCTACCACTGCACACGTAATCTCTCAAGACAGCCAATGGGTTCCCAGATTGCTGCACACGTAACTCATATAGGTTTATAGGACAGTAGTTGGCATAAGGAATAAATCCACATGAAGGAAGTTAAATCAACATAACGTCACCTTCTTGAACTAATGGCTTAAGTAATTTTTGTACGTTTTTCAGAAAAAGAAAAAAAATATATCCAAAACAAAACTATGACTATGATATTTCTTAATCATTTCACCCAAAATGTTTATAAAAAATTATGACTATATCATAAAAATAACACTGTCTGTCAGTTATGTAACATTTAAATAGGTTTAAATAGGATTAAACCTGATTTAGGGACTGGTCGTTATTTACCGGAGGTTGGTATGGCCCAGAAGAGGGGGGGGGCAACAAACTTTTTTCTGAGCCCAGGGGGGGCCATGTTTTTTTATTTTGGCTTTAGGGAGGGTCATACAACTTTAATTTATTGAATTTTGTATTTTAAAAATGCTTCGTTTTCTGTTTTTCATATTGTTATACTCCCCTATCTATATCGCGTTTAATAACCCTGTATGGTGACTTGACATGGTATCTCCCACTTCTGTTTTACGTTCCAGACACAGTTAACAAGAGAGACAGTGTTGCCAGATTGGCCAACTTTTTAAGTAAATTGGGCTGGAAGAAATAGCATTGGGCGGTCACATTCGCTTGCTTTTAAAACATATTTATATCTGGCGTTTTTTCCCCCACGTAGCACGCAGCAGCGGCAGCACGTTGGCAGCGGATGATTCAAAATGAGTAGGCTACCTATGTGGAAATATCGCAGCCGTGGCCAAAGCAGCTAGAACAGCAGAGAAAAAAAACTAAATATAGCAAAACTACTGAAAATGTCTTCAATATTTCAACCAACACAAACGGATGCTACTGCAAGTAGTTCAGGCCTTCATGTAATGTATGGTTGGACATTGGGCAGCACCGACTGCAGTCAGTGCTTTCTGAGAGAATGTGACAGCTGATGGTGTGTGTGTGTGTGTGTGGTGCAGACAGAGGGCTTATAATGATGATAGCACTTTCCCTGTGACGACGGCTCAAATAATAATATATTATCATATTTTGATCATGTCTAATAAACAATGTTGTTGTCTAATGTCTATCAATGCATGCGCTCATTACGCACATAACGCATGCGTCTGCTGACTGCTGGTGTTTGTGAGAGAGAGAGAGAGAGGAGAGAGAGAGAGAGAGAGAGGAGAGAGAGAGAGAGGAGAGAGAGAGAGAGAGAGAGAGAGAGAGAGAGAGAGAGAGAGAGAGAGAGAGAGAGAGAGAGAGAGAGAGAGAGAGAGAGAGAGAGAGAGAGAGAGAGAGAGAGAGAGAGAGAGAGAGAGAGAGAGAGAGAGAGAGAGAGAGAGAGAGAGAGAGAGAGAGAGAGAGAGAGAGAGAGAGAGAGAGAGACTTTTACCAGAGGCGGCCAATGTCATTAGGAGCTGACTTAATTTTTTTAATAATTTTCCTCAAAGAAATGACATAGGCCATTACGATACGATAATACTTTATTGTCAGTTCACACTGAAATTTGTCTTGCGACACAGCAGCCATGTATGCAACAATAAACATGACATAAGAAAACAAAACAAAATACATACATAAAGACATACAAAGACAAGAGCAATGTCCACCTCTCAGCCTACCCCAAGCCTACAACTCCTGATTAAGCCTCAATGTCGTCTGATGGACAAAGGACCTCTTCAGTTTGACCTTATTGTATGTAGGAACACTGTATCTCCTTCCTGAAGGCAGCAACCTATATTCTCCATACAAAGCATGGCTTGTGTTTGAAGTGATATTCCTTGCCAACCTTATCATACTGTCATTATACGTTAGATATACAGGTTAGATTAAGAAGGTGACGATTAGGGAAAAGCAGTCCATCATAAAGGAAAGTGTTCCAGTGTGGCACGCCAGAAACAATATATCATTTAAGGCATGTGAAACACAGCTTTGGTTTGTTTTTTAAAACGTGAGAAGTTTTTCATCCAAAAGTCTCAAGAGGAAAGCTGACAGTGAAAACAACATTCAAAGAATGGAAATAGAACTATTTATTCATCCTACCTGACTTTATCAATTCAAAGCTATTGCTGTCCATATCCTAACCTTGACTGTCAGTCAGCTTTTGTAAATTATTTACAAAATAATTTGTCGGGCCAGATATTATCGCTAGTCCATAATATCTGTATCTGGTGGTGTATCTGGAAATTGTATGCATCGGCTTCCTTGATTGGCCAACCCAAACCGTCGGCTTCTCGGATTGGCAGAGCCAAGTCACGTCACGTTTGGGCTGCTTAGTAACAGTAAACAATAGAAATGCCTAATTATATTACTATATAAAAATGGTCACAGGTTTGGGACAGACAGACTTTTATGAATCTTAAATGTTATGTACTCTTTTATGGCTCTGTTATTTACCTGCATAGCCTGATGTAATTTTTTTTATATTTATTTGCGGTTAGTATTATTATTTCTAATACTTTGATTGTCTTCTACAATCAGGCTTACCCAGTGAGATAACCAAAGATGGGCTGGAAGTTTCTTTTGCTACAAATCATTTGGGTCCCTTTCTTCTCACCAACCTGCTGCTGGGTAAGATCCACGTGTTAAATGTTAAACTACCTATCTAATAATTTATGTATCTATGGCTCTGTTATTGTTACAGAGTAAATCCTTGATAATATATGAATGCCTTGTGTGGGTTCATTTATTGGTGCATTTATATGCCAGCCAAGTAGCGCCATTATCCAAAGCACTTTACAGTGTGCCTTACATTCACCCATTCACGCACACATTCACACACCAACGGAGGAGGAAACCATTAAGACGCCAACCTGCTCTTCAGGAGTAGGGGTTCAGTGTCTTGCTCAAGTACACTTCGACCTGTCACTAACCTAGGGATCGAACCGGGAACCTTTCGATTCCCAAGCGGCCGCTGTACTCCCTCCGCTAAAGCTGGGGAACGATAACCTGGGTGGGGGGGGGGGGGGAGGAGCTGTGGATCGAAAGGTCACCACTTCGATTCCCGACCGGAATATCTCTCTAACCCAAGGTCTTACCAAGTGTTATGAATCTTTCAAATATCATTTAAGTAGTCACACAAAGAGGTCAGTGTCTTATTGACCATACAGCCAAGTAGTTATATTTTGTATTGTTAAATACTTTACTGTAGTGATATTTTAATTGTATGATGAACAGAGCTGATTAGAGTGTGTGTGTGTGTGTGTACACTATATTATAATTGTGGACTGAGTCATATGCAGTGTAACACACACACACAGAAATAAAGTGCAGATTTATTGCAAAATATACACATCTTCTTTTCAAACATACAAAGACATGAATGAAATAATTGCTGTTAAACTCTGCTTTACTGGAAGAGAGGTTTCAGCTCAATCGGAGCCCCTTTCTCCAAAATTCTTTATCTCCATCTCCATCTTTTCCACAGCTAATTAGAATCGAGCATTTCCATTAAATGGAAATGAGGAGGTGTGATTTGAAAACAGCAGTCAATGAGAGTGTAGCTTTGCCATCTTATGGGGGAATTAGGAAATGCTGAAGCGTGATTGCACGTTAGGTAACCAGACTATCCTTCTCCCGGCACCGCTATTGCCGCTCTAGTGTGGGCCCCGGCCCACAGGTTGAGAACCAGTGATTTATAATATTGTCATCTGTCCGTCCATATGTATCTATCTGTCATTCCAGAGCTGATGAAGTGTTCAGCCCCCGCTCGCATTGTCACCGTCTCCTCTGTCATCCACCAGAAGGGTGAAGTGGACTTCTCTCATTTCCATGGTGAAAACCTTACCAACCTGGACGCTATCTACAACCACACCAAGCTACACAATGTCATCTGCACCAATGAGTTTGCACGTAGACTACAGGGGACAGGTACAGTAGGTTGAAATCAAAATAGGCATGATTGGCATGATACTGTGGACCTTGTATCCCAGACTTTATTCAAACCATATTATTTCCTTTTATTTAAAATCTTTCCCAATCATAAGATTCCTTGAGACTCTAAAGGCAATAGAGGCCTTTCATGGAATGTTAAGAATGGCCGTTAAACCTCCACTATTTGAAAAAGAACTGCTTTGTGTTGATATATTTTTGTTTGTTGTTTTATTGCTGGATCTTGTAAGTCACATTGCAACAGCAATTCAATGTTTTTCTAATTTACTCTTTTTACCTAGAACGTTGTTTTACCTACACTGCACAGAAAATAGGTATTGATTGATTGATTGAATATTTTTTTAGGCAGAAATGTAAAAACAGCACAAGTACAGTTAAAACACTTTGTCTAAAAGGTCTGTCCAAAAAAGTTCTTGCGGTCTTGTTTCCATTGAGGTCCTTGGTATTCAATTCATAAACATATATAATAGCACCAAACCGTACAATATTATCACAAAATACAGAAAAAACACTATGTACAGTTCAATATCATCACAAAGTACAGAAAAAATCACACCCAGTGTGAAATGAGCGGTGTTATCATCACAGTGATGGAAGCTCACTTCAAAAAAATTATAAATTTTTTTTGGAAGTGCGTGGTGCTATTTATAGGTTATGAATGTCGTCATGCGTCTCGCTAGCCAATCACAGTACCCCGCCAAAGGGTATGAATACTTATCAGCCAATCACAGTACATCGATTCCAACCCCACTTATAGGAGCGGTTACACCGCTCAAAAACACTATATGTACAGAGTCGGATGGGGGGGGTGAGAGTCAAAGAAGGGGGGGGGGGGTCATCTGTCTAAGGTAGAAGTGGTACTACCTCCCCCTTTGGCCTCCTGAAAGGTGAATTTTCAGGGCTGTTTTAAAGGAAGCCAGCGAACTGCATTTTTTGAGGGATGGGGTCAGACTATTCCACACCTGGGTGGCAGTGCTGTAGAAGGAGAATTTACCCATGTTTGTTTTATGGGTGGGTGGTACCAGATCGTTGTTTACGCTCCCTCTAGTATTGTGGCTGCGGGTGTCGTTAACTTTTTGGAGGTATTTAGTCAGATATGCGGGTATTGAGGGCAAATTTGCATTGACAATTTTGAAAACCAAACCCATTTTTTGTTGTTTAGCCATCCTGGCTAGCAAAATGTGTGGGAAAAAGGTGGGTCATGGGCCCCAGGCCGAGAAGTAGTCGAATCAGTTTGTTTTGGGAGGTTTGAAGTGACATTGAGATGTTGGAGTACTAGGAGGTGCAAGCATAGTCAAGAAGGGGCTGAATCAGAGCTCCTGAAAGGGTCCTGAGAGCGCTTTTGTTGACAAAAGAGGAAATTCTGCGCATAAATCTGGTTCTCTGATTTACTCTTTTGATCACCTTTGTTTCCATGCTTTCACATTTTCTTTTGAAAGAAGTTACCAATGTTACAGGCAGTCATGCAGGAACAAATAGAACTATAAAAACATTCCGTGCGAGGCCTCTATTGAGTTGGTAAAAGAAGCCTTGCAGAAAGGCCACAGTAAAGCACATACAATGCAATAGCCCTCAACTTCCTCAAGTAACCTTCAGGGCTTTCGTTTTAGAGTACTTTTGTTCCAAAAATGAATGAATGAAAGCCTCCCAGGAGCCAATGTGTTTGAAAGGACTCTATCTACTGCAACTCACTGACACAACGGCTTAGAATTGGCTATTAATTGGCAAAGAGATTTAGTGTAGATGGGAAAAAATGGTCCAAGTACAGAGCCAACTCAGGTCCAGTTTACTAAAGTGTACTAGAGTGTTTAATGATGTTTCTGTTCAGGGTAATGCACCAACCTCACCCAGACAAATGCCTTGTATGTGCAATCATAAACTGGCAATGAAAATAATTTAGGTTTTTACTATTTTGTTCCAAAAAGAAAATACAAAAATTGTGAGGGAGAGCTTGCAAAAGCCTTGCCAAAATTGTGTTGGCAAGGCTATATATCGAGCTGATGTCTGCTTTCATTACATGAGTTTGTATGCAAGACACAAAAACAAATATACTGTACATTTCAGAATGAAATCCCAGTGTTAGAAGTGTCAATAAAGGATAAAGTTACAAAACGTTATTGCAATGGATATTGCAATGTGCTGTGGATAAGTATAATGGATAAGAAATTTAATTCTGTCCCTTTAGGAACTTGGGGATATTCTTGTGGCTTATAACCCCGATCTCTATCTCTCTGTGTCCTTGTGGGCGAGATAGGTGTGACCGCCAACTCTGTTCATCCTGGATATGTTTTGACAGGAATCATGAGACACTATAGTGTTGCGCTGCGATGCATCATCATATTGATCGGATTCTTCTTTTTGAAGGTGAGTGCTTTTGTTACACTTTAACCCATTAAGACCTGAGGCCGATTCTTCGAATGCCTAGCACAGAATTGAAACACAATTGACAAAACGGGTGTGTTGCGATTGGTGTGGGGTAATTAACAGAACAACAATACACAACCAAAGCAGTGTGTGCGCTGGTCTTTGAAACCTTGCAATGTAACGTCGTCTGTAATTATCGATTGACAGTGATGTCACTGACGCATCCTTGGTATTTTAGCAGTGACGTCACGGACTAGTCCTTGCTATATTTGTCCTAGCAGCAGCACTCGCTACACATGTTTTTGTTTATGTTTTTTCACGGCTTGCGCTACTCAAACACTAGCAGGATTATTATTTCTTGTAAACATTCAAGTAGAACTATGAGAAGATATAACCCAGGTAAAATAATGTGTCATTATAAAAATATATAAATGATATGATTAGCAGTCCACTTCCTTCTTTTGGTACGGATGGATTCACATTGCAGCGTTCCGTACTCGAGTACGCATGATCCGGATCCGAGACTATCTCCCCAGGCGGTCCCGGGTACGGTACGGTGATCCGTTTCGGGGAACGGTAGGCAACCTTCACACTCTGCCAAGTGGTCCAGGGTGCGCACCCGGGACCATAGTCTGAATCCGCCCTAACAGTTCACTGGCGGGCAGTGGCGGCGACGCATGAACATCATCATTTAGTACTTTTAGTACGTTATAAAATCAATAAAGTTTTTCACAAAACCATTTAGTACTTAAAACATAACTGAATTAATGAAATAATAAACTACAAGATTAGTTTCAAAATCTGTTGAAAAGTCTTGAAAGTGTTTGAATTTATTTTATTTAAATTTAACACAAATCTTCTCTTCTGGGGGGTCCCAGGCACAAAAAAAAATCAGAGGGGAGGGGGGGTCCGCGTCCAAATACATATCATTTTGGGGGTCTTTGGCACGAAACAAGTTTGAGAACTACTGATTTTGAAGCCATTCGTAGAATCAGCCTCAGGTCTGAATGGGTTTATGTCTGAGGAACACTCAGACACTGTGTTGTTTGCTCCCCCCATCCTCCCTCTGAAACCCACTCCCCCCCACTCTTCAGTCTGCAGAGGAGGGTGCGTTCAGCCCCATCTACTGTGCCGTAGCAGAGGAGACCGACGGGATAACAGGGAAGTACTTTGACAGCGACTGTGCCCTGGTGCTCCCCGCCCCTTTAGCCAGAGACTCCGCCCTGGCTGTCAAGGACTTTGAGCTCTGCGAGAGACTGACCTCCCAGCCCTGAAACAGAGCCCTCCACAGAGCCGTGACAACAGATTTGTGGTCCTGTGTGTTGAATGCTATATAACAAAATGCTTGATACTCATATATAGTTTAATGTATAATCATTGTATTACATATTGTTGATTATACTGTACATGTAATGCTTATGTATATTTCTATTTAGCACATATTCTAAAAAAACAATAAGACCATTTACACATACAAAGGTTTAATACAATAAAAAAGCCCCCAAAACACTCAAGGGGCTTGACAGTGGGGGGTCCTCATTGGCAGGTGAGTCAGTATAGGATACAACAGCAGCCAATGTGTGTTGGGAGGAATTGATTGGCATAACGACTAAATTGGGGAGAAAAAGGGGGTAAAAAAATATGATCTACTCTAAATAAAAAATAATAATAAAGGGACAATTGCAAAAACTATAAATCAGACCAGGAAATTGTAACAACGATCAATGAAATTTGTAACCAATGATGCAGGTGATGCTGAAGTGATTGCTTTTGATGAAGCCTTATTGTGATACATGCTCATCTGTACAGTATGTAGCCTCGGTGAAAGCTTAGGGGTTAAACACTTTTAATTTGATGAGGACATCAAATCCTTTAGAAGGGGGAGAGCGTAGCCCAGGTGATAAGTCACTAATTTCTTTAAGGGTTAAAATAAATTAGTCCAGGAAACTGAAAATAATTTAGTTCCAAAAATAAGTGGTTAACCTGTTTGACTCCTTTATCAATTAGCAGTAATATGAATGCTTAGTTCACGTTTTACATTCAATATGAAAACCAAATACCTTAACTGATAAAAGACTACAGAGTGTGGTTTTATGTTGTGTGAATGTGGGTATGAGTGGGGGATTGGATGTGAGGGGTTCCAGGTAGTATCACCTGCGGTCATTGGCCGCGGCCCACGGGAGAGAGGAAGAGGCGGGGAGCGAGAGTGAGGAAGGAGAGAGGAGAGAGGAAGAGGAAGAGAGAACGAGGAGAGACTTTGTGAGAGAAAAAAGAGAAAGAAGAAACATTTAGACTGAAATGTGAAGACGCTTTATTACAGTTGTTGCTGAAGTTAAAAACAACAGTTTAAACTTACTTTGGACACGCAAGTGTTGGTTAGAAAGACGTGACGGTAACGTGCGTAAACACTGGGTACGAGTGTGTCAGTGTTTGTGAGCGGAGCGCTTGGTAAACCGTCTGGAAAGCACCGTGATGGTCGAGACGTCGGCTGGGACTGTTCCGGACTGGGAGTCCAGCTCTGTTGCCGTTTGAAACGCAACCAAGTACAGTATCCACGAACTGTTTCTACAGAGTGTACAAAGAACTGTGAGTTGAACTGTATCTGTTTGGAGTCACTGAGGACCGGAATCACCGCATCGCGGGAGCGACGCACAGGCCTGCAACGTAGTGTGCGTGTGCGTGCGTGCGTGCGTGTGTGGGCCCACAGTGTTTATGTTTGACGTTATTGTTAAGTTCATGGTTGATTAAGGTCATGGTATCACTTTAAGTTTGAAGCTATATTTAAAAAAGGTTGAATTAATAACTAGGGAGAGAGATAGGGAACCAGGGTTTTTTGAAAACTACTGAGGGAAATTTATCTTTGTTTCAATTTCAATGTAATACTTTTCAACAGGTATAATTCATTGATTTGCTCCAGTGTTTTTATTTTGGGTAAAAGAGAATTGGTTTGTTGTAATTTTTGAGTATTGTGCTCACAGCTAATTCATTTATTCTTAAACAGGTTTTTTAAGCCTTGTGGTTATTTTTTAGTAGGTCCAATATTTGTTAGTGTGTCATTTATTCATTTGTTAATTTCATTTATTGTTTATTATTTCATTGCAAGTTAAAAGGGGATTTCTTCTGTATAAACTAAAAAGACAAAAAACATAAACCTTCAGTAAAGTTGATTCCCTGAAATTTAAACAACGTTGTCTGGGTCAATTATTTAAAACATTAAGGTATTCACCTAGATTATTCGAACTCAAACACCCCACATAGACTGTTGGGGTGCTACAAGTATATAGGATGCCTTATTGCTTTGACTGTGTAATGGGAAGACTGACGCATTTTTAGCTGGCTCCTTTCCAAGTGAAGGAGCAGCGGCTCTACTCTTCTGTCTCTTCCGGGTGACTAAACTTCTCACCCTATGTCCCTATCCCAACCATCCGTCTGAGAAAATTGTGGCTGCTTGTATCTGTGATCATCTTCTTTCAGTCATGTCCCTCACATCATGACCATAGGTGAGAGTAGGAATGGACATTGCCCGGTATATCGAGAGCTTTGCCTTCTGGCTCAGCTCTCAGTTCAACTCAACAGTTACAGTACTACACTCGGGGGAAATTAAGAAATATAGTGAAATTCAGGCACAAACAGGATCAAAACACCTCTTTTATTGAACAATATTGATTTCAGAACACTATTTTGACAGGTAACATCCATGTTTTGAAGTTAACTCATTCAGTGCCATTGACGTGTAACACGGCCATTTTTCCCAAAACTCAGAGTGCCAGAGACGCGCAACACGTCCAAACCGTGTTTTCAGTGTTTGCGCTAGATGGTGCTGTTTCGCCAACCTATGAGTGATCCTATGACTTCTGGAGAAAAGTAGACCCTGAAATAGTGTGATCCCAACAAACCCAGCCCCGTCCGATCTAATGTTAAAGGATTTAGAAAAATACATGCGTCTAAAGGCCCGTTCAAAGTCCCTAGATGGGTCTGAAACGTGCGTCAGGGGGTGAGGGATTCCGTCCGTTCTTTACGTACACATGCATAGTCGCTCACGTTATTTAGGGGTTATTTTATTTATTTTAAAGTGTACAGGCGTAATACACCTATTCATCCACTAGATGGCAGTTGCGAGAGTATGTACCATACCCATAATGCATCGCTACATTTTGAGACGGAAGTAGGAAGTAGTCAAGTAGCAGCGTTCAGCGTTGATGTTTGTTTACTTCAGTAGTAATGGATTGTGTTGCAAACATGTCGGACGCTGCTTTGGTTGCCGAAGAGGAACTGTTGTTGCTCATGCTTTTGAGAAGAAGGATAAGAAGGAGACAAGAGAGGGAGAGGAGGCGCAGACAATGGTACGTCAGGCCATTAAATACAGAGCGACGCTCAGATGGGGAGTTTTTTAGAATCATCCTGCGAATGAGACGAATAGACCCCGAACGGCACCATCAGTACTTTAGGATGTCCGTCGCTAAATTCGACGACCTGCTTCGTCGGGTGACGCCGTACATCCAACATGGAAACAACCACAGCAACCCTGTGAGTCCAGCCGAGCGCCTTGCTGTCACACTGAAGATTATTGCCCACGGCTACAGCCATCAGTCTGTGGCAGGAACCTTCTTGCTTGGCATTTCAACGGTGGCTGCGATTGTCAGTGAGGTATGCCAAGCAATATGGCTGGCACTGAAGGATGAGTTTGTTGCTTTTCCTACGGGAGCGGAGTGGTTGAGGCTGAAGGCAGAATTCTGGGAAGACTGGAATTTTCCCAACTGTGTCGGGGCTATCGATGGCAAACATGTCCAAATCCAAGCACCAGTCAACAGTGGAAGTGCCTACTTCAATTACAAAGGTAATGTAACTTGAGTTAAAATGTATGAGCTTGTAGATCTGCTATTTTTGAATAGCCAAAGGCAGTGGCGTTTGGTGGATTCTAACGTTGACCGGGCCAGAACCGGTTTGACGGTTTTTAATGTCCACTCATTAACAATTCGGCCGAATGCAAATGAGCCCCATTTGAAAACAAAGACGACTTTCTGTGGTCGGCTACAACAGAATAGGGTGAGGGGCTGCTAATGTTCATTTTTAGTTTTTTAACCTTTTATACTTTGGCTTTTCAAAAATAGCAGATATACAAGGTCATAGCTTATATCTGTGATGATATTAAATGTTTGGTGCTATTTTATATGTTGATGAATTGAATTTTTACATTTCTGTCTAATAAAATATTCAATCAATCAATCTAGGTTACTTGAGCTTCATCCTGATGGCCGCCTGTGATGCCAGGTACAAGTTCACCTACATCGACATCGGTGCGTATGGACGAGACAGTGACGCTGGTGTCTTCTCAAGGAGCGTCTTCGGATCACAGCTAATCAATGGACAGCTCCCTCTTCCACGTCCATCGTTGCTGCCAGTAAGTGAGGTCATCGCGCCGCGCCGCATGTCTTCGTCGCTGACGAGGCCTTTCCCACAAAAGTGAACCTGATGAGACTTTATGGAGGTGAGACTGCATTGCATCTATTGCCAGTGGTTTAAAGTAACTAAATACATTTACCCTAGTACACAGTTTTGAGGTACTTTTACTTTACTGAAGTATTTCCAATTGTCTATACTTATACTTCTACTCCACTACATCTCAGAGGCAAATATTGTACTATTTAAAACATACATTAACCACTTTAGCCCTATTTTATACCTAGGCTATTTGTAATGACAATATATCAGCTCCTATATATATAGTCTTATGTTATGTTTTCTTTCTTTTACAGGGAGGAATCTGACAGGTGATGAGCGCATCTACAGGCTTTCGAGAGCACGGCGGGTGATCGAGAATGCCTTCGGTATTCTTAGGGCAAGGTGGAGGATCTTCGGGGGTCCCATGGAGTGTAGCATTGAAAAAGCTGAAGACATAACCAAGGCTTGTGTGGCGCTACACAATTACCTGACAGTCACTGACAGTGACACAGCTGTAGGGCCACGCTATGTGGACAACGCACTGGTGGACAGTGCCAGTGCTGATGGAGAATGGAGAGATATTGTTAGGGTTGATAACAACCTCCTTGGTCTAGCACGCAACACTGCAGCTCGAGCAACGAAAGATGGGTTGGCCGTTCGGAAAGCTTTTAAAGATCACTTCCAGACGCCAGCAGGTAGAGTTGCATGCATGGCAGGATAATGTCCTCCAGCAAGGCAGACTTAACCGCCGCTAACTGGAAAGTGGTCTATACTGGAGTGTGACTAAATAACCACAATGCAACACTTTTTTATAAATGTCCTCTATTTTAGTTTTATCGTTTATAGTTGCTACTCAAGTGCCTCACTGTTGCTTCAGATTCCTCAGTTATTGTATCTTCTGATTGATGACCGTTCTTGTCCCTTCCCCACTTTTAGTGTGCAGTGTTATTTTATCAGTGTGCAGTGTATTCTGAAAATGTTCTTATTGCCCCCCGGTCAATAAGTGGTGATACTTTGATCAGACTCTTCTGCTGCTATCTATTTAAATAAAGTGGTCATGATTGTACACACGAAAGCCTCTGTCCGTCTTGTCCAACTTGTGTGGGGAGTAAATGCATAGTTTGTTCAGGGTCTCTCCCCTTAAGAGAGTGGCATAGTCACTTTGATTTATCCAAAAGTATTATCAGTGTCCATCTGGTCACATTTGGCGTGTTCCCAGTTGTTACAATACTTCTATACTTTACTTGAGATTATAGCCTATTCATCACAACTTTCACTTCAATACATTTAAAACCAGAAAATGTTTATTTTACTCCACTTTGACACCTCATTACTCAAATCAGAATATAATCGCAAGTCTCATCATCATGGATTATTATCCAGACTGTTCATATTCACAACAGGTGCTCTCATCAAGACAAGATACCTGCTGTCCATTGTTCTATGCTGATGTATAAAATAGGTTTCAGGGGTTAAACTGATTTTGATGCTAAGCTGTTTTGCTGTGATGTCCATCTGCTGTGTATTTTCCACATTCATTTATCAACAAAGAAGTTGTATTGTAGATCTCAACATGAGTGGAAATGAAAACCCTCTTTGTAGTGAAACAGACCTGAGTTGCAAGTGTACTTATTTTTTTTTAATACAGAAGAGACTCCCAAGTCTCCCAGCAGCAAAGTGATAAAACACAAGATAAAATACATAAGAGCACAAATTAAAAATATTTAAAACTAGATTAAATGCAAACAAATGTTTAGAAAACAACACAAGACAAAATACAAAATTAAGAGCACATGAAAAATATTAAAAACTATATTAAATGCAAACAAATTAAAACAAGCATTGAAAAGAATCATTGTGTGTGATCTCAGCAGCAAAATCATGTGCTAGTACTGCGGTGGTTCTTGCTGCCAATAAGAAGCCATCAGTCGGTGGATCGACCGCGCACATTTTTCGGCCTCTTCTGGCCCAACACTACTGAAGAACTCACAGAGACAAACCACAATTAAGGCCTCGTTGCATGTGCTGGCATTCCTCTCTCTCCTGTCTGTCTGCGCTCTGTCTCTCTCTCTTCTCTCTCTCCTCGGCTATGTTCACAAGTCTTTCAAAAAGGGCAGAATCTTCCTCTTCCTCTACGCATGGCCTCTTCTTCTTCCTCTTCTGCTTGGGAGTGCTTTGGGAACTGGAAGCTGAGGTTTGTATGCCAGACGGACAGGGGAGAGGCTCTCCTTGGCTTGGGGTGGCCCTGGGCTGAGCCGGGGTTTCTTGCCTGGAGTATGTTAGGCTGCGGGAGGCTGCTAGTGCTGGAGTTCCAGGTCGAGAAGCCCTGTGCTGGCCAGAAGGATATGGTCGTGCAGGGGTTTGTTGGCTGGAGCGTGGTGGGCTGCTGGAGGCAGCTGGAGTTCCAGGTTGCGAAATGAGAGAATGTTCACCTAGGCTGAGGCTCTCAGATGCTCCCAAGCTGCTACTGTCCTCCTCATCAGAGTGTGCCTATAAAGAAGTCAGATAGTGGAGAATGTTAATTTCAACTGTATCTCACTGTGTTTAGTTTTCAATAGTGTTTTGGATTGATACATTGCACCACAAAAACTAATGAATGTTTTTTTTTGGACTTGTTTCTAAAGTGTAGTTGCTTATTTGGTGCTTCTCAAATATTTTCATGTCATGGACCCCCAAATGAATATGTATTTGTCCCTAATCCCCCATCTTTAAATGTTTGGTGTCAGATGAGTCAGATTTGTGTTAGAATTTTTCTAAATATTCCACATTTCATTTCAAGATTATTTTTAAATAGCAGATCTACAAGCTCATAACACGTCGCAGTGTGAGCTTGTAGATCTGCTATTTTCAATTAGGTTTAGACAAAAACAATGCTTGGCACCCTACATGTATGTCTATTAAAGTATTCAGTCAATCAATAGGCTCGATTACTTTTTGTTGTTGTTGTAAAGACTTAAAGAAAGACGACGTCTGCCAAGTAGAAAAGATGACCGGAATGTTAGTTTTGCTGCTTACCATGTCGCCGCTGACCGGGAAGTTTGTGGATGTATCTCAGTGCGAAATGTAGGTCTTTAGCCATGCCAGATCCGTGAGGATTTGCGGGACATCGGCGAGGGAAGCGCCAGCACCACTTCGCTTCGACAAGTTGTATTTCTTTAACTTTCGTGTGAAACGGTCTCGGACGTTTCTCCATTTTCTTTCTACTGTTATTGCGTCTGAATTTAATACCTCGGCAATCTGCCCCCAGCTGCCCTGGACTGTGTTTTTATTCTTGTGCTCTGGGCTTGAACAGTCATAGAGCCATGGGTAGTCCCGCACTAGTAAGCAAAGTTGCTCTTCGAATGATGATTTTGTTGTCATCTTCGCGTTCTGAACATGACACAGACACTGTTGCTTTAAGACACTTTGAGACGTCACTTCCAGTAGGTGGAAGTGATGTCATGCACCAACGTGGGTCTTTTTTTGGAGAAAGAGGGGTAGAGGAAAACTTTTTTCCCCTTATACTGCCAACGGTCGCCAGTGGTACTACAGTCAACGTGCACGTCGGCCTGACGGTGAATGGCGACTGCACGGACGGAAATCCTGGAGCCGTAAGTGACGGAGGGGGAGACAAAAACGACAACGTAAGGAGCGCTGGTGCTCGTTACGTATCCTTACGTCCGACTATGAATGATACTTAACATGTGCTTTATGGCAGGCCCCATTAAAACACTGGGAGATCCCCCATGAGACTAATGGCCCGGTCTGGTCTCATGATTACATCAAACGGTCCAGCCTCTCATAGAAAAACAGTCTAAGATGTTCTAAGTACATGCTGAAAGTAGTATTACATAACTGAGCAAAGTAATATTTATCTAGAACAGGGGTCTTCAACAGGCGGTCTGGAACCCCTAGGGGGTCCTCAGAGTAACTACAGGGGGTCCGTCAACGCTTTGTGTGATGGTGTACATAAGCCGAAAATAGCAGATCTATAAGCTCACAATGCCTCGCGCTGTGAGGCGTTGTCAGCTTGTAGATCTGCTATTTTCGGCGAAGAGGTTTGGTGCAGAAGGAAAAAAGAAAAGACCAGGTACAGAGCCAAAGGTCAAGTTTACACTGGGGCATGGTGCTGCCTGCTGTAACTTCTTTGTCGAGCTTGGGTGGCCAATTATGGTCCTGGATTCACTGTTTCATTGACAAAATCCCCCCCAACTCCCGCACCCGTCTGCCAAAAGGCAATCCAAGGTGCCTGCCACCCCACAGACTGCCAATCCACGTTCCTAAATGCGGAAGAAGAACGAGGAGGAAACTGCAAGGATTGAATACAAAATAAAGTGTGATTTGATTGATTTTGACACTTTGTCAGCTTGTTCTTTTGTTATTCTATGGCATGTCATGATCTAGTAAGTATAGTAGTTTTTTTTTCACATGACCCGACCCGTACGTCCATTTGGAAATCAGTTGGCTGTTCATTGCAACAAGGAAATCTTCATTACAATCTTTTCTAGTTTGATAAGCTTACTGCTTTTTTGTTTTCATTGTCCAGCTCCTGCACCAGACCTGCCAAACTACACGGACTGTGGGCCTGCTTTCTTTAATATACAATTTGATTGACTGATCTGATCTGATCATCGCATAACGTTACAGCCAATCGCTTTGATTATGTTGATTGACTGCCCTTATCATCGCATCTTAGTCTGAGGAAAACACCGGTTGAAACATCACCCCTGCAATTGGAAAGTAATAAAACGTGCAGACCCAAGTGCTCCAGTATTTTATTTATTTTGGGTAATCTATTTGAGAACGGCGAAGCCGAAGTATGCACAAGCTTAGCCCTGAGAACATGACTGTCATGGATGAACTTCAACCTGGTGTTTGCACTTTCTCCCTTTTTGGTCCGTACATCTACATAAACGTTCATATTTCAAATATAAAGTGCTGACCTCATGGCCACGGATGTTACAATTATGGACGTTCCTTCATAAGCACCCATTTTCTCCATGCTTTCACCTATGCGACCCTATCGGTTGGGAGGTGTATTGCATTCTGAAACATAACTACTGTATGAGAAAAAGGCCACCAAAGCAATGTGAAGCCGACTAACCACATATTGTCACTATGGTGACAAAATGTATGAGGCTAATTAGAATACTCACAATTCACCTGTGTTGTCTAGAAAGATGAAGTAAAGTAAATTGCAAACTTTTGTCATGATAACAGAATTTGTGAGTTTGAAATCTGCATTATAAGCAACACAATACAGTTGTGAGAAAGTGTTGGTGTTGGCACATGCTGTTATCACGCATGTACGTTATCACGCATAGCGCGCACACATGCGGGCGGCGGGGGGGCGGGGGCCCGAGTGGTGGTCAAGTTCAGCCCCCATGGCCACGCACAAAAGCCGGCGTCCCTGGTCCATTTGGTTACATGTGTGCGCTATTTGGAGCGACACCAAAACGGAACGTGAGGGTCATGTCGTCACCACTTGGCCACGCCCACTATGACGTCATCACTGTCCCCCCACTATTTAACCCCTTCCGGCGTGCCTGCGTCACACTGGTTGCAAGCGTCATACTGCGCAAGCGTCAAACCCATTCTGTCAGGTCTCGCTGCGAACAGCCTTCTACCATGCCGTTAAAGGCACAAGTATTGGGCGGACTTCTTTCCTCTACAATAGAAGAGTCAGAACGTCACATTCTAGTATAACCCGAATACACACGGCCTCAGTGGCGCACCTCGCTAGTCATTGGACTATCGATCCAGCACCTCTGGGAGTCTGGTTTCGACTCCTGCTTGGGACAATGCTTTTTCAAACAACCGCAGACTATTTTTTTCGCCGATAGAGTATAGTTTTGGACCATGACGGAGGCGCGCCGACTCAGCAGACCTTGAGGCCGAGGAGTCGCGCCCGAGCGCCTCCAGGCGCGAGTGCCCACGACGACCGGCCGATGGTCTGCTAGTCGACTAAGCGCCGTCCGAGTTATGTACCGATAGGCACAGAATCGTAAATAATATTGGTGGGGACTGCGTTTGCCCCAACTGCCACTCACTGCACTAACTTAGCCCGCCAGCCCCGCCCCCTTGTGCCTTCAACGGCATGGTAGAAGGCCGTTCGCGGTCTAGGGCGCGCAGCACTAGCCAACACACAAGAGGGGGTTGGCCGTTGGGGTGTGCAGTTCATAGACATATAAAGGTAGACGCCTCCTTCGGCTCTGAAGCGTTCGTATCTCGGGCGCGCTTCCTGCTTCCGCAGGGCTGTCGTGTGCGTCACAGAAGCGGAAGTTCGGTAGGCCAATCAGAGGCACGTGGGGGCGGGTCTTTTTGTAACCCAGCTCTTAACCCTTTGAGAGGCAGCAGCTGCCAGCTGTGCGCAGCATCTAGTTAGTTGGAACTTGGCAAACTCCACACTCTATTTGTGAAATTCAAATAAGAGACATGGTCCTTTTTCATATCAAGGTCCATTATTTATTCAGCATTTGAGTCACGGAACACCGTTTGATAAGCTTTAGCCTCTCACACCCAAAACGTAGAATATGTTATCGTTCGATAAGATGTTGTCAAAATAACAATTGTTTACGTTCTCTAATTGTGTACTTGTTTAGTAAGTAATGCAGATGTTTAACAATTTGACTCTTGACAGTGTGAAATGTTATACTCAAGATTTAAAGATCTATAAGGGTCCATTTGGTTATCAACTCTCCATCATTTAGCTGGGTACCACCTGGAACCCCCTCAAGGACCACTGGTGGTTCCCGGACCACTGGTTGAGAACCATTGCACTGACAAGTCCCGGAAAAGACACACTGTGATTGGCCAGTAGTCAACGCACTGTGAGCGCTTTGATTGGCCAGTAGTCACTTTGAGTGACAGGTTCCCTGCGGAAGACGGAAGAGCCGCCGTGTATTGCGATACCAGTCGCCCCAATGAACTGCAGAGGCCAATGAGGTATCTAGGTTTCTAATATCTATGGTGCAGTTAGTGTCTTGCTCAGGGACACATCAGGAACACATCTCTGGGGCCAGGAATCGAACCTGATAAATTCTGCTAAATATTAATTAAATATTAAAATCGGACACCACGATGGTAAAAGTTATAAAATAGTTTATTAAGTAAAGAAATGTAAACAAATCTAAGCAACAATGCATTAACTTTTACAAAAACACACCCAAATGTAAAAAGTGGCACACTCTTTAGTAGAGAAATATCAGCAAATCCAGTGCAAAATATACATTCTATACAAATAAAACCCCAAATGTACAAAAATCACAGCAAACTGTGCACATAAGTTGAAGATCTGGGCAGAACATACACAGTCCAGACCAAACATTCTAATCCACTCAACGTTGTGCAGTATGTATAAATGTATAAGCACTAAGGATTTTACAGTGTGGATTGGGGTCCCAGGTATCAAAAAAGGTATCAAATGTGGGTCCGTGGTGGTGTTTCGTTGACTAAAACTATGACAAAAATGTGTGTTGACTAATATAAAAACTAGATTATGACAACAACTATTGTAACCAGGTAGACCTGTTACTAAGGCAGCCAGGTGCTCCTTGTTTCTAATTAAGGGTGGGGTTTATTGGCAGACAGGGTTTAAAGGGGATGGGCAGCAATCATTCAGGGGATGCCCAGGTTCAGGTTGACGTACCTGAGGACGACAAGAGCTGCAAGGCATGACTTTTCTAAATGTATCGGCATATTGGCCGCCTGGTGAATTAGTAAGTAAAGCAAAGCATGGTAAAGTATGCCCTTATTCCATGCTGTTGTGCTCCTGAAATCATTGATGTCTTATTTCCATGCTCCCTCCTTGGTTAAAAAGAACCTGTGCATTGTTAAAGAGGACCTTCCCTCTAGAAAAAGGTGGGGTAGTCTCATAGGCAATTCTATTTATGACATGCGTGTTTTACTATTATCCCCTTTAAAGCATCCCCTGCTAGAATTTTTAATTTCTAGATTGGAACTGGTGGCTGTTTACACCAGCCACCCGTGATGTGCACAAGCTGGATCGACGTGTCCAGGAAGCCATTATTAAAATCAGCGTTTTGTGCCATCTCGTGCCTCCTCCAGGCAAATGTCTGATCCCCTCTTTGTCGTGCAGCATCCATGGCCATAAAGACAATCTTGCGACGATCTTCCCTGCGCTGATAGCGTTGCTCTAAAACAATCGCATGCCTCTCCCTGTAGACGTTCACAAGATCATCTTCCCACAGTCCTTTCCTCCTGCCTGGACAATAATGCAAAAACAAAGGGTTAACCACTGAATGGTGCCCCCAGGGGCCCAGCCCCCTAACGATCTACACCCGGGCTGGGCACATTGCCTACCTGCACTCTCACCAGTAGTATACCGTAAACTCTATCACTCAAATAGCCCTCATAGTCACATATTCAAGTTCACTTTTACACTCAACAAAACAACAAAAATAGTAGCCTACCATTGATCCAGTGCTGTGTCTGCTTTGGATCCGGTGCTGATGTCTGTGTTGCTGGTACTGGCTTCCAATTTATCTGAAATACACAGGACATATACAAAACATATTCATTTGTATGTTAATACATAGATACTAGAGGACGTTCAAAGCTCATTAAATACTTTGGAGAACTCGTACATAGTGATCATGACCTTAAACACATGCTGACGTCAGCTACAGCCAGGTTAGCTCACCAAATCGATGTAGTAGTTGTCCTCCTCTTCCTCCGATTCGTCATTGTTATGCCCCAGTCTAGGGGTGCCTGAGACACAACCTGAATATGTTCCCGCCTTCCCCAACTCCCAAGTAGCCACACAAACAAATAATTGAAGTGCAAAATATAACAATGGTTTATTTATAAATATATAAAGTAATAACAGAGTAACATAACTTTGGGTCATAAGGGTGTAGAACTTCACTGAGGAACAAAAGTAACAAACCAAAAGAACTAACTGGAAATAATATCTCTTACCTATCAAAAGAACTAATACAATATCTTACCTTCCTATCATAAACAATAAGCAAAAGAAATCACCTCAGGATCAACTTATATCAACTAAACATAACTTCAGATCATAGAACTCATAAGTAACAAAACATAAGGTGTGGTGGCCAGTTGGAAGCGGAGGAAGACGGGCTCCTGCCCCTGCGTGCTGCACTGTGATCTGTGCTTCTGTTATATAGGGAGCCTCCACCCTATTAGCCACTTGGAAGGCAGCACTCCCATGAGCTCCCCACCAATCACTGGCCGGCTTGGATGTGTTACAGTCTGGCTCAGAGACCATAACAAAAAAGGGGAGACGACACGGAGGAATACATAAATAAGTGTAAAGTTTATTTACTAACTAAGGAAATAATGGTAAATCAGTAATAAATCAAGTTTCCAAATCATAAGGGCAGGGAAACATGCTGCCCACTGGAACTGAATCTAATAATTCAACATAAAGAACTCAAACACAAATGCTCTCCTGGGTGGCCACACGCCTGTGACCTGGGAGGACTGAAGAGAGAGAATTGTTGCAGAGTGGGGCTTTTATAGAGTGAGGAGACAATTGGCCAGGTGTCTCCCCTTCCACTGATCATCTCAGCCTCCACCCTCCAACCCAGCACTGCAATGGAATGTTAAAGGTACACACACACATAACCCTATAGCAAAGGCCATGGGGGCCGTCACACCCCCCCCCCTACAAAACAGGGTCCCACAGGGAACCCTGGCCCAAACTTTGTGTTATAACTAAATCAACTACAAATGTGCAAATATTCACAAAAAATTAACCCCATTTTAAACTAACCCCCCCAGTTCACATCTCCATTCTGCTTCAGCCCCACCCCACCTCAGCAACTGGTACCTTGGAGCCTTTAAGAGAAAGGTTAAGGCCTATGCAAAACAGATTTATGAACACAGAATTAATTTATGGGCCCCTAAATAAAGCATCCACATAATTCTCTTTCCAATGACTTTTTCCATGTTTTTCCTTCCTGTGTGCATTACAAATGCAGACAGGATGAAAATAACTCCATGGTGTATTCTGCACCTGTGGCTGTGACCCACAGACACATGGTTTCACCAAGTTGCCATGACTTTTGCGTCCATCACGCTTCGGAAACGTCATGACACCTTTTGAGCTGAAAACACGCCGCTCAAAGCCACGGTCACACAAATCTGTCCTCTCAACTTTAATAGTTTTGGGCTGAGAAATTTCCAAATTGGGGACCAAATAAGCCACTTTGATGGGTTGACTTTGTTTTTCAGTTTTTTGACCAGTACTACAGACTTTGATGTACATTGCCACGCTTCTTTTCACACGGGGCCAAAAGAACTTTTTCAAAACCTCATCATAAGTTTTACGCACTCCCATATGCCCCGACTCATAGTGAGCAATGCGCAAAACTGACTCCTGAAATTTGGAAGGAATGACAATTTGGAAAATTGAGTCTCCAATGAACCCTTGGCCCTTCGGCACACACTTGCGCAGTAGTACTCCATTCTCAATGAAGTACCCCTGTGCACGATTTTTCACCTCCTTTTTGGGGAGAACAACATTGAACAGCTCCTTCAGTGTGGGATCGGCTTTCTGCTCTCTCACCAACTCTGAGTGTGAAATAGACTTAGGAAGGTTGCACAGATATTCATTTTCATCCTGGTGTTTCCTATCCTCAACTGCTTTTTGTACAGGTTGAACCACAGACTGATCAGAAAAGACACGCTCCCCTGCTACATCATTCCCCAGTACTATGGTCACCCCATTAACAGGAAGAGCTGGACGCACCCCCATCCTAACTTCACCTTGGAACAGAGATGAACAGAGCATGAACTTGTGTACAGGAACATGGAAAACTGACATCTCCATGCCCAACACAGGAATGAACGACCCAGTTTCAGTCGCTCCAGAAAATGGCAGAGTAGAGGCAAGGATAAATGAATTAAATGAGCCTGTGTCTCGTAAAATAGTTACTGGCACCTTCTCCGGATTACCAATCAAGGACACATGTCCCTTTGACACAAATGGTGAAAAGGCACTTATCATTACCTCAGCACTCGGCTGATCTACCATGCCACCCGAAAGTGACCCTGCAAATGCAGACGGACTCGGCCTAGCTGAGGTGTTGTCATTACGTGACTGAAGCATAGGGCATTCCTTTTTCCAGTGTCCTGGCTGGTGACAGTAATGGCAGACATTATCGGAGTCCCGTACAGCCCGACCACTTGGTCCACTCTTATGCTCCGCACTCCATGTCCCACTGGTCCTGCCAGGGAAATACTTTCCCCCAACAACCTGGCCAGCTTCTCTGCCACCCCCAAACCCACCAGTAAAGCTACGGTTGTCCCCACATCCCTTATGTGTTAATGAGAAGTCATCGGCGAGCGCCGCGGCGTCAGCCGCAGTCTGTGCCTTCTGCTCACTTATGTACACGGCCACTTGCTCAGGGACTGAGTTTTTGAATTGTTCTAGTACAATCAGATCTGCCAGATCATCATAGTCATCGACTCCTGCAGCTACACACCAACGAGTAAAGTGTGTGGTCAGGTCACGGGCAAACTCCAAGTAGGATCTATTGCCTCGCTGCCACGTTCTAAACCGCTGGCGGTAAGCCTCGGGTACTAATTCATAGGTACGAAGCACTGCGGCTTTCACCTCTGTGTACTTTCTACTGTCCCGTGCCGACAGTGAAGCAAATGCCTCCTGCGCACGACCAGTTAGTACACACTGTAATAGGACCGTGCGGTCCACATCACTCCAGTCCCTAGCGTCTGCCACCCGCTCGAACAGTGTGAAAAACACCTCCACCTCCTTCTCATTAAACTTAGGGACTAACCGTAAACTTTTCAGTATTTGGTCTTTGTCACCTGATCCCTCCTTCTTCACCTCACTCAACTTTCCCTCTCTCACCAGCTTGAGCCTCGTGTCCTCAATATCTAATCTTGCCATCTCCGCTCTGTGCCTCATTTTCTCCATCTCCAAATCCTTCTCCTTTAACTGTACTTGAAATTGCAACAACTCTTTCTGCTGCTCAAAAGTCAAGCCCGACCCAGATGGTATACACTCCTCAACAACCACTTTAGCTTGCACATTTACTGTCGGAGGCGGGGTCAACACCTTTTGCTCATATAAGCTGTCCATAATCATGGCTTTGATATTGTCCTTCCTGGACCTTTTATCGCCAATTTCAATTGCATAATGCTCTGCAATTAAAATGAGCTGATCTTTGGTGCAGGCACCTAACCCCTCCTCCGACGGAGCCAAGAAAAAAATCAGTAACCTCCATTACTTGTTGAAACTTTTCCCCAAAAAAAACGAAACAAAACCAAATTAAACCAAAACCTCTAGTAACAAGAGAACGTAACAGACACAAATCAATTAAATTGAGCCTCCCCACTGACTGCCTATACCAAAAACTTCTCTAACTGCGCTCTAGTCTTCAGAGGGTTTCTGCGGCCGGGTACTTATGCACCAAAACCCACTAGTGTGGAAAAAGCGACCAGCAAGCTGGCAACCCCCCATGACTAGGGACATGCTCCCCGCCACTTTCACCCCACACTACTTTTTTACCCGCACACGAATCCCAAGGGGAAACGCGCTATACCTACTTGAGTTGGCTCAATACAACCGATTTGCAAAATAAATATACTTACGTTCTTAAGTCACCAGACCCTTAACAAAATTCTCCGACCTCCGATCGTTCCCCCAAAGAATTTGGATAGGGAATCCCCAGCACTGACATCACCAGGGCTTTCCCAATTCCCACGGCCCCACCCCCCTGCTGCCACCAAGGGTAGGTGCGAACCTGAACCCTGCTTGTTGAACACCAGCAACCTAAACTACAATAAGCCTACTCAAACTTTGTAGTTTACCAAATTTTTCCGTTTTAGACGAGCCCCCATTTGTTACAGTCTGGCTCAGAGACCATAACAAAAAAGGGGAGACGACACGGAGGAATACATAAATAAGTGTAAAGTTTATTTACTAACTAAGGAAATAATGGTAAATCAGTAATAAATCAAGTTTCCAAATCATAAGGGCAGGGAAACATGCTGCCCACTGGAACTGAATCTAATAATTCAACATAAAGAACTCAAACACAAATGCTCTCCTGGGTGGCCCCACGCCTGTGACCTGGGAGGACTGAAGAGAGAGAATTGTTGCAGAGTGGGGCTTTTATAGAGTGAGGAGACAATTGGCCAGGTGTCTCCCCTTCCACTGATCATCTCAGCCTCCACCCTCCAACCCAGCACTGCAATGGAATGTTAAAGGTACACACACACATAACCCTATAGCAAAGGCCATGGGGGCCGTCATGAGCGCCCCACCAATCGCCTTCCGGGAATGGCACACCTGAATTTGCATACATTCCTCTCATCTCCACCATCTCACCTCTGACCCACACACACTTCCACACTAGGACCAGACCAACTCATAATAACAACCTCAAATACGACCCCAGTCGTAACAGTCATCTAGGTTATCTAGGCGTTCCAAAATTATCCTCTCCTTTTCTTCGTTCCTTTGTCTAATTTTCCTCAGCCTGCTGCTAAAATCAACGTCTCTCTGTTGTTTAAGATATAACCAAAAACAGAGAATCTTATGTCTGAGATACAACCAAACACAGAGCATCGCTAACAACATTCCTTCAAAGTTATCCATCATTTGTTTCCGCGCTGAGATGACGTCACAACAGAGGAGAGAAGTTCAGCTCTTAACAACAACACCAATTTAAGTGACGCAAAGCAAAACAGAGCTCTGCTAAATACTCATAGAGGGGGTCTGATGGTCCAATCAGAGTGGGGGGTGGGACACACAAACAATAGACAGAAACTGTACTGGACAGCTGTTGGTTAACAGCCCCCACTTTGCATTCCGTGCAAAGAACTGGTCTTTCTACTGGATTATAAATAAATCAATGTATTTATCGTTGGTGGTCACTAGCAACAATATCAGACAATATGAGCCATGACCTCTAGCCTTTTTAGTTGCAAGAAGACTGACTGTTCCCTCATTCTCATAAAAGCAGTGGACACAATTATTACACCTCTATTTGCAGGTTTGAGGTTTCATCAAGTAGTGTAGTGACATTTATATATCAGTCAGACAGTAGTAGTGAGAATTATTTATAGAAGCTGAATATAAAATAAATGTGTTGAATTCAAATAGTCTATGCCAATAATTTCACCGCTGTTTGAGCCAAGTCATCCTGATTCATTATTGGGTGGGTGTGACACATATAGATTGGCCAATAGCTTTACCATTCACATGTAATTCAGTCAGTAAATAGTTCATATGAATGGTGCCAACTGGAACAGAAGGAGGTTCTTGAGTGATGCTTGAACTTTTCTTTTTTTACACATTTGCAGCACAATGATGATGGCTCACTGGTCAGCTTGGTCAATAGGTGATCCAGTGACTTACAACACAGTCAGTATAAGTACAAACTTGTACAGAATCTACACGACAAGTACAGAATGTAGGCCTACATCGTTGTAGTTGTAGTACAACTTCCTGCCAGCCATTTAAAGATGCAAATGAGAAGAATGTCATCAATATGCATGAAGCCCCACACCCTACTGCACGACAAACCATTGTTGAATACCCTTAATACCTTAATACCTTGACATGATTCAAACCTCCATTGAAAGTGCATTAACTGTATGCTTGAATAAACCCATATGCCAAGGTCAAATAAAACCAAACTGAATGACAAGAGATAGTTTAAAGTTTCATTAAATTACACCTCTATTTGCAGGTTTGAGGTTTCATCAAGTAGTGTAGTGACATTTATATATCAGTCAGACAGTAGTAGTGAGAATTATTTATAGAAGCTGAATATAAAATAAATGTGTTGAATTCAAATAGTCTATGCCAATAATTTCACCGCTGTTTGAGCCAAGTCATCCTGATTCATTATTGGGTGGGTGTGACACATATAGATTGGCCAATAGCTTTACCATTCACATGTAATTCAGTCAGTAAATAGTTCATATGAATGGTGCCAACTGGAACAGAAGGAGGTTCTTGAGTGATGCTTGAACTTTTCTTTTTTTACACATTTGCAGCACAATGATGATGGCTCACTGGTCAGCTTGGTCAATAGGTGATCCAGTGACTTACAACACAGTCAGTATAAGTACAAACTTGTACAGAATCTACACGACAAGTACAGAATGTAGGCCTACATCGTTGTAGTTGTAGTACAACTTCCTGCCAGCTATTTAAAGATGCAAATGAGAAGAATGTCATCAATATGCATGAAGCCCCACACCCTACTGCACGACAAACCATTGTTGAATACCCTTAATACCTTAATACCTTGACATGATTCAAACCTCCATTGAAAGTGCATTAACTGTATGCTTGAATAAACCCATATGCCAAGGTCAAATAAAACCAAACTGAATGACAAGAGATAGTTTAAAGTTTCATTAAATTACATTACATTACGGTCATTTAGCAGACGCTTTTATCCAAATCGACTTACAATAAGTGCATTCAACATAGGTAGGCAAGAAAACTACTTATCACCGGAAGTCTTATGTGCATTCTCTTCTAAAACAAGCAACTAAGAGTATACCTAGTGATAATGTAAAAGTGCAATATATCAGCTACCTACTTTCTTAAACAGAAAATTTGTTTTGCTAAACAGAACATTTGTTTTGCTAAATTAGACCTGCTGGTGGCGCTATAACAGGCCAATGTTGAAAGGGTGGCATTTGTTCCTCAACATAGTGTGAATGTGCGTGCAAAGTTTGACCGCAATCGGACGGTGCGTTCATGATTTGCGGAATTGTGTTCAAAACAAGCCAATAATGCAAACTTTTGATGTCAATCTTAGCCAATCAGGATGGAATATGAAAAATCAAACACATCCATCTTGATCACATGACTATAGAGATCATGTGTACCGATTTGCGTGAAATTTGGATAAAATTTGAAGTAGTAGTATAAAATAATGTGTTCTACATAAGTTGGCCTCCTGGTGGCGCTATAAAAGGCAGATGGGAAAAATGCAGGGCAAAGGTTTTTCCTTGACCTCTAGGGAGTGTGCATACAAAGTTTTACACAGATCGGTGCAGTTATAGGTAAAAACACGAATCGGCATGTTATAGCGCCACCATGAGGCTGATTTGAAATTTTTCAAATGGCATTTCTTCCTCGGCCTAGTGGAAATGTGCGTGCAAAATTTCACGGAAATTGCATCCTGTGTTCATGATTTGAGGCATTTTGTTCAAAACGGAGCACTCCTGCAAACTTTGGAAGACATTTTTTGCCAATTAGGATGGAATATGAAAAATCTGAAAGACCTGTGTTGTTTAATGACTATAGAGATATTGTGTACCGATTTGCGGGATTTTTGGACAAAATCTGTAGGAGTACTGTCAAAAAATATGTTTTGCACAAATCGGCCTCCTGGTGGCACTATAAAAGGCCCATGAGAAAGATTTGGGGCAGAAGTTCTGAATTGGCATCCAGGGAGTGTGTGTGCACAGTTTCGCTGCGATCAAGCCAACGGTGCCGGAGATAAGCTGGTGACGGACGGACGGACGGACGGACGGACGGACGGACAGGGGGGAAAACATACTCTCTCGCCATGCCTTTCGGCCTGGCGGAGACAACTATGCTATGACAAAAACTATGACTAAATATATTAGACAATTTCACCATTCCGTTTACACCAGCCACCCGTGATGTGCACAAGTTGGATAAAAGTGTCCAGGAAGTCTTTATTAAAATCAAAGTTTTGTGCCATCTCGTTCCTCCTCCTCAAGGCAAATTTATGCTCCTGTCTTTGCCGTACACGCGCAGCATCTATGCCCATCTGGAGAATCTTGCGACGATCTTGCGCTGCGTGCGTCGCTCTACAACAATCGCCTGCCTCTCCCTGACGCTCACAAGATCATCTTCCTGTGGTCCTTTCCTCGTGCCTGGACAATAATGCAAAAACAAAGGGTTAATCACTGAACGGTGGCCCCCAGGGGCCCACACTAACCCCCTAACAATCTACAACAGGGCTGGGCACATTGCCTACCTGCACTCTCGCCAGTAGGCTAGTAGACTGTAAACTCCATCACTCAAATAGCCCTTATAGTCACATATTCAAGTTCACTTTATAGCATTTACAGAACGACAACAAAAAATAGTACCATTGATCCGGTGCTGTGTCTGCTTTGGATCTGGTGCTGTGTTTCTGGTTCTGGCGTCAAGGTTATCTGAAATACACAGGACATACACACCATATTAATTTGTACGTTAATACATACATACCAGTGGTAGTTCAAAGCTCATGAATTACTTTGGACAACTCGTATAGATCATGATGTTAAACTATATATTAATATATATATATATATACATATTTACCCCCTCCCCCTCTCTCTCTCTCTCTCACACGCACGCATGCACACGCACACACAGACACACACACACACACACACACGCGCGCACGCACGCACGCACGCACATACACACACATACACACACAGCTCTCTCTCTCTCTGTCTGCAAGCCCTATTCCTCTCAAATAAACAGCCCCATCCTCGAGCAGGCTCGCTCACTCTCTCAATCTGTTTTATAATGTTTAACTTAATACATTTGGACTTGGACATGATCACCACAGATAGATGAGTTGAAATGACACAATAAAATATTTACGGCTCCCAATGCAAGAGAATGCATCTGTGTTTACAAAATAAAACCAGACCCAGAATGAAGTCCTAGTATGTAACACACCTACAAACCACTTTATAACTGAAGTTCATGATGTCATGAATAGTTTGTGACGAAAGGGGACGTCACAAACTTTTTTTTGGCTGGGGCCGGAGGACAAATGGCCCCTGCCCATGTATGGACGAAACAGGTACAAAGCCTCATGTAAGCCCGACCCCTTGGGTCTGGCAAAAAAACTAATATTTGTATCCGCTGTAATCTATGACCTTCATATGAATAGGATATAAATTAATGAATAATTTACTATTATTACACTTATTTGAGTTTAAGAGGGTTTTTTACATCTAAGAAAATATATCTAAATTAAATATACTCCTGTTGACTCCTGCTCACCAACAGTACCTCGATAAAGAATGATTAGAACAACACATTGAAAAAGACACCTCTATTTGCAGGTTTGAGGTTTAATCCTTCCTCTTTGCCTGTTTAATCCTTCCTCTTTGCCTGGCCTACTTGTTGTTAACTAGTTGTACGAACGCTTGTTTTATTGTTGTATTGTTTTATTGTTGTATTGTTTTATTGGATCTTGTTTAGTCGATACACTTGTTTATTTTAGCTCTTGCTCATTTGATTTTGCTATTTTGTCTCATCTGTTTAAGGAAAATAAGTAGCTGATATATTGCACTTTTACCTTAGCGCTAGGTATACTCTTGGTTGCTTGTTTTGCAGGAAATGCACTTAAGACTTCTGGTGATTAGTAGTTTTCGTTCCCTACCTATGTTGAATGCACTTATTGTAAGTCGCTTTGGATAAAAGCGTCTGCTAAATGACTGTAATGTAATGTAATGTAATGTAATGTAATGTAATCAATAGTGTATGACATTTATACTGATCAGCAGTGGTTCTCAAAGTGGGGTCCGGGGACCCCCAGGCCAGGGTTATTGGGGGGGTACCACAGGATCCCCAGCAAAATGTGTTAATACAGCATCACAATCATTTTAACCCCTTTATCCATATTTTATACGTTGGCTATTCAAAAATAGCAGATATACAAGTTCACCGCGCATCACTTTGTGCTGCGCAGCGAGCTTGCACATCTGCTATTTTTGAACATTTTTGAAAAAGATCTTGAAAGTGTTTGAACATTTTTGAATACTTTTGCATTTTGAACACACATCTTCTCTTCTGGTGGTCCCTGGCACAAAACATTCTTCAGATGGGGGTCTGCGGCCAAATATATATACATTTGGGGGTCCTTGACTTGAACATTTGAGAACCACTGAGCAAGACAGTAGTAGTGGGAATCATTTAGAGAAGATGGATTTAGGCTACTGTAAAATAAATGTGTTGAATTCAAATTGTCTATGCCAAAAAAATCACCAGTGGTTGAGCCAAGTCACCCTGATTCATTGTTGGGTGGGTGTGACACATATAGATTGGCCAATCGCTTTACCATTCACAATTCAGTCAGTAAAGTAGTGCATATGGATGATAGCTCGTTGTCTTCTCATTGTCATTAAAAGTATCTCATTGCTTTGTCTGAACACACCAGAAAAATACAGGTGCCAACTGGAACCGAAACTGGTTCTTGAGTGATGCTAAAGAAAAAAACATGTTTGGATCCTCTAAAAACCTTTCAGACTTTTAATAGTTATATAAAGAACCCGTAACAGTTGAAGTATATTATACTCCATCGACCAGTGTCTCCACTGGGAGACTATATACTTGGTCCGCTCTGCTCCTTTTTCCCTCTACACCAAATCTCTTTGTTGAAAATACAGCGGTTCGTGCTGTGAGATGGTGTGAGATTACAGATCAGCTATTTTTGGTGAATGTTGCCTATTCAAACAATGTCCAAAGTTGGGATGCTGTTCATTGACACAAAAGGCTCGTTAGAACCATAGGAAGAACATAAAGAACATTCACTTAATAAAATAGTTCTTCAGTAGCCTAGGTGAAGGTTCTTTTTGGAACCACACTTTATTTTACCATTATTTTTCTGTGTGTAAGAAACAGTAGTGTGTAATGATTTTCTTTTTTTTTTATTTAACTTGTTTTTAGCATATTTTCAGCACAATGATGGTTGCTCATGGGCCATTGCTTTGTCTATACGTGATCCAGTTGATTGATTGATTGATTGAATACTTTATTAACACGATTACCGGTATTAACAGTACAGGCACTACAGTCACAGGTGAATCATATAAGGTATATTCACAGAAATGTAATGGGCAGAGCTAGAGGTGGGGACTTAAACAGGGATGCACAGTGAGTGGACTTTTTCACACTGGAAGGACATTACTTACGTATAAGTAAACTGTAAGGGCTGCTTGCAGACATTCTTGACCGCTAAACTGCTAACCCCTATTTGAAAACATACTGTATGTGCCAGGGACTGAGGGACCCCATAAGATAATATTTGCCAGACCCAAGGGGTCGGCCTACATGAGGCTTTGTCGGTCGGTCTGTCCCTCTTTTCCTGTCCTGTCCCTCTTTTCCTCTGCACACACGTCATGCGAAGTCCGACCATTCAGATTTCAACCACTAGGGGTCTGGCAGTACCAGGTCTCCTGGTTCCCTTGTTTGTCACGTTTGTCAAAAAACAGCCGATCTAAAAGCTCACAATGTGTTGCATTGCGATTCGTTGTGAAAGCCGGGGAATAAAATAGGGCTTAAGTGGTTAAACTGTTCCTCATTTTGCTTGGGACCCGGGCCCTGGTGGTCTACATTGAGAACCAGAACTCTAAAGACTTCTAAAGACTAGACAGAGAGGACAATCTCACAGCTTTCTTTTTCTTTTACTTGGTGGAAACAGTTGTAAAAAAAATAAAAAATAAAGTCTCCGCCAGCGGGTCGTCTTGGTAGAACGGGTCGTCTTGGTAGAATGCGCGTGGTTTTTGGTGTTCTATAGGGGCGACTGAATATGTAGTGTCTGCATCTAAAAAATGTTCTTCTTGAAGCAATGTGTCATATGGGAGTCCTCGTAATTGACTGGTTTGTTCAAATGCTTGTCTGTCTTCTTCATCTTCATTGTCTTGAACAGTTTCAGCAGTTGATTGGTGTGTTTGATCTATGTCAGTTTTCTCTAGTGCTACATAATGTATTTGATCAAGGTGGCCAATTGTTACAGTATTAAGACTTCGGCCTTGTTGTGGGATCAATTCAACTCTATAGTCCTCTTCTGTGTTACTGTTGTAGATGAGTATGCTTTCTTAGCTTTGGCCTTCTGCGCCTTTGCTTGACCAATGTTAGGTGTTCTCAGAGGGACACACACACGCACTGGAAGGTACTGTTCCAATCAAGATGATTGATCCTGTCTTACCTCACTTCAAAAACGTAAACAGCTTTTTGAAGCTTTTTTCACAATACAATATTCTCGTGATTTATTTTTACAAAATGAGACTCCAGACAAATTACGAATGACTTTTTGACTCTATGACCACAAATTATTTCTCACACAAAATGTAGAACATTAAGTATCTTAATATCCCCCCCAGGCCAGGATGGCCGGGGCGGGGATTATTATTACAAACTCTATTTACCCCCAAGCTTTCTCGTGTCCTGATGACTGCACCCCACGACTGGTAGGCAACTAGGCCTGTCGATTACGTGCGCTCCGCACACACGGGGGAAATAGAGTTTGTATGACAGACGGTGCAACTGTTAGTATTTGTTGTGGACCCTATGGGCCAATGGGATTGGATGTTGTGTTCATGATATATGGCATCTTTTGTACGAAATTTGTTAAGGCAATTACAGTCAAATCGTTTGGAGTATCCTTGGCCTACGGGGAGTGTGGGTGAAAGGTTTCTCATATAGACAGTCACATCAATTATACATCTTCATGTGCCACAATCCGTCATTAAGATAGTGAACATTCTCGATTCCGATTCCCTTGTTGACTTTCTTGATGTTTTCTGCAGACATCTTCATCAGTCCAACACAGAGGGCATGCTGTTTGCCCTCCGCTGTGATGCCAACTACCGTGTCCACAGCGGCGGGCTGGAGTTTAGCTCCCTGGGACGTGAGTCCCGGGCACATGATGTTGGCTCCACTCAAGACAAATTTGATGGCCCCTTTGTCTACTTGCTGGTGTGGAAGTATGAATGGATATTTATGCAGCAGTCTGAGAGTTGGGCAGAATGGTCCTTCCCTCTGTCTGAAGAAAAGCAGCTCCCCGTTCGCTGTCAGGACTTCGATGTGTTCGTGGCATCTCACTATTTTGACGGGGTCCTTTTTTGGCATTATGTGGTTGAGCCATGCCTCGATGTTGGGAAACTGCTCCAACAGCTGGTTCTTGATTCCTTTGATAACTGACGACTTCAGCTGAATGCAGTTGGAAACGTTTTCCTTCTCGTCAAACTTTTTAAACATCCTCAGTCGTGTTCAACGCGTTCAATCGACTCCTCCGTAGCTTCATCGCACTTAAGCATCTGCTATTTAAAGATGAAGTTTGTCAGTGGGTGTGAGTCCCAGATTACGCCCAAATATGGACATGTCTCATGTGACATTACTGACATCATAAACTATTGGCTGCGAGCTACCAGTATACACACAGTGCTGATGTCATAATAATGATGCCGGTGTGTGACTGGGTGAATGTGACATTATAAAAGTGCTTTTGAGACTTTACACTGTAAATGCAGTCCATTTCCACGACAGACTGACTGACTGACGGACGGACGGACGGACGGACGGACGGACGGACGGACGGACGGACGGACGGGCGGGTGGACGGGCGGGCAGGCAGGCAGGCACTCTTACAGGTGGCTATCCTCCTCCAAAGCCACGCCGTAAAAATGTCATGCAGAGTCCTTACGTTGCCTTCTATGATCTTTCCAAATAGGGATGGCTTCAACTGCCGTGCCAGGATATGGATGTCTACATCACAGTGTCATCACGTCTACATCACGGCAAAATCGTATAAAGGGAACACTTTGTAGCCGAACGCAGCGCCATTAGCTCTCGAGTAGCAGAAGACAGCTATCTATCTATCTGCTTAGGATAACCCCTCTCAGCAGACGATAACTGACAACAGCGGAAGAACAATCATTGCTGTTGGAGCACACATCTGTACAAATAGCCACAGTCTAAACTGAATCCTGAGGATGGTATGCTGACTCTCGACAATCTGAAATGATTGCTGCCACGACCTATTGATCTAAGCACCTTCTACCCTTCGAACGTTAGTATACAGCGTCCACAAGCGAACTTATTGTCACATCACATGTTTACAGGTGCTAAAAAGAAGTGGGTGGAATTCTTTCTCGTACAAGCGCAAAAGCGTAATGTGAAAAACGTGTCAGAGCCAAGTTACGCAGCGTGATGGGTCCAATCAACAGCGTCAGCGGCAAAACAACAGAAAACCATGTAACTCGTTACACTCTTGAAGAAATCCGATCCCACAACGCGAGCGAGGACACGTGGCTTGTCATCCACGGTAAGGTGTACGACATCACAGACTTCCTCGAGGAGCATCCTGGGGGTAAGGAGGTTTTGCTCGAGCTGGCGGGCACGGATGCCACAGAAGGCTTTGAGGATGTCGGCCATTCCACCGATGCTCGAGAGATTCTGGAGCAGTACTACGTTGGGGACATACGGATGTCGGAAAGGACAAGCCGACACAAGGAGAGTCCAGAAGTAGTAGTAGCTCCTCTTGGACTGCATGGTTGATATATGCTATCGCTGCAGCTGCTGCGGCTCTCATGTATGGCTACTACGTGCGTTAGCGTTAGAACCAGCCTCCACGTTGGGGTTCGAGGACCCCACAGGGGTCCTTGGCAGGGTTCCACGGGGGTCCCCAGCCAAATGGACCCTTATCGGGGCTGTAACTCTGAGAGTGTACAAATGGAACCAAATGGACCCTATACGAATGGAACCAAAGTTCTCGGAGCCTCCTACAGCCAGCTTGGCGAAGCATCCAATTTCGTTGTTGAAATGCTGCTCTCACAGCAATGATGGTTTTGGTAAGGCGAGTTTAAAGGGGGCTTAATCACAGATGTCGAACCCAAATTAAGGACATATAATTAACAATGTTTTTTGTTGTTTTTCTTTTCATTTTTTTTTGTCTTTCTTTTTGTTTTTGAATTTGGATTGTCTTATGAACAGTGGTGGAAAGTAACTAAGTACATTTACTCAAGTAAGTACATAAGTACAATGTTAAGGGATTCTTTTTTACTTTATTGGAGTATTTCCAAATTTCAATACTTTTACTTGTACTCCATAACATCTCAAATGTTGTACTTTTACTCAACAACAATTATTTAAAAACTTTAGTTACTAATTACTTTGTAGATTTTGATTATTATTACAAAACATACATTAACCACTTCCGCCCTAAAAATACTTAGAAGCTATCTACAAGCTCACAACGCTTTGAATCGTGGCACGTTGTGACCTTGTAGATCAGCTATTTTCAAAAGATTTTTAATACATTTTGAAAACTTCTGAAATTGGACATTGTGCATAATGAGTACTTTTACTTGTTTAAGTATATCTTGATGCCAATCCTTTTGTACTTTTGCTCAAGTCCATTTCAAATACTAATATATAATGCGTTCCCAGTATGCAAAAAGTATTGAGGTTCTAAAAAGGTTAGAACCCTCAGGCACCTCAACTGCAGAACATTCTCCCAGTTTTGGTCTGTGAAGCAGACACACTCTGTATAGATAAAATATATATATATATATTCCAAAAGATTGTCAAAAATGAAAAAAAAACATTTAAGAAATCGTGGACGTAGCAGACCTTCAAGGTTTAGGTTAAAATAAAAAAGTACTGTTTACAGTGAAGATAAGGAGTCTGGGGTTTAAGTGGTTCCAATGGTTTTAGGGCACAGCCCCAATCATCTTGATTGCATACTGTTAGCCTACAGTGTTGATAATTAAGCTCACAAATGCTCATATCGTATCAATCAATATAATTGACATGGATAATTGATTTATAATATAAATACTATAGATAGATATAAATTATATCTATCTATAGTATTTATACTATAGATAGATAGATATAGAGTATTGAGTATATGAGTGGCTTCACTGTCAGTAACTTATTTGTTTCTAAACATTAACTAAATTACAACATTTACAACAGTAAATGTTAAGCTTCTGTTAACTACTCCATTCCATGACTCAGTATTTAGGCTACATGGTAAGTAGCTTGTAAAGTGAAGATACACCTATCTAATCCCAAAGGGGAAATTCAGTTTCCCACTTCAGTCAGCTGAGTGCCTTTCAAGTGAGCAGCAGTGGTGGAAACGCATGGCAGCGCGTTGTGTGAGCTTTTAGATCTGCTATTTTCAAACATTTTAGTACTTTTACTTCTGGTAGGCTAAGTATATTTTGATGACCATGCTTTTCCACTTTTACTCAAGTAACATTTTGAACACAGGACTTTGACTTGTATACTTATATTGTATTATTGCTACTTTTATTTAAGCAAACTATGTAAGTAGCCTACTTTTTCTACCACTGGTGAGCAGTTATTCGTGTCTTGTTCAAAGCACACCTCGACATAATTGCTCGGGCCGGAAATTAATCCCTGGAAATCTGATTCACAAGCCTTAAAGAATATGCGTTGACCGGAAATCGAACCCGTGTCAACTGCTTGGAAGGCAGCTATGCTCACCACTATAGGGGCCGGGCAAAAGGCGTGGCCAAGCTTAGGCGGAAGTAGTTCCGGTGGCCATATTAGGGGAGCTCCATAACAACAGCTCGTATCAACAACATTGACAGTTACCCACGAGTCACGACGTGTGCTGAACTACAGCGAGTTTATTGGTAAAGGACAGAAGATGGACCGGGCAATGCGTGACAGAGAGATACCATACAGAGAGAAGCTGAACGCAGACGCAAAGGCACGCTACCTGGAAAAAAGTCATTACATCTGTGCCCTAGATCAGATGTAATGACAGTGCCCAGTCAGTCACAATCATTCATTTTACCTGAAAAGAACAACGTTTTGTTGCTTAGTTGTGTAACCAAAATAAAATATAGTCATCTTGAGTACTGATTATTTATATATATATTTATAATATTATTATAGCGAAGTATTATTATAAATTTTATATTGTTCATTGATCATTGAGAAAGTGCACAACGGACCTGTTGCGATCAGTGTTGCCATATTTTGCGAGAGAAATAAGCAACCAGGTCTATGAAAACAAGCCCAAAAGAAGTGGCTTAGTGACATCAGCTACTTGAAAATAGCCGATCTACAAGCTCACGTGAGCTTGTACATAGGCTATTAAAAAAAACTCTTGCAATAAAATAAATAATATTTGGAATATTTTTTTAAACATTCTAACAACACAAATGCTCCCTGGCACAAAACATTTTCATGAAAAGATTTGAGAACCACTGGTTTTATTTTTTTTATAAAGCCTAAATAAGCAAGTACCTAAATAAGCAAGTGCACTTGTCTTTGTAAATAAGCCACACAAAACTACTAATTTTACAAGCAACTTAACAGAAAAAGAAGCCCAAAGTCGCTTATAATAAGCCGACATGGCAACGCTGATGCTCGCCTCGCCCTTGCCTTTTTTAATTTAACGTCTGAAACCTTGGCATTGCATCCGATAATGCAGCGCTGTCGTACCATTGCTAAATTAGAGCAACAGACAAGTTAGAGATAGATAATATGTACACCGTCTACTTGCTGGACAACAAACACAGGACTACAGACTAGGCTACTACACTACTCTACACTTGTGGCAGCTGTCAATCTACTCACTCACAATGGCGGCGAAAGTGGGCTGATTTAACGGCGTCTCGACCCTGTGACATCGCTATGCCCGGCCCCTATACCACCAACGCTATACATCTGTCGCGGCTGCTTGGTTGAGTAATAGCATATCACCATGTAGCCTGGATCATCAATACAATAATTCCCGGGCTCATATTAAAACCAATCAATCAGCTGGTTTACTTTATAAACTTTAACACATTACTGACTGAGGATGGTTTGCACCGAGGTCAGGTACTGGATACCGCCGCTAGATGGCAGCATTACACAGTGCACGTTGAGGTAATAAGTTATTTTTCGTTACCATCGCTAGATGGCAGCATAGCACTGCAATGCACCGTTTGTAGTGTACAGTGGTGGAAAGTAACCACATACATTTACTGAAGTACTGTACCTAAGTACAATTTTGAGGTATTTTTTACTTTACTGGAGTATTTCTAATTTTCTTTACTTTTACTTCTACTCCACTACATCTCAGTGCAAGCTTCGCAACGCATTGCGAGCTTGTAGATCTGCTATTTTAAAAAGGTTTATTAATTTTGAGTACTTTTACTTTTGGTACTTTAAGTACATTTTAATGCCCATACTTTTGTACTTTTACTCAAGTGAAATGTTGAACACAGGACTTTGACTTGTAACAGAGTATTTCTACATTGTGGTATTGCTATTTTTATTTAAGTAGCCTAAAACATGTGAGTACTTCTTCCACCACTAGGGACATACATAGATTATGTATCGTTACCACCGCTAGAGGGCAGCATAGCACTGCACATCTTAACTGTATTGCGATGATGATTCTAGTGCTAGCTATAAGGAAATGCACATTTTGTAGTGAATTATCCGTTATATTATACCTCTATGGAATTATCAGACTGATATTTATTCAAAGTAGTGGACTTATTATTGTCGTACCTATTGTATGTACAAGCTCAATCACGCTTAATCAAGTACATTTAGAATTCCTGACTTTTACTTTACTGAGTATTTCTACCTACTTAAGTTATTTTTTTTAAATTGAGTACTTTTCCCACAACAGATTCTAGGGCTAGCTATACACGAATCCACAGAGCGCTTCCCTGTAGGTATGGCGCCGCCCCTTTTAGGTAGCGCCGCCATTACTGCGGTGTCAATATCAGTCAGCTGCTACTACGCTGAGTGCGGTGTCAGTCAGGTGCAGTCACTGACTGCTCAAGTTACTCTTTTTACCTGCTTTTTACTACTAACTAAAGATGTACAGAAAGTCGGGACGCACTTGTGTTGTTTATGGCTGCTCCAACAGCAGTGGACAAATGCAACTTTGGAGAGAAACGGAATGTGAAACACAAGCCTAAAGTTCATGACAACTGTCTGTGCCTCAGGCCCTATGGCTTGCACAGATTCCCTGGGCGTGAGAGTGGAGAGGACCAAGATGTTAGCCAAAAGTGGATAAAAAATGTGAAATTAAAGGACTTTGTTCCCACAAAGAACAGCGTGGTAAGTTTTGGAAACTTTTGGTTAGTTACTCACTCTTAATGTTAGCATGCAGCAGCTGCTAAGTAGCCCTAGCTCTGGCCCACAGCGTCAGAAGGAGTTCTCCTTAACGCTATGGGACCTTCTAGCCTTTGCCCGAACACCCGCGGTAGCACAGCCTCTCCTCTGTAGTAAAACAAAAAAATACACTTTCGCTAGTCACCAAAACAAAGACGGTTTAAAGATGTTGTAAGCCTACTTTCCTTAGTGGGAACACTCTGAGCCCCCCACCTCACGTCTAAAATACACTTTTTGCCCAGAAAATAAAGTATTTAACCAAAGGAAAAATCTGGTAAATGGAAATATTCCATTGACCAGATCTGTAGGGGGCGCGGTGGAGTAACTAAAAAAAAATTTTCCTTCCGGTGAAATATTTATTTTCTGTCCAAAAAGTGTATTCTAGACGTGAGGTGGGGGGCTCCAAGTGTTCCCACTAAGTAGAGTATGTTTTCAACATCTTAAAACTGTCTTTGTTTTGGTGAGTAGCCAAAGTGCATTTTTTATTACTCGAGACGAGAGGCTGAGCAGCCTGCGATCCCGTTGGTATGCGGGCAAAGTACCATGGCGTTAAGGAGAACTCCTTCTAACGCTATGGACCAGAGCTACATGGTTGAAACATGTTATCTTATCTAAGTTCAGCTAACGTTAATAACATCATTGTTAGTAGTATGCTAAGCTGCTGCTCTTGTGTGTGCAAAAATAAATCACCTGTGGCGTTATTGTGATTAAATAGTACCTTATTTGGTAAAACTATGGCAGTCTAATGAACACAAACACTACTGTTTTTATGTTGTATTCAGCCACTTATGTAACAGGGGATACACAAATGCATTTAGTGTACACATTTTAAAAGGTCTGTGGAGTTGAAAATAATAATAATAAAATAATATATTATTTTCAATTTTATAAAACGTTGCCCCAACCTACACAACTCTGTCAGGGTGTAAATGGAACCAAATGAACAGAGTGACTGTTGACTCAGTCACAACAGTGGCTGAATGTTGATGAGCTTCCTATGAAAGTCTATGACATGAAACCATTTAGTGGACAATAGTTTATGTATTGTTGAGTTATATGTGGTACCAGTATTTACTATTCATTTTCTTTATTCCATCTTAAGGTTTGTGGAGTACACTTCCCAGATGGTAGGCCAACCATTGAACACCCATATCCAGTTTTGCAACTCGGTTTTCCCCTTCAAATTGATTTGTTTTTGGTTCAACATGTTGTCATTTATTTTGAAAATAAATTTAAAACAATGTAGCACTGTTTCTTTTTCTTTTGTTTTCATAGGGGAGAATGCAGTCTGGTAGAGCCCCCGCTAAGAGAAGATGCCTTCAGCCATTATGCAGCAACACATTAAGAGTAGTGCCTGAAGACACCACATCCAATGTGGAAAATGTCGATCAAGTACGTTAGATCTTTTTCCCCTTCAAAATGATTGTGTTTGGTTCAACATGTTGTGTAATTTATTTTGGAAAAAAAAAAAAGAATGTAAGCACCGTTTCTTTTGTTTTCATAGGGGAGAATGCAGTCTGGTACAGCGCCCCCCAAGATAAAATGCCCTCAGCCATTAAGAGCAGCACCTGAAGCCACCACATCCAATGTGGAAAATGTCTATCACGTACGTTAGATCGTTTTCCCCTTCAAATCGATTGTTTTTGGTTCAACATGTTGTCATTTATTTTGAAAATAAATTTAAAACAATGTAGCACTGTTTCTTTTTCTTTTGTTTTCATAGGCGAGAATGCAGTCTGGTACAGCCCCCGCTAAGAGAAGATGCCCTCAGCCATTATGCAGCAACACATTAAGAGCAGCACCTGAAGACACCACGTCAGCACCTGAAGACACCACATCCAATGTGGAAAATGTCATGCCTCTGGCTGTGAAGCGTGACATCGGCATCCAGTAGCCCGATAGGCCTACTGTGCACAACTACTCAACTACCAAGACAAGGCGCAACAGGTCAACACAAACTGATCCTACACCATCATTGTCAGCATATGACCTGGATGACAAAGATTCAAAATTTTACACAGGCATAGGGATTGAAAGTTTTTGGCAGCTTTTGCATGCCGTCATAGATTTTCTCCCACCTCCAAAGATTACCTATTTAGCAGTCCACGACCAGCTCTTACTTGTTTTAATGAGGCTACGTCTTTGTTTGATGTTCACAGACTTGGGTAAACGATTTGGAGTAAGTAGGAGCTCAGCATGTAATATCTTTTCACTTTGGAGACCAAAACTTGCTAGGTTTATGAGGGAAAAGGTGATTGCGTGGTTGCCCAGAGATACTCTCAAAAGAATTATGCCTTCCTGTTTCAGTGTAAATTATCCCAAAGCAACATGCATAATAGACTGTACTGAAATATTTGTACAAAGTCCAAAACACTTAAGGAAAAGATCACAAACATACAGCAACTACAAACATCATAACACTTACAAAGTCTTATATTGTATTGCCCCGAATGGCTATGTAATGTTCACATCAAAACTGTTTGGTGGAAGGGCCAGTGACACTTTTATCACAAAGAACTGATTCCTGGTGATCAAATTTTAGCAGACCGTGGGTTCAACATCTCTGATGTATTGCCCCCAGGGGTGACTCTGGCTCTTCCAGCCTTTACTCGCGGCCTCAAAGAACTTCCTGAGCATGAAGTTGTGGCAACACGACGCTTAGCAAATGTCAGAATCCATGTTGAGCGTGCAATTAGAAGGTTCAAATGTTTTAAAATTGTCTGTTATGTTTATGTTATTCCTGGGAGGGTACAGCATGTTGATGACATTGTAAGCATTTGTGCTGGGCTTTGTAATTTGCAACCCAAGTTAATTCAGACTGAGGAAACATCTGATATTGAGGAAGAAGAGGAATGTCATTTGGATGAAGCTGATGAGCAAGATGGAGAAAATATGTGCCGATTACTCCAAAAACAGTTGTATTCATTAAGACTTCATTCTCCATTGTAGCTTTAATATTCAAAAAGCAAATTGAAGCACTAACAAATCTCACTGTCACAGCCTTGAGTTAAATGTACTATTGGTTTCTGAAAAGGAGGGAGATGTTTGTATGAAATGCATCATCTGTGTATTTTAAGACAATATTGTACTTTGTTGTATCACAAACTTTGTCAACTGACCATTTCACTTTGATGAAGTGCATTTACTCATGAATGAAATCATTTGACCCTCATTAGATTCAAATTCAAAAGAGGACTACTTTAGTCCATGTACTTTCATGACTCCATGTGCTATTCTAGTAGCTATTGCTGGTAATAAATACTCAAAGTACACAACCTTCAGGTGGCCGATTTTCTCTGTTATCCACTCTTGGTTGTATGGGACATCTGTGATAATCTTTTCATTTTGGGTCCATACAAGGAACTTGCAATTTGTTTTGTTAGCACAATGCATTGCTAGCTGTACCTGGTAATAGAACCCTAATCCTGATGCTGTTTCCCTCAGAATATATTGTCCATTAATATGCCTTACATCATATTTGTTTGACTCAATCATTTTTAGCAGACTGCCATTGTGTGCCTCAAGTTTTTTCTCTGTAGGACATTTAATCTCAAGGATGGTATCTGCATCTATGATACCATCGAGGCTGGCACCAAGCCAATTTTCTTCCTCGTGCACAATAAGACCTGTAGTCTCCACCGTCAGTCCTGTGGTCTCCTCAAACCATTTTCTAGCCAAAGGCTCTGATGTCTGACCATGTCTTGAGGCTGCATTACCAGCAAAGGTGCCATTCAGTTTCCGTTCCACCCAGTTTTGTGGGTTTACCTTTTTGGGCACTTCAGATGCCTCACTACTGGTAATTCTAATTTTCCTTTGATCTAGCCAAAATTTACTATTCTGGCCCTTTGTTTCTGTGGCTATTCTCTCCCTCTCATCTTTCCCACATACCACATATCTTTCAAAAACAGAGTTACAGAGTGTACATATGTGTTCAGCACATTGTTTATGACATGTAGGCAGTTCATTAACAGTTGCTTTCTTTTGTGGCTGTGCAGTCAACACATTATGCAAAATGGTACCCGGTATATTGGCTAGGCCAGCCATCTCAGGGGATGAAAAGTGCTGAATGACGTCTGCAGCTGTCTGAAATGCCGTAGCTGTGACTTTCATATTTTTTCGAGGTACCTGGTCTGGCCCTCGTATGTTCTCCACTGTGTCAGGCACCACATTTTCACAGGTGGATTTATTCCAGGCACAAGCCTCATCAGTGCATGCTGTGCCTGTGAATTCCTGACTGGCAGCATCTTTCACTTTGTACAGTATTCCAGCTGAATGACTGCAGCTCCTCCCTCGGTTGGCCATGCAGTCACAGCTCACATCTACAACTGTGCCATCCCTCCTCTGCAGAGTTACTTCAACATGATGATAATGTTTTATGTCCTGTGAGTAACGCACAGGTCCTTTCAGAATGATGTGCTCATCATCTGGTAGAATGTGGAGTATCTGGCCAACCCATCCGGAGCTCAGGTAATTTTGACCCTCTATCAGGGACCTGTAGTTGGCATTTTGTTGCTCATCACATGCCAGGTGATGAATGAAATATTCTTGAATACCTATCAAAATAATAAAAAATATTCGTTTTTCAAATAGGGTTAATACCACTGATCTGTAATGATTGTGAAATGCAAATATTAACTAGACGGTATAGTCCTTAAGAGCAGTGGTGGAAAGTATTTAAGTACATTTACTCAAGTACTGTACTTAAGTACAATTTAGAGGATTTTTTACTTTACTTCTACTCTATCTTAGAGGCAAATATTATACTTTTACTCCTCTACAATTATTTGAAAACTTTAGTTGCTTCGTAGATTGGGATTATTATTACAAAACATACATTAACCCTATTTAAACTTCGGCTAAATAGCCGATCTACAAGCTCACAATGCATTGTGAGCTTGTAGATCTATTTTCAAAAGATTTTTTATACATTTGAAAACTTGTGAAATAGTTATGCAAATACTTCTGCATAATGAGTACTTTTCTACTTTTGGTACATTTTTATACCAATACTTTTGTATTTTTACTCAATTAGATTTAGAATTCCGGACTTGTACTTGTAACAGAGTATTTCTACATTGCAGTATTGATACTTTTACTTAAGTATAAAATGTGAGTACTTTTTCCACCACTGCTTAAGAGTTGCATTTGATAATCTTGCTAGCTAACAAACAAACAGAAATTAAACACTGGCAGACCTAACGTTGCTATTTTTTTTGGCAAAGAGATATGGGGTAGGAAAAATAGCCTACTGTTGTAACCGAGGTCCGTTTTGTCTACTAAGAATTTTAAGTGGTTAATATCATGATTGTCATCATTGAATTACCTTTATCAGTAACTCTGGGCCACTGTCTAACGTCGTCAATCCAGGTACTCATGCTGTTAGTCACTGGCTGTCAGTTTGGTGACTTTGATTTTCCCAACCAAGTTAGTGTTAGTTAGTAATAAACCAAGCAGCAGGTAAAGTAACGTCAACAGACGGACTGACACGCAGCAGCTGACTGAGCTGACCGGCGCCCCCTACAGGGCAGGGGGCGCCGACAACTTGAGGCACACAATGGCAGTCTTCTAAAAATGATTGAGTCAAACAAATATGATGTAAGGCATATTAATAGACAATATATTCTGAGGGAAACAGCATCAGGATTAGGGTTCTATTACCAGGTACAGCTAGCAATGCATTGTGCTAACAAAACAAAGTGCAAGTTCCTTGTATGGACTCAAATGAAAAGATTATCACAGATGTCCCATACACCCAAGAGTGGATAACAGAGAAAATTGGCCACCTGAAGGTTGTGTACTTTGAGTATTTATTACCAGCAATAGCTACTAGAATAGCACATGGAGTCATGAAAGTACATGGACTAAAGTAGTCCTCTTTTGAATTTGAATCTAATGAGGGTCAAATGATTTCAATCATAATGAAATGCACTTCATAAAAGGGAAATGGTCAGTTGACAAAGTTTGTGATATATAACAAAGTACAATATTGTCTTAAAATACACAGATGATGCATTTCATACAAACATCTCCCTCCTTTTCAGAAACAAATAGTAAATTTAACTCAAAGCTGTGACAAAGTTGCAAAGGGAGATTTGTTAGTGCTTCAATTTGCTTTTTGATTATCTTGCTCATCAGCTTCATCCAAATGACATTCCTCTTCTTCCTCAATATCAGATGTTTCCTCGGTTTCAGTCTGAATTAACTTGGGTTGCAAATTACAAAGCCCAGCACAAATACTTACAATGTCATCATGTTTTACCCTCCCAGGAATCACATAACTGACAATTTTAAAACATTTGAACCTTCTAATTGCACGCTCGACATGGATTCTGACATTTGCTAAGCGTCTTGTTCCCACAACTTCATGCTCAGGAAGTTCTTTGAGGCCGCGAGTAAAGGCTGGAAGAGCCAGAGTCACCCCTGGGGGCAATGCATCAGAGATGCTGAACCCACGGTCTGCTAAAATTTGATCACCAGGAGTTCCAGAAGCCCACTGTTCTTTGTGATAAAAGTGTCACTGGCCCTTCCACCAAACAGTTTTGATGTGAACATAACATAACCATTCGGGGCAATGCAATATAAGACTTTGTAAGTGTTATGATGTTTGTAGTTGCTGTATGTTTGTGATCTTTTCCTTAAGTGTTTTGGCCTTTGTACAAATATTTCTGTACAGTCTATTATGCATGTTGCTTTGGGATAATTTACACTGAAACAGGAAGGCATTATTCTTTTGAGAGTATCTCTGGGCAACCACGCAATCACCTTTTCCCTCATAAACCTAGCAAGTTTTGGTCTCCAAAGTGAAAAGATGTTACATGCTGAGCTCCTGCTTACTCCAAATCGTTTACCCAAGTCTGTGAACATCAAACAAAGACGTAGCCTCATTAAAACAAGTAAGAGCTGGTCGTGGACTGCTAAATAGGTAATCTTTGGAGGTGGGAGAAAATCTATGACGGCATGCAAAAGCTGCCAAAAACTTTCAATCCCTATGCCTGTGTAAAATTTTGAATCTTTGTCATCCAGGTCATATGCTGACAATGATGGTGTAGGATCAGTTTGTGTTGCCCTGTTGCGCCTTGTCTTGGTAGTTGAGTAGTTGTGCTCAGTAGGCCTATCGGGCCACTGGGTGCCGATGTCACGCTTCACAGCCAGAGGCATGACATTTTCCACATTGGATGTGGTGTCTTCGGGTGCTGATGTTGTGTCTTCAGGTGCTGCTCTTAATGTGTTGCTGCTTAATGGCTGAGGGCATCTTCTCTTAGGGGGGGCTGTACCAGACTGCATTCTCCCCTATGAAAACAAAAGAAAAACAAACAGTGCTTACATTTTTTTACTTATTTTCTAAATAAATTAAACAACATGTTGAACCAAAAACAATCATTTTGAAGGGGAAAAAGATCTAACGTATGTGATAGACATTTTCCACATTGGATGTGGTGGCTTCAGGTGCTGCTCTTAATGGCTGAGGGCATCTTATCTTAGGGGGCGCTGTACCAGACTGCATTCTCCCCTATGAAAACAAAAGAAAAATAGCTTACATTTTTTTTACTTATTTTCAAAATAAATTAAACAACATGTTGAACGAAAAACAATCCTTTTGAAGGGGAAAAAGATCTAACGTACGTGATAGACATTTTCCACATTGGATGTGGTGGCTTCAGGTACTGCTCTTAATGGCTGAGGGCATCTTATCCTAGGGGGCGCTGTACCAGACTGTAGTCTCCCCTATGAAAACAAAAGAAACTGTGCTTATATTTTTTTATTTACTTTCAAAATAAATTAAACAACACGTTGAACCAAAAACAATCAAATTGAAGGGGGAAAATATCTAACGTACGTGATAGACATTTTCCACATTGGATGTGGTGGCTTCAGGTACTGCTCTTAATGGCTGAGGGCATCTTATCCTAGGGGGCGCTGTACCAGACTGCATTCTCCCCTATGAAAACAAAAAAAACTGTGCTTAATTTTTTTTATTTACTTTCAAAATAAATTAAACAAGACGTCGAACCAAAAACAATCAAATTGAAGGGGAAAAAGATCTAACGTACGTGATAGACATTTTCCACATTGGATGAAGTGGCTTCAGGTGCTGCTCTTAATGGCTGAGGGCATCTTCTCTTAGTGGGGGCTGTACCAGACTGCATTCTCCCCTATGAAAACAAAAGAAAAAGAAACAATGCTTAATTTTTTTTACATATTTTCTAAATAAATTAAACAACATGTTGAACCAAAAACAATCATTTTGAAGGGGAAAAAGATCTAACGTACTTGATCGACATTTTCCACATTGGATGTGGTGTCTGCAGGTGCTGCTCTTAATGTGTTGCTGCTTAATGGCTGAAGGCATCTTCTCTTAGGGGGGGCTTTACCAGACTGCATTCTCCCCTATGAAAACAAAAGAAAAAGAAACAGTGCTACATTTATTTTTATTTTTTCAAAATAAATTAAACATGTTGAACCAAAAACAATCAATTTGAAGGGGAAAAAGATCTAACGTACGTGATATTTATATCCTAGTTGCAAAACTGGATATGGGTGTTCTTTTGTTGGCCTACCATCCGGGAAGTGTACTCCACACACCTTGAGATGGAATAAAGAAAAGATTAATAGTAAATACTGGTACCACATATAACTCAACAATACATAAACTATTGTCCACTAAATGGTTTCATGTCATAGACATTGCTTTCATAGGAAGTTCATCAACATTCAGCCACTGTTGTGACTGAGTCAACAGTCACTCTGTTCATTTGGTTCCATTTACACCCTGACAGAGTTGTGTTACATAAGTGGCTGAATACAACATAAAAACAGTAGTGTTTGTGTTCATTAGACTGCCATAGTTTGACCAAATAAGGTACCATTTAATCACAATAACGCCACAGGTGGTTTATTTTTGCACACACAAGAGCAGCAGCTTAGCATACTACTAACAATGATGTTATTAACGACAGCTGAACTTAGATAAGATAACATGGTTCACCCATGTAGCTCTGGTCCATAGCGTTAGAAGGAGTTCTCCTTAACGCCATGGTACTTTCGAGCCGCTGCCCGCATACCAACGGGAGCGCAGGCTGCTCAGCCTCTCGTCTCGAGTAATAAAAAATGCACTTTATCTACTCACCAAAACAAAGACGGTTTTAAGATGTTGAAAACAGGTTTGTGCTATCGCGGGTGTTCGGGCAAAGGCTAGAAGGGCCCATAGCGTTAAGGAGAACTCCTTCTGACGCTGTGGGCCAGAGCTAGGGCTACTTAGCAGCTGCTGCATGCTAACATTAAGAGTGAGTAACTAACCAAAAGTTTCCAAAACTTACCACGCTGTTCTTTGTGGGAACAAAGTCCTTTAAGGTCCCCCTATACCATATATATACCATATCTAGTTATGGATGAACACCGGTAGATCCTCGTTGGAAGAATGTGAACTGACCCGCTCTCTCTCTTTATCTGTCTGTGTCATAGGATGAACTCTGACGAATCCTCGATTGACGGAACTCCTACTTTGTACCCAAAGTGATCCGCAGTGGGACCTTTTATGAAAAGCAGCTGGACAAAGGTAATTACTGTTTCTGACGAGTATCTCAGAGAGTATCTCATGAAAGTATACGCTTGTTTAAATAACTGGCTGCTGTAAATTAATGTTTTTAACATTGCAGCACGCCTGACATGTCTCCATCACATGAAGTTAGGACCTACAGGCTATGCTCACATCCTTGAGGTAAGAAATGTACATATATGGCAATTTTCATATTTGACTATAAGATTCCGAATGCAACGCATGATTTTTTTGTGATAATGTTTTGTTTTTTCTGTTTGTGTTTGTGTCAGTCTGCAGAAGACCCCAACACCTTTCTTCAGGCGAGACCACTCCACTCAGCCCTGCCGTGATTGTCTGTGAAACCATCTGCACATGCCATTGGAGCCATGCCTGTGTTGACCTTCCCAAAAGAGGACACCTATGTCAGCATGATGTATCTCATGGCGTGATTACACCGTTCACCTCACATACCCCAAGTGGAACAAGACCAAACGCCACCAGTTCAGTTCCTCGATGTTGCTGTAATACGGTTAGTTGATTACTCAGGTTAGTCACCAACAGAGCTTGGTACTGCTTTATTACCGCCAAGACGTCTTGGTAACAATTATTCTTGAACTGATGGACCCTGTGAAGTAAGGATCAGTTATGCCTCTCCTTCAGAGCACTTTATATATACGTTGTATTGTCACTCTGGATTCCAGTTTGGGGTCTTTTGTTTAAAATGTATTCTTTTTTCGGGTCTTAATTGAAAATGGACATACAAGGATCATTCAAAGTGCACTTATATATATATATTTATTTTGTAAGAATAGACATTTTACTTTGTGCTGTAGTTTTTTTTTGTTTCACGTGTGTTTTCATATTTTGTCAAATATATTTATTTTGTTTAAGGATTTTGTTTCAAATGTTTTTAGAATTGAATGTTTCCAGTTGAGTGTCCAGACTTGAGTGTCTGCTGTGTAAACTGTGAAGTCCTCCCCCTGCCCAACTTTGCAGTGGTTCTCAAACTTATTCTAGTCCAGGATCCCCAAATTAATATTTGGCTTTGGACCACCATCTGAAAATAATATGTGCCAGCTAGGGCGTCCCCATACACGATTTGGGTTGATAAAATTATATCAGTAGTAAAGTAGTTAAAGTAGTAAAACTGTCATTGAGGCTATGCCAACAAAAGTTCATGAGGACCCCCTCAAATCCCCTCAAGGACTCCTGGGGGTCCCTGCGTGGACCCCACTTGGTCCAAGTAAATGTCTTTACTTGTGACTTTGTAAAATGTCAGATAAGTGTTAGTCTATCTACATTTGGCTGTACATTTTCTATTTGACAGACTACAAACTAATGTTACATTTCATGTCTCTCCAGCCTTCTGCTCAATGGTCTGTGTAAAATTGACTAACTCGGTTTGTGGGGTAATAATACTCAGGCATCAGGATACCCTTCAAAGTATGACCAGTGGACCAGATGGATATATAAAAATACTTAAGTATTTATTTAGCATAACAGTACAAGCAATATGGCATTGATGGAGCATGGACGTGGTAAATCAGTTGGTGATGATAATGATGATTTTAAACTATAATAGAAACAAACAAGGGAAACCAATCAAACAAAGTACACAACAATAAACTTAAGCAAGGTAACTTAACAAGTGATAAACCATAACAATGATAAGTCTGTACTTACTCAAATAATGCATCGGAAAGAAACTCAGGAAACAAACATAAATTAAAGTATAACAGGAACTCAGCACCAAACGCTCCAACCCACTACATTTCCCTCTCTAGCTGCAGTGAAGTGGGTGCCTTTTAAAGGGCCCACTGCAATTAGGTGCTAATTGTAATCACAATCAGGTGTGCAGTGTGATTACCCAGTCTATAGCTCCTCCCACCTGGGACTGAGCAGGAGGGGATTTTCTACAGCCGCCCCGTCAAATATAGTATTTGATAATAAACAAAATGCCCTTGTCCTCAATGTCATTTCGGGGCTGGCTACACCCAGGAAGGGAAAAGTCTGTCCTCAGCCGCCCCATGAGGTGCACACGACCCCAGGCAGGGCGGAAGGGTGGCGTGAGTCTGCTGGTTGGCCTGAGGGTTGGGGCCACTCAGGCGGCCGCAATTGTTTTGGAAGGGGGTCTGGAGGGTGACCAGGAGGGTGGAACCACGCAGAGGCCCACTGACGTTGGCGGGGCCACTTCAGGTGAAGGTCTGGGGGCCGACCAAGGGGGTGGAGCCAGTCAAGGGGTGGATGTCGGGGGAGCCACTTTGGAGGGTCTGGGGGAGGCGCTGGACAGGCCTGGACTCGAGCAGGGTGCGCTTGGGTGTGCGGCGCTGGTGATGGAGGCCTGGGTGATGGAGGCCTGGGTGGTGGCACCGGCTGGAGAGGAGGCCCGGATGATGGCACCGGCTGGGGAGGAGGCCCGGGTGCTGGCGAAGACTGGGGAGGAGGCCCGGGTGCTGGCGAAGACTGGGGAGGAGGCCCGGGTGCTGGCGAAGACTGGGGAGGAGGCCCGGGTGCTGGCGAAGACTGGGGAGGAGGCCCGGGTGCTGGCGAAGACTGGGGAGGAGGCCCGGATGCTGGCGAAGACTGGAGAGGAGGCCCGAGTGCTGGCGAAGACTGGAGAGGAGGCCCGGATGCTGGCGAAGACTGGGGAGGAGGCCCGGGTGTTGGCGAAGACTGGGGAGGAGGCCCGGGTGCTGGCGAAGACTGGGGAGGAGGCCCGGGTGCTGGCGAAGACTGGAGAGGAGGCCCGGGTGCTGGCGAAGACTGGAGAGGAGGCCCGGGTGCTGGCGAGGACTGGGGAGGAGGCCCGGGTGCTGGTGAGGACTGGGGAGGAGGCCCGGGTGCTGGCAAAGACTGGGGAGGAGGCCCGGGTGCTGGCGAAGACTGGGGAGGAGGCCCGGGTGCTGGCGAAGACTGGAGAGGAGGCCCGGGTGCTGGCGAGGACTGGGGAGGAGGCCCGGGTGCTGGCGAGGACTGGGGAGGAGGCCCGGGTGCTGGCAAAGACTGGGGAGGAGGCCCGGGTGCTGGCGAAGACTGGAGAGGAGGAAGAGCTTGAGGCACCACTTGAGGAGAAGGCGCAGGAGTCGCCTGGAGGTGGGCCGGAAGTTGCTGGCCCGCAAGCTGGACCGGGAGGTGCTGGGCTGCGTACTGGACCGGAAGGTGCTGGGCTGCGTACTGGACCGGAAGTTGCTGGGCTGCGTACTGGACCGGAAGTTGCTGGGCTGCGTACTGGACCGGAAGTTGCTGGGCTGCGTACTGGACCGGAAGTTGCTGGGCTGCGTACTGGACCGTAAGGTGCTGGACTGCGTACTGGACCGGAAGGTGCTGGGCTGCGTACGGCTGGGCTTGAGGCTGGGCTGCGTACGGCTGGGCCTGGTACTGTGGTGCTTCGTATTGCTGGGCCTGAGGTTGGAGTTGGTATGGTGGGCCGGAGGTTGGAGCTGGTATTGCTGGGCAGAAGGTTGGACCTGGTACTGCTGGGCAGAAGGTTGGACCTGGTACTGCTTGGCAGAAGGTTGGACCTGGTACTGCTGGGCAAAAGGTTGGAGCTGGTACTGCTGGGCCGAGGGTTGGAGTTGGTACTGCTGGGCCGGAGGTTGGAGTTGGTACTGCTGGGCCGAGGGTTGGAGTTGGTACTGCTGGGCCTGAGGTTGGAGTTGGTACTGCTGGGCCGGAGGTTGGAGCTGGTACTGCTGGGCAGAAGGTTGGACCTGGTACTGCTGGGGAGGAGGCCCGGGTGCTGGCGAAGACTGGGGAGGAGGCCCGGGTGCTGGCGAAGACTGGAGAGGAGGCCCGGGTGCTGGCGAGGACTGGGGAGGAGGCCCGGGTGCTGGCGAGGACTGGGGAGGAGGCCCGGGTGCTGGCAAAGACTGGGGAGGAGGCCCGGGTGCTGGCGAAGACTGGAGAGGAGGAAGAGCTTGAGGCACCACTTAAGGAGAAGGCGCAGGAGTCGCCTGGAGGTGGGCCGGAAGTTGCTGGCCCGCAAGCTGGACCGGGAGGTGCTGGGCTGCGTACTGGACCGGAAGGTGCTGGGCTGCGTACTGGACCGGAAGTTGCTGGGCTGCGTACTGGACCGGAAGTTGCTGGGCTGCGTACTGGACCGGAAGTTGCTGGGCTGCGTACTGGACCGTAAGGTGCTGGACTGCGTACTGGACCGGAAGGTGCTGGGCTGCGTACGGCTGGGCTTGAGGCTGGGCTGCGTACGGCTGGGCCTGGTACTGTGGTGCTTCGTATTGCTGGGCCTGAGGTTGGAGTTGGTATGGTGGGCCGGAGGTTGGAGCTGGTATTGCTGGGCAGAAGGTTGGACCTGGTACTGCTGGGCAGAAGGTTGGACCTGGTACTGCTTGGCAGAAGGTTGGACCTGGTACTGCTGGGCAAAAGGTTGGAGCTGGTACTGCTGGGCCGAGGGTTGGAGTTGGTACTGCTGGGCCGGAGGTTGGAGTTGGTACTGCTGGGCCGAGGGTTGGAGTTGGTACTGCTGGGCCTGAGGTTGGAGTTGGTACTGCTGGGCCGGAGGTTGGAGCTGGTACTGCTGGGCAGAAGGTTGGACCTGGTACTGCTGGGCAGAAGGTTGGACCTGGTACTGCTGGGCAGGAGGTTGGACCTGGTACTGCTGGGCCGAAGGTTGGAGCTGGTACTGCTGGGCCGAAGGTTGGAGCTGGTACTGCTGGGCCGAAGGTTGAAGCTGATAGGTGTACTGCTGGGAGGTGTACTGCTGGGGGGTTGGTGCAGTAGCAGCAAGTCTGCCATCATGTTCACTGACCCCATGACTCTGTGGCTGGGAGCAGCCATTAGCCATAGTAGCCTGGGCTATAGGATAGCCAGGTGCTGGCTGTGCATACAAGGTTTGGTATTGGGAGCTCCAGTACTGTTGCCATAAACTTTGCCATACTGTTTCCATCTGGTCAGTTTTAATATTTCTGGTCTATGCCTGATGGCCAAATATCCCGGTTTCGAAGGACCATGTAAAATTGACTAACTCGGTTTGTGGGGTAAAAATCACACCCTGTGTGAAGTGGGCGGTGTCTTGCTAGCTAATCACGATACTGAATGGAGTCAACCAATCATGTACAAAAGATAAATACATTTATTGAAACACTCTTTATGATGGACGAAACCATAACGTGAAAAAAACCAAAGTTTGGTTTTTTTCACGTTATGGTTTCTTATATAGGGCTATGCACATGTGTCATGTGACACTGGCCAATCACAGTCCTGAATAGACTGTGATTGGCCAATCACCACGCAGGATAATTCTACAAATTTCCTGGGCCCAGATCACAGCGCAGGGAAATGTACATTTTTCCAAATCTCACTTATAGGGGCGGTTTCACCGCCCAATAATACTCAGGCATCAGGATACCCTTCAAAGTATGACCAGTGGACCAGATGGATATATAAAAATACTTAAGTATTTATTTAGCATAACAGTACAAGCAATATGGCATTGATGGAGCATGGACGTGGTAAATCAGTTGGTGATGATAATGATGATTTTAAACTATAATAGAAACAAACAAGGGAAACCAATCAAACAAAGTACACAACAATAAACTTAAGCAAGGTAACTTAACAAGTGATAAACCATAACAATGATAAGTCTGTACTTACTCAAATAATGCATCGGAAAGAAACTCAGGAAACAAACATAAATTAAAGTATAACAGGAACTCAGCACCAAACGCTCCAACCCACTACATTGCCCTCTCTAGCTGCAGCGAAGTGGGTGCCTTTTAAAGGGCCCACTGCAATTAGGTGCTAATTGTAATCACAATCAGGTGTGCAGTGTGATTACCCAGTCTATAGCTCCTCCCACCTGGGACTGAGCAGGAGGGGATTTTCTACAGTCTGCACCACAGCTAGCAAGCCCTAAGGCCATCTTTTTGCCGATCTTTGACAGACTACAAACTAATGTTACTTTTCTATGTTTCTCCAGCCTTCTGATCAATATTCTGCCCAGCCTAGCCGGCCCCAACGAGCCTTTCCCTAGGTCCTCTGCCCAGCTCTTGACACGGTAAAATGTTTTCAAACATTTAATGTCTACATTTAAGTTGCGACTTTGTAACATTTCAAATATACTGTAAGTGTTGGTTCACTAGTAGTAAGAGACCACACCTTCTGCTCAAGTTTAACATTATTGCAGGGCAAAGCTGTGGATGAAGAGGTTTGTTGGGGAGGAGGGGGGAATTAATTTGAGTCAACTGATCACGGGTGTATTTATACTGTGGTGAATGTTATGTGATGAACACAACACTGCATTGAACACAACTTCATTTAGTAAATGTATTTGTACTGATCTTTGACAGACTACAAACTAATGTTATTTTTCTGTCTCTCCAGCCTTATGACCCATTTAACTATGGTCTACAGCAATGCCCTCCGGCCTCCTCTACACAGGCCTGCCGACCTGTTGAAGAGGTATGTTTTCTTTAGATTGAATTTATTTGTGACTTGTATTACATTCCACATTACTTTTGATTGGTCTATCTAAAATCCACAATGCATTGCATAAAGGCATAGCTATTTTTTAAAGATCTTTGACAGACTACAAACTAAGGTTACTTTTCTATGTAACCTATGTAACCTCTGCAACCTTGTGATACCTTTTACCCCGATCTACAGCCATACCCTCCAGCCTCTTCTACACAGGCCTGCCGACCTGTTGATGAGGTATGTTTTCTTTAGATTTAACCCATTTAGACCTACAAGCTCGTAGCACAGCACTCGGTGCTGCGCTATGAGGTTGTATAGTAGCCTATAGTTTTGATGATTTTTGACCAAGTACAATTAAGGGCCTTTTCTCTTTTCTGCACAGCCGTATGCAGCTACATATATGGACTTGGATCAGTGGAACCAAGAAACACCCAGTGTACTGCAACCTCCATCTCCGTCCGGTGACGCTCCAGTAGAAGTTGTGGTTCCTCAGCTAAGTGTCAGCAGACTTGGCACTGTTGTCCTTCAAATTCAGGATTCATAGATGAGTTTTGCATTCTACTTTTTTTTTTTAAACTTTTCTTTACAGTTTTGACGTGCTTTCAATCTTTCTAGGTCAACCAAATCCATCTGACCAGAGCATACCAGAGGGTCAAGGGTGGCAGCCTTGCGACTCTTGTGGGGATGAGGTGGAGAAGCTCCAGCTCCAGTTGAGGAGGATAACCACTGTGCTCTCCAGTATCAGTAAGTTTTATTGCCTGTAATGTTGCAGTTTTCACTTGTCTGCTAATTTCTTTGTCTCACTTGAAACTTTACTTTATCCTGTACCTCTTTTGTGAGTTCTCTGACATGACTGGAAAACATTGGTATCCCAAAATAAAACTGTTTTCTGTTTACTGAAGAGCTGGGGAGATCCACCCCTGCTACTGAACAAATACTCATCAATGACGGCTATCAGAATATACTGTAGAGCTATATAGAACAGTACTCAATCTTATTGTTTTACAAATACACTCAGTAGACTCAGATTTTTTTGTCTTTGTTCTAGGCTCTGAGCAACTAGACGCACTGAAGGGCTTTATCACCCTGGTCGGTGACCTAGAGTCTGGAGTGTCCAGTCTCGGGCAGCAGGAGCTATATCCAGGTATGGATGTATACGTTTGCCATACATTTCACACTGAACCTGACGTTCTTGGTAGCGAGTGATCCGTGTTGTGAGCTGCAACTAGATAGTGAAGTTTTCAGAAGGTCACAGTTGTCTGTTTTCATGGTGCACTGAGCGCAGAAAGGGGTCAATGTAGCTGAGCCTTACAAGTGCAAAACTGATGTCTTAAAATGCAGTTTGTTAATTGCTCGCTCTCTATTCACAGGCTGTGGACAGATGATTTCATCTGTGCAGCTGGCAGCCATACACCAGCGTGCCAGGAAGGACTGCAAGAGGCTATTCCACGCCTTGTTCGAGGTGTTCTTCACCCATGAGGAGTGCCGCAATGCCGTCGTATACGGAAAGCATGGTGTCATCCCAGAGGGGAAGAATAAACTGGATGAGGCGAAGAGGGATGTACTGTTCAGTAAGTATTTGTCACACCACTAGTTCCTCAGAGTAGTGTTATAGATGGCCAGTCAGTGGAGTTGGTAACCACTTATAGATATCTTGGGACCATAATCGACAATCGTCTGAAATTCGATTCCAATACTGAAATTGTTTGCAAGAAAGGCCAGCAGTGCCTTTTCTGTTTAAGGAAGTTAGCCACGTTTCAGGTAAACAAATCAATGATATAGAGCCTTCATTGAATCTGTCATCTACTTTGCTGCCATTTGCTGGTATTGTAATCTAGGTATTAGACAGAAAATACTAGAAAAGATTGTGGGGGGTATCTTGTGACAATGTATACACATGTCTGTCTTACTGTATTGTGTTTTTAGGGCTTTTATTATCTGCTGTAAAAGGCCCAGCTTGGGACATATAAATATACTTGATCCTTGACAAATCTTGGTTTTGTAAATTATATTCTCAATTTATGATGTCACCAATACATTATCATTGGGGAATTTGGCTGCCTTTGTGCAGTAAAGAAATGCAGGTTTCAACATGTTGCGCTGGTGGGACGTACAGTACACTCTGAACCAGGTTGGCCTCGTCTGTGGCTATGCTGTGCTCAGTCTGTAGAGAGTCATATAGTCTTTACAATGTATATATTTAACCAGGGGAAACCCATGTTGACTGACTTGTGTCATGTCATCTTCTCTGTCTGCAGACTACGTCTTGCGGTGTTCCTCTGGCATCATGGACAAATGTTTTCACTGCAGAGGGCTTGAAGAAAGCCATGACCAATAAGTGCCGAAGCCGTGCTGCAAAGGACTAGGTACCCCAGTGTTTTTGGCAGCAGAACTACTGTTTTGGTTGTGGCAATATGTTAAAGATGATGCACTTTTGCACTTAAAGGACCACTTTTCAACCTGCTTTCATAAAATTGGTCCTCACTAATGTTCATGATAAAATACTACCCTTTTTTTCCTACTCGGTCTGTCTCATAGGAGGGCTGTGGGCAGTTCAGAAACCTGTCCACCAGTGACATCATCAATTCACGATAATACAAATCTAAATACGGTTAAAAAATATCTTGTTTAATTAAAAAAAAATGCCAAACGATGATGTCACTGGTGGATGGGTTTCTGAACTACCCAAAGCCCTCCTATGAGACACAGACAGAATGGTAGTATTTTATCATGAACATTGGTGAGTACCAAGTGTATGAAAAGTGGTGAAGTGGTCCTTTCAACTTTTATGTAAATTTTGATATATAAATAAATGAGTCAGCTCAAATCTGATCACATCATGGGACTAGTCGTAAGATCATTAGGCTGGCTGTGGGTTAGGTTACAGGTCGGCTGTGCGGACAGGACCTTAGGCATTAGGAGGGCTGTATCTCAAGGGGGGTGCTGGGCGAGCCGAGACCTAACACAACAGGTTGCCTCCCACCTGGCATCAGTGGATACGATTAGGTAAAGGAGATATTCGTACTGGTCAGATGGTGTGTCTTAAATAGCTCTGTATAGAGTCAAGATGAAAGGGCAGCCATATCATCTGTCTTCCAAGTGTTGTGAAATAATGTTACTGTGACTCATGATCATCTAGGAGCTTGACATGTCCTATCGTTAATAACCATGTTTGCTGTGTAAACCTTCGTCTGCAATAAACTCCAGATCTACTTTCTCCAACGTCGTTGTCTGTCTTACTGTACATTCAAACCTTCTTGCACGCACCAAGAATACTCAACAGTTTTTCATATAATGTGATGCATTATTGTAGTGGTTTTCAACCAGCATGTGGTTGAGGCATTGTTTGTGGATGGATACTTGAATAAATTTGTTTTTGCCACAATTGAAGCCGTTTTTTTTTTACATTTAAAAATAAATTAATGATTTTATATTTATTAGCATGTTCACTGTTTCTCCTTTAAAGCTCAATGTGAGAAAGGTGTGGCTCATTTATACCTCAGTGAGAAATGGGAAATTAAATCTCAATTATTGCTAGTCTCAATGAGAAGCTAAAGAGACTTAACAAAGCCAATAGGGAGATCTAACCTATGTCTCATTTATCTCTCAAATACAGCTCTTAATGTATCTCGCCTATGTCTCATGTATCTCTCAAATACAGCTCTTAACGTATCTCGCCTATGTCTCATTTATCTCTCAAATACAGCTCTTAATGTATCTTGCCTATGTCTCATTTATCTCTCAATACAGCTCTAATGTATATACCCCTGTCTCGCCTATGTCTCGTTTCGGCTCCTAGTATTCAAGTTAGGAGCCATAAGAATCCATAGGTGATCTTTAAATGATCTTCAAATGAGAAATATAAGCTGGTTGGCTCAAGAGAAGCATCTGAGATTAAAATGAGAAGCAGATTTTTCCTCTGGGTGCTCCTTTTTCCCTCCACACCAAATCTATTAAAAATACGTTTCGTGACGTGACACAGTGTGAGCTTATAGATCAGCTATTTTCAGTGAATGTTCGCATTTTCAAACATGTCCACAGTTCATTAGAACAATACAAGCAACAAACATTCTTAAAAAAAAAAGGTTCTTCAGTAGCCTATAGGTGAAGTTTTTTACTTTTCTGTGTGTAAGAAACAGTAGTGTGTAATGATTCTTTATTATTAATTAACTTGTTTTAGCACATTTTCAGCACAAAAATGGTGGCTCATGGACCACTGCTTGGTCTATATGATTCAGTGTTTTCATGTATTGATTGAATACAGTACTTTATTAACACAATTATTAACAGTACAGGTAGTACAGGCAAATGTGATGCTAAAGATGTTTCAATTGTGGTTTCTTGTACTCAATTAATCAGTAATACATAATACATATGTGACAGGGTCGAAAAAGGGGTATTGCTAATTATTTTTCTGTAATTTATTTGTTTGTGCATTAATCATATTTAAACCCTTAAAGCATGTATGTGATTTCATTATATTATTTTTCGTTTCTGTATGTGCAATAATTGTTTGTTGGGCCCTGGGTCACATTCCACTGCCCTGAGTACTTGAACACTGACAGCTGTGGCAATGACCGAACCCGAAAGGCGACCAGTGAGAGCAGAGCTGGGCGGAGCTTCCCCGCTATAAAGGAGAGCGTGGCCTCATTCAAAGGAGAGACACAGAAGAGAGAACACACACAGAGGCGGTGTGAGCCAGGTGTGAATGAACCACCGGAGCTATAGAGGTGTGAGAGCCAGGTGACGACAAACCACCGGAGCTAGATTGTGTATTGAGCCAGGTGAAGGTGAAACCACCGGAGCTCGAGGTGCAGAGTATACAGAGAGGTGAAGGCACAACAGAGAGAAGGAGCTGTTGGAACCGAGAGAGTGTCGGAGGGGACTGAGGACGAGCGAGCCAGACGAGTGAGCGCACCACCATAAGGAGTGGAGAAGGAATTGGAGCGAACAGCGGCGGGGCAGTGGCGATAGCGTTGCACACGCAACTCCATCAGTAGGCAGGGTAATTCCTGCCTCGGGAGTAAGTACCTGACCACGCAACGCTAACTTTTATAACCACTACCCCAGAGCTATTGCAATGTATTACCTATGAATAGATGAACTGGTTCCAGTTTCTGTAATTTCAGGCGATGACGTGAAGAGCGCATGATGACGATTCCTGGCCTAAGCTACAAAACCCCCACATTGGACACTTGAACTTTTGATGCCTTTTGATGAGTATTTAGCACTTTATTAGCATTGTCACTTTACTTCTGAAGTAATTGGAACACATGATCTGCTAGTATTTGCACTCTGCTCATTTGCACCACTGTCATAGTATTTTAGTAGTATTTGATTGTATGTTAGTTAGTTTATATGACGTCGTAGGAGGATAGGGATTTTTAGTAGTATATTTGATTTATGGTTTTGTATGTATTTTATGGCGAAGAAGCCGATGTCAAGGGACCAATAAATGTACTTACCTTTTATACAAACTGTTTCCGTGTCAGATTCTCTCAAGCAAGGTTTTATTGTGTTGTTCTCAGAAACATTACCTGGTATTAGCTCGAACCTGTGTGTAGCCTTAAAAGGAAGTGTTAATAGATATTTAGGGGACCTTCCCCTCAAACAAAGGTGGCGTAGTCGACAAATATAATTGCTCAATTTGGGTTTCACAATAATTTCGCACCCTGCACTTTAAACAGTGTAACCTTATATTTTATTGTTGTGAACCCAATGCAAGTAATTAACAAACTCCCTGTGCCATATTTGAGTATAACTGGGCAAGTTAAATGTGACAGTTGGCCACCGTCACACATACATTACAATACAAAACATATTTGGAATAAAGGTCAGCAGAATCTAGGTATATTTTCATAGAAAGGCGGAGGCGGGGTCAGAGGATTCTTCTATCAAGGTGTTCAAGGAGTTAGATTATGTTCACTTGTATTTTGAGGACAGGAATTATTTTAGGTTAGTTTTGAGTAATTTGGTCAGGTAGAAGTAGGCCGACGTACTTGTACAGAATGTACAAGACAAGTACAGAATATACAAGACAAGTACAGAATGTACAAGACAAGTACAGAATGTAGGCCTATATTGTTGTAGTACAACTGTCCTGCCAGCCATTTAAAGACGCAAATGAGGATAATGTCATCAATATAAATGAACAATTTTTGAAGACCTTTAAAGGTATCATGACATTCATGTTTACACCACATTCAGAGTCTTTGTCCTGGTCCTTCAAACGTGTACAAAAAGTTTTAACTGAAAATTCCACTCCAGTGATTCACTGTAGGTGTTTTTGTCTCACATTTCTAAAGCCTTTTCAACTGCAATGAAAAAAGAAATCTTTGCCTGCGGGTGTCGCTGGTGAGGGATTTTGCCTGTCAATCATCGCCTCTGCTCCGCCCCCCCCAAAGGAAAGGATAGGGGAGGGGAGGGGCGAGGAGGAGAGTGGGCGGGATTAATCGACTGTGACCTCACTGTCGAAGGGCCAAGCTTAGATTACTTTTCAGCCTAATTATTCAGAAAACCCCAGACGACAGAAAATCCACTGAATGTTCAAAGTTCAGATTTTTTGGGTGTAATTGAGGTCATAAAACACAAAAAAAAACATAAAAAATATAAAAAGTGAAAATGAATGTCATCGAACCTTTAATACCATGACATGATTTTAAGCTCAGTCCGTCAGGGTTTAGGTACTTGGGGATCAACACAACCCGAACCTTAACCTCTTTCTACACTGCCAACTATGCCCCTTTACTCACCCAACTCAAAGCAGACTTACAAAGGTGGAAGTCATTGCCCTTATCACTGATAGGCAGAATCAACGTGGTCAAAATGAACGTCTTGCCCAGATTTATTTTTTCTGTTCCAGTGTATCCCTTTGTTTCTCCTAAAACATTTTTTTAAAATCTGTGGATCAAATCATTACTAACTTCTTGTGGAATGGGAAGACCAGAGTGAGGAAATCCCTCACAAATGTAATGGTGGTCTTGTTTTACCCAATGTTATGCTCTATTACTGGTCAGCTCATATCCAAAAACTGTCTTATTGGCTTTATTCCCCAGAGACTCTATGGTGCAGGCTGGAGGCGCTGCCAAGCTCCTCACCTTCCCCTATGGCTCTCCTCTCCTCCACATTATCAATAAACCCCTCTAAAATCACACCCAACCCTGTTATACGCTCCATACTTGGTTCCAATTCAGGCGCCATTTTAAATTTGTTTCACCCTCCTCTTTGATGCCCCTTGATTGAAAGAATGTCTATAGGGGTATTGTTCAGGTGGAGTGACTGACAGGGTGAGCAGGTGATAGTCACGGGTCAGGCTGACCATATAAGGAAAATGAGAGGAGGCAGAGGCAGAGAGCTCGAGTTAACCCCGGTGGGGTATATTTACTGAAGATAGTTGTGTGTGTGCTGTACAAAGGTAAACAGAAACGGATACAATAGTTGGTATTAATAATTATATCCAATATAGATAATAAACAATAATTAGCAATTCAATTCATCCTCAAATATTACAATAAAGAATAATAATCAATATTCATAATGAAATCATTCATAATCATCAAGTCATAATGTAATTGAATTAAAGGATCAAATAATATATATATATAATAAACAGTTAAGCAGGGAAACAATTCATTATTTATATAATAAGTAGCAGGGACGTGCAGAAGGATTTGGAGAGGCAGGGGCTGGAATTTCAAAAGGGCACTTTTTGGATTTTGTTTCACGGACAATTATCATACTTTTAGGCCCAATCACTGCGTGCTTAATGGCCTTAAAGTCACGCACCCAACAAGCTTTGAACTGAGCAGATTGGACATTCCGTTCCAGAGATAATGGCCAAAACATCTTGAAAACGGCCACTTTCGCCGATTTTCGATCGCCGATTTTTGGCCATTGTCGCCCGTTTTTCTTTAATAACACGGGCTAGGAAGGTCGTACGGCGACAAACTAGATACCTGAGTAAAGTTCACTTTGAGCTGCATCCAACACATCCACTGGCATTTCCGTCAGCCTACCGTTGAATTTTTTTTTTTTTTTTTTTTTTCCAGTCTGGAGAGGGCACTTTTTTTAGCGACGGGTAAAAGGGCAGGGGCTCAAGCCCCCTTTCATGTCTATGTGTGCACGTGCATGATAAGTAGTAAACTAAAAGGCAATAAACATAACTCAAATGCACTGCTTATAAACTCAGGTGAAAACAAATAAACAGGTGTGAATTACGCGAGTGGTGCAGTCAAATCCAACATAATGTGTAGTCCAGTCCATATAATAAGTGGCACATCGTCTCTCAATGCGCTTGTTAGCCCATGCTGGGAGAGCAAACATATTGATGGCCCATTGATGGCCCACTCATCTTCGATGGCATTAGGATCAAAGGACTCACGTTTGTTTGGTAGACGCACACATGGATGGGTTTGGAGAATGGTGAATTTGAGAAGATCAGGAGGTTTCCGGGGTGGATTGTTTGTGGTGAGGATCTGAACCAGAATGAGTAGAGTAGGTGTGGTTAAATAGTCCCCAGCAGCTGGGTGCGGCCGGAGAGCAAGCTGACATTCAATCCTGATTTGATTGAGGTGATTGAGATGACATGACATCATGATTTCTCCTTGAGTCTTTTAACAGATTGATTGATTGAATACTTTATTTGGAAAGACATGGTAACAGTACATGGAATATGATGTGTACATCACAATACAAGGTCCTCTAAACTTGCTCAGACAAGCACTTGGCTTATTTAAAATGAGATCCCGTGCAATCAAATCATGATGACATTTAAGAAGACATACAAAAATATACACTACTATGCAGAACGTCATACAATCAGCTTACGGGTTAAGTATCATTCATAGTCGGACGTAAGGATACGTAACGAGCGCCGGCGCTCCTTACGCTGTCGTTTTTGTCTCCCCCTCCGTCACCTACGGCTCCAGGATTTCCTTCCGTGCAGTCGACATTCACCGTCAGGCCGACGTGCACGTTACGCACGTCGGCCTGTAGTACCACTGGCGCCCGTTGGCAGTATAAGGGAAAAAAGGTTTTCCTCTGGCACTCTTTCTCCAAAAAAAGACCCACGTTCACGTTGGTGGAAGTACTTGAGTAAATGTACTTAATTACTTAGACCAATATCCAGTATTCCAGTATTCCCTAAACACACACACTTAAATAATATAGCACAGTGCAGTAGGGGTCGAAACTCACGTTTTGTAGACAACCATTGTTTTTGTCTGGTTTGTGGACTGTTTGTGTCTTTTATTGCGTTGTTTTGGCTAGATGCTACAATGCTAGCTCCCATGTTAGCGCTGTTGCCAGGTTTTGTGAGAGAAATAAGCAACCAGATCTATGAAAACAAGCCCAAAAGAATCGACTAGGCCACATCACATGAAAATAGCAGATCTACAATATGTATTTGAGAATCACTGGTTTAAATAATAATTGGCCCAAATACGCAACTACACTTTAGAAACAAGCCCAAATAAAACCGCAACCACCAATGTTTGTTTACAAGCAACTTTACAGAAAAATAAGCCCAAAGTCGCTTATAATAAGCGGACATGGCAACACTTCGCAACAGTTAATAGCTCGCAACTGCCATCTAGTGGATTAATAGGTGTACGACGCCTCAACGTCATAATTCCTACGGATTTAACGTCAGCGACCTTGCATGTGTCCATAAAGAACGCAAGGGGCACGGTGGCGCCTGCAGTAACTTCTTTGTCTCTTCTGGGCAGCCAATCACGGTCCTGCAGTCACTGCTTGTGGTCCTTAATTCCCTGCTGGATTTACTGTTTCACTGACCAGTTAAATCTTTCCCCCAACTCCCGGACCCGCCCCCGTCAGCAGCGGCAAATCTCGGTCCTGGATTTATTGTTTCACTGACCAGTTAAATCTTTCCCCCAACTCCCAGACTCCATTCCTTGATGAGGAAGAAGGAGGAGCATGATGAAACAGCACAGAAAGGATTAAATAAAAATAAAGATTGATTTGATTGATTTTTACACTTTGTCAGCTTGTTCTTTTGTCATGCCATGGTACATCATGATCTAGTAATTGTATTCGTTTTTTTTACATAACCTGCAGTCCATTTGGAAATTAGTTGGCTGTTCATTGCAAGAGGAAGTTACAATCTTTTCTATTTTGATTAGCTTACTGCCTTCAAAGTACCCAAGCTGTGCTCCAGTATTTTATTTATTGTGGGTAATGTATTTGAGAACAGCAAAACCGATCATGTATGAGTTTATAGCCCTGAAACATGACCGTCATGGATGAGCTCAACTTGGTATTTAAACGTTCTCCCTTTTTGGTCCGTACATCTACATGAACGTTCATATTCCAAATATAAAGTGCTTACCCCATGGCTACGGATTTTACAATTATGTACGTTTCCTCAGAAGTACCCGAATATTCTGAATTGTTAAATAAAAAGCATTTTAATCCGATTGGTGGCCATTTTCCCCTTATTTTCTTCATATGCTTTCAACTACGTGACCCTATCGGCTGGGAGGTGTATTGCACTCTGGTACATTATAACTCTATGAGAAAATGGCCACCAATCGGATTAAAATGCTTTTTATTGAACAATACGGAAGATACGGGTAATTCTGAGGGCCCGAACATAATTCTAACTGTATGTCGGAAAGAAACCATGCAGGAACATTAAGTCAGCCAGTAAAAGCTCACGTTCTGCTTTGATCAGGTTAATGTTAATGTTATATTATCGGCTGCCTACAAGCATCGTTGAACTCGTGGCTCAACGTGCCCTCGGAGGCTCGTGGTAATTATTAATGCTTTGATCATCTCATCAATTGTAAGTCTAGAATGACAGACGCAATGAATACAAGAGTATGTTACATTATATGTACAGTATATATGCTACAAGCAAGCAGAGCCACATTGAACAAAGTTGGCTCGGGCAGGAGTCGATCCCGTCCTCCCAGTGCGTGTGCTTTTCTTTGATTGGCCGAACGTTGATATTATAGCGCTCCGACCTCGACAATCAGGCGATGTCTTTGGCGCAGTCGGTAGCGCTGTCGCCTCACAGCTAGAAGGTCCTGGGTTCGATTCCCGCCGGGGACGCTGTGGGCGCTGGGGGCGTGTCTTCTCCTCCGCGTCATCAGTGCCCATACCCTAGGTGGGGTTGGTGAAAGGGCCTACTCTGTGTGGAGTTTGCATGTTCTCCCGTGTCTCTTAGGGTAGTTAATACCCTCACAAAAACATGTAGTAATCCTGGTCACTATACTGCCTCCCCCATGACAGCCGGGGCGCCTGATGGAGGGGAAGGGAACTGGTTGGAATAACGTGTACCTTCCACGCGCTACGTCCTACAAGGGAAACTCCCCCCTGTCAGGTGACAAGAAGGTCAGTTGGCTCTCATGCATTGAAGGAAGCATGAGCTCGGCCCTGGCCTGAGGCCTCCCTAGGCTGAAGGGGACTGGTGTAGCGCTGGAGTAGGGCAGGTGTAGCGCCCAGGATCACTTAGGAAATTAGCACCGGGTGAAAAAAATGGGTTACAAAAATTGCGGGATAAAAATAGAAATTAAAAAATAAAGAACGCAAGACATCCCTCACCCCCTAACGCACGTTAAAGACCCATCTAGGGACTTTGAACGGGCCTTTACTGGTATGAAAAACAAGAAATATGTACAATAGACAGTTTTAGGGGGGGGGGGGGCAGGTTGCAACAAAAGAAATTGAACAAAATGCCTCAAATCCATGAATGCAGCATCCGACTGTGGTGAAAGGCCTAAGAAAGAATTGCACCCTCTTCAAATTGGCCTAATATGGTGCCACCAGGAGGCCACAATAACCTACCTGACCTGGCAGAGACCTGTGCTCTGAGGAGCACTTTTTCTAGTTAGTGTGGTTGCCCGAATGGGCAACCAGACTATAGTACTCTACTGACTTTATTCTTTATTCTAGATAAACTTTATTTCAGGCTGCTACTCCTCCCACAGTTTATTTTTCCCAATTTAGTGCCATATGTCAAAATGACCGGCCTCACCGGGAATCGTGCGCTTGTATAAGGCTAAGAGATTGGTTGCATAGTTTTATTGATATTGATTTATTAGTGCATTAAATGTCCCCATCCACTTTAATGGAAAAGTGAAAAAACTCAAATTCAAGTATTTTTTGCTCTGAAACCGTAAGAGCTATAGTTACCAGATTTGGTGGGGAGGTTTATGATTTAGTCCGAAATTATTTTAAAAAAAAACATTACACCAGTCGGCCTCATGGTGGCGCTATAACAGCCCACTTAACGTTTTGGCCTATAACTCTTGAACCGTAGGTCCTAGAATAAAAAAATAAAAAAAAAATAAAAAAAAATTCCCCTAGATTCCTTGGGTCATGACGCAACTCCCCATATAGGCCACGCCCATTTGCGTCAGGAAAGATTTTCCGCCATTTTGAATTTTCTTCAAAACACACTTTTAGCTCCTCCTCCCACATATTTTCTCCAAATTTCACAAAAATCGGTACACATGATCTCTGGACCCATGCGATAATCTGGAGCGAAACAGAATTTTGATAGTCCTTACCGTTCGTCCGTAATTGGCTTCCAAAGTTAGTGGGAGGGGCCCGTTTTACAAAGAATGCCAAAAATCACGAACGAAACGTCCGGTCAATCCCAAATTTGAATCACATGTCAAGGGTGGTTTACTCAACGAATCCCCAAAAGCATTTCCACTTTGACCCATAGGGGGCGCCACAAATGCACAAAACGTAACCGTTTGATGCAAAAACATGATTTTTGGGGGGATCAATCCCCTCAAAATGAAACGCAAGTGATCTCAGGAGTTATGTGACAATGTAATTGGCGCAGCCTCCGGCGGTATTCCTCCCAGCGTATTCCTCGAGTCCCGGCGGCAGCGACCCGCGACTCGCGTCGGCGCAACCACACTCTGCAATTGCCCTGAATTGCGACGCGTCTAGTTAACACTGATCTGCTTTGGTAACATCTTCAGAGGGACACTATCATCAACAATATAAACACTTGGAAAGAGTGTGTCAGTGAAAGTGTATGTGAAGGTGTGTAGGTGTGTGTTAGTATCAGGATCAGAGAAGGACAGCTTTCCTCTGTTCCAGTCCAGTTGGAGTCTGATCCTCCAGGGTTTCTGCTTCACTGAGAGAACATGGACATGCTCTGGTGTGGAGATTGCTGTGTATTCACCATAATGTGACATTAGTTTCCAGTATTGACCCCTACTGTGTCCCTTCCTCTGACAAGAACCGTTCACCACACCTACACACCAGTGTCTATTTTCTCCAACCTCAACATCCCAGCTGTGAGTCCCTGAGTTAAAGCCCTCAGAACCAAAGACACAGTACCAGTAGTCAAACCTCTCTGGGTTGTCAGGAAGATTCTGTTCCTCTCCACATCTCACACTGGTCAGATCATCAGACAGGATCAGTCCAGGACGAGCAGTGTTGGGGTCCAGAATCACAGGAGTGTAAGAGACAATGTCCTTCATCTTGTCCCAGACGCTGAAGGTCAGGTTGCCCAAGTGTTTGACTTCATCTATCAGTGCTGCTGAGTCCATCTGTGGGTCCTGCAGTGTGAGCTGAACTCTTTCCACTTTGGCCTTGTCGTTCTGCAGGGATGGGATGTGTTCAGCTCTCAGCTTCTTCTCCATGGCTCTGATTGTGTTTGAAAGAGGTGATATATCTCTGTTCAGACCCTCAATCTTCTCCTTCATCAACTGACTCTTCTGCTGCTCTTCTTCCCTCAGTGCAGTGATCCTGGCTTCCTCTTCTCGTTGTAGAAACTGATGAAGCTTCTTAAACTGTTCCTTCATCTGCCTCTCAGTTTTCTGGGTCTGGATCTTAATGTGTTCTGCTGCTTTGTCACAGTTTGTTTTAACTCTATTAAAGATCTTCAGTTTCCCCTGTAAGAGCTTCAAGGATTCAGGGACTATTTCCTTGTGATCTATTTTCCTGTGTTTTTCCTCTAAAAAGGTCTCACACAGGCTTTTCAGCACCAGAACACAGGGTGGATCATCCGTTGAAGCTGTTTTACTACAAACTGGACACTTCTTTATTTCCTTCCTTTCCAGCCATTCCTGCTCCTTCCTTTCCAGCCATTCCTGCAGACAGGCTTTACAGAAGCTGTGGCTACATGACAGGAGAACAGGTTCTTTAAATATGGCATGACACACAGGACAGGAGAAATCCTCTTCAGTAAAAGACAAATACAAAGACATTTAGTCTCTGAATGAAGCTACAAGCCACTCAAGACAGGAAAGTCAGTTGTGGTAACTGGATATCGCAAGAGAAGTCAGAGCGCGGTGGTAACAAAAAAGTGTATTTAACACTGCTTCCTCAAGAATGCTCCCTCAAGAATGCTCCCTCAAGTTTACAAATTGGAACTGTTTCGCTCTCTGTGTTAATATGGAGGCGATGATGTTGCAGTGATGTAAATTCTGTTGCGCTGACATCTGCATGGCAACTCTGACATCATCAATATGATATCATATTGACATCCAAATATGTATCAGATATTTGGTGGAGCGGTGGGATTGAGCATCTGACTTTATCAATACAAAAATAAAAAGTCTTCAGTTTAGAGCAGCGATTCCCAACCTGTGGGACCAAATAATTGGTTTTGATTGATTGATGTAGTTTATTTAGTAAGACATGAGAATAGTACATGACAGTACATAACAGTACATGGAAGTACAAATTCACAATACAAGGTCTACTAAATTGGAACTCTCATTAAGCACTAAGCTTGTTTAAGATGATAACCCCATGCACACAAATCATGATGTCATATAAGAGGCAGACAGATATACACACTACTATACAGAATGTCATACAATCAGCTTTCAGGTTACTGGTATGAAGAGAGAAAAAAAAATATATATATATATATACAAAAGAGGAAAATGAAGGAGGGGGGGTCATTCACATATATTAGGAACAGTAAAGGTCCTAGTATACTTCCTTGTGGGACACCACAAGTCACAGGGAGGGGGGGGGGACTGGGTGCCGTTTACTTCCACCACTTGCTCCCTCCCTTCCAGGTAGGATCTCATCCAGTTCACTGACGTATCATCAAAACCTATTGCTTTGAGCTTATTGATCATAATTGGGTGATTAACGGTGTCAAAGGCCTTCTGGAGGTCCAGCATAACCATGCCGCAATATTTGCCCTTGTCCACATCTTGTTTGATAGAGTCGTTCAAATAGAGAAGGCATGTGTCAGTGGAGTGGTTTGTTCTGAAACCAGATTGGAATTTGTAGATTAGATTTTTTTCGGCAAGATACTTATCGACCTGTTCATAGACTATTTTTTCCATGACTTTCGAGATGGAGCTAAGAATAGAAATAGGGCGGTAGTTGCCAGGGTCTAATTTGTTTCCTTTTTTGTACAGAGGGGTCACCCTTGCTTTTTTGAAATCGTTAGGGACCCGTCCCTGTATGATGGAGAGGTTTATTATGTGGGTAATGATTGGAGCAATGGAGGCGGCTGAGTCTTTTAGAAATTTGGCGGGGATATTGTCGAGGCCTGTGGCTTTGTGTTGATGAAGAGCACTAAATTTTTTAAACACCTCTTCTGTTTTCACAGGGGAGAGTTTAAAATCATCTTTGTTTGCGTACACCCTGTTTTTCGTAAAATGAGTCAACATACTCTTCACCATAGCACCCAGAGTGAGGGGGTAGTTTTTCAACCAAATCTGAGGTTATGGTCGTGAAGAATATGTTGAGGATTTTACTCACTTCATGTTTGGATGTGATGAGAGTGTCATTCACCTTGAGGCTTATGTTTGTAAACCTGGTTTTCAATTTCTTGCTGCAGCCTAGTAGGTTGTTGAATAGCTTCCAAAGCTCTCGTGGTTTGCTTTTATTTTCCTCAATTTTGTCATCGAGGAAGCTTTTTTCTGCTAATAGGAGCATGCCATTAACCTTGTTTCTTAGCTTGTTTCTTTCTTTTTCAAGTTTAGCTACGTGGGATTCGAGACCTTTGTTAAAACACTTGGCGAGTTTGATCCTACCTTTATGAAGCTCAGAACACTTTTTGTTTCTGACTTTCATGGCAGTAAGGATGTCCGAATTCATCCATGGTACCGAGCGGGTTTTGACCCTGATGGTTTTCATGGGAGCCACACTGTCCAAAATTTGAATTAATTTGGTTTTGAAACCAAGCCAAGATTCGTCTACCTGTGTGCTGTTTAGTACGTCGGACCAGTCCAGTTCCTCTAGCCTGTGATCTAAGTCCTCACTCTTATAGTTTGGTCATATACTAAGATGTTATTGATAATGTAACATTAATATTAAAACTTCAACGTTATATTAATAAATACGAACATAGACGTGGTGAAATGAAAATTATACAACAGGTAGTTCTGACCAAGCAATCTGATTGGTTGAAATAGGCACATAGAAGCATGCATAGTCGAAATGACCTTGAATGAGGGCCCCTGCGAGAATCTTCAGGGTATTCTTACTGACTAGAAAAATTATCCTGTACAGAAAACGTATTCTTTGATTGACCTTTTTGATGACTCTTTCTGCCATCTTATCACCAGAGAGGTTTGCCTCCAAGATGGAACCCAGGTAGGTAATTTCCTCCTTTCTTGTGATAACATCGTCACCCGCTTTGATTGTGAAGCTCTCAGCCTTGTTAAGGTTAACACTAGACCCAAAGAGATTGGATTCGGTTTTACCCAGGTGTAATGAGAGTTTGTTGTCAGAGAGCCAGATGCGGATCGTATTGAGTTCAGAGATTTTTCTTTGTCCTATACTTAACAAATTCTGGAGTGATTATTTTGCCATCCTGCCAAAGGTTCTTGGCTTTGAAATACAGATAAATCCTCTCATAGCAATATTTGGGGTCTCAAGCGTCCCCCTCCAGGCAAATTCTACACAACTAGACATAATAGCCTTTACATCTCTCCTGGCAAGACGGCGCATTTTACTACAATGGAAATCCTCCAAGGCCCCATCCATCTCTATGTGGCTAAAAGACGTCATGTCTTTTCTAAACGTTAAGCTTTTACGAGCCAATGAATATTGCAGTTTTATGACAATTATCATCTGCCCCTAACACATACATGCAGACTCACATTTGAAACTTTACAGTAATGTAGAGGGTCATTCCAAATATCACTGAAACCAATCTTACTCCAATTGGCCAATGGGGGGCGCTATAGCAATTTTTTGAAAATGCAAACTTTAAACAGGTAAAGGTCATGCCTCGTTTGGCCGACAGCCATGCGACTTGCTTACACATGTGCCTTGACTCATGAGGAACACATGTATAACTTTGACCAGTAAGCTCCGCCCTTAGATTTTCCGCCATATTTCATAACGGACGGAAAAACCTATAGATATCAACAGACACCATCAGGGAGGCCATATCTCTAGCTCAATGAGAAGAGAGGCATCTCTGTGAACTCCTTTTTCACCAGTTCAGGTCTGTTGGTCCAATGGCTGATTGGTAAACCATATGCCTTGCAACCAAAGGGTCGCCGGTTCGAGTAACACCTCATGCAGACTTCATCTCAATTGCATTGCACACAACATGACTGTATCAATGAATAAATTTGCAATTGTTAAATATAACATGAAAAGCTTATTTGAGAGTAGTTATTTTCAATGTATGACGTACTTCATTCCCCCTTTTGTTTTATTTTGTTTGATTATCCTTTGTCACTGACCGAGGCTGTGGATTGAATAGCTCAATCAGTAAAGTTTTAGCCTCTTGTTCCGATGGTCCCCGGTTCAAACCCCACTCAAAACAGTTAACATGTAAATTGCATTGTACGAAACATGACCCTGTTAATTCAGTCATGTGCAATTTTTTTTAAATAACATGAGATTCTTTTTTGAGAGTAGTTGTTTTTTATGGATGACATACTTTCTTGTGAAAATAGCCGATCTACAATCTCACAACTTTTCAGATAGCAACGCGTTGTGAGCTTGTAGATCGACTATTTTCACTAGTTTTCATTCCGAGGAGACAAAACATTTTTTTATTGGTAAATGTTTTGTGAACCAGTGATCTAGAGTAGTTAGCGAAACAGAGGCTTGGTTCATAACGGACGGAAACAGCTATAGATATCAACAGACACCATCAGGGAGGCCATATTTCTAGCTCAATGAGAAGAGAGGCAGCCTGTGAATCCATAGTTCGCTGGTTTGATCCCTGTCCCCAACAATGTGTTGAGGTGATCATCATTTGGAATTCTTAGTTTTACAAATAGTGTTTCTTGAGGTTAGGTTGTTGTTTTACTGAGGTTAATGTTATTGAGGGTGGGTGTAGAAAAGAGTCATCTAGTCAGCAACCTTCCCCCTATTCCCATGGATTGGATCCACCCCTCTCACCTGCTCTCACTCATCACCAATCACACCTGTCTTCACTCACAACTCATTAGTGGCCTGGTGGCTTTTTCTTTGAAATAATGTGTAGTTTTTCAAATATTTAACTTTAAGCGCCCAATGCCACGTTATTGGCCATGGCCATTTAAGTGCATTAAGCTGAACAGTGTGCTTGAATAAGCCCATATGCCAAGGTCAAATTAAACCAAACTTTGGTTGAATAACAGGAGATAGTTTAAATGAAATGAGAAAATATTGAAGAAAATAAAAACAGAGCAATTAAAACAGGTTATTCCTAAGGCTGTTGTCTTTCTCAAGTTCTTTATCTCATGACTGTATTCTTGTCACTAAGAATGATTAGAATAATAGTGAAAAACATACACACAATTTTGTCTGCTCATTTCTGTCATCACTTATAATTTCACGTGTTTATTCTGTATCATGTTCTCTCTCCTGATTGGTTTCCCGACCTGAAAATGTACTTTCTGTTTACTACATACTAGGAGACACCCCTGTTACTGAACAAACTCTCTCTACTATAGTGTTTGTATTGCAATAATTAGGCTACTTATTGGAGATTACTGTGTGCAGCCCAGAAGGCAGCCCAGGTGCTCATCCAGGCTCTCGTCATCTCCCGCCTGGACTACTGCAACTCCCTCCTTGCTGGTGCTCCGGCATCTGCCATCAGACCTCTGGAGCTTGTTCAGAAAGCTGCGGCTCGTCTGGTGTTCAACCGCCCCAAGTTCTCCCACACAACCATCCTTCTCCGTTCTCTACACTGGCTCCCCGTAGCGGCTCGTATCCAGTTCAAAACCCTGGTGCTAGCCTATAGGGCAGTGAAAGGAACAGCTCCTTCTTACCTCCGGGCTATGGTCGATGCCTACACCCCTGCCCGACCACTTCGGTCTGCCACCTCGGGGCGACTGATTGCCTCGTCACTCAAGGGTCCTTCTGGCCGATCCACACGGTCACGACTCTTTTCTGTTCTGGCCCCACAGTGGTGGAATGAACTTCCCACTGATGTTAGGACAGCAGAGTCACTGCCCATATTTCGCCGCAGACTGAAAACCCACCTCTTCAGGAAACACTACCCTTCCTCTCTGCCTGACCTACTTGTTGTTAACTAGTTGTACGAACGCTTGTTTTCTATTGCTGTATTGTTTATTGGATCTTGTTTAGTCGATACACTTATTTGTTTTAGCTCATGCTCATTTGATTTAGCTATTTTGTCTCATCTGTTTAAGGAAATAGGTAGCTGATATACTGCACTTTTACCTTAGCGCTAGGTATACTCTTGGTTGCTTGTTTTTGCAGAAAATGCACTAAAGACTTCTGGTGATTAGTAGTTTTCGTTCCCTACCTATGTTGAATACACTTATTGTAAGTCGCTTTGGATAAAAGCGTCTGCTAAATGACTGTAATGTAATGTAATGTAATGTAATGTTTTGCTGGGACCTCTCTACCCAGGACAGATACTCCAGTAAAAGAGTAGACGTGGACTTCCAGAATAGCTTTTTGTTGCTTTTTATATAAAGAGTTGCAGCAGTGCAGGTGAATGAATGGCAAATTGAATAATGGATGAATAGTAAAGGATTGTATAGTGCTTGAGTGGTAGTTCTGTAAACAGAATAAAACAATAGAATATAGGATTACTTAGAATAAGGACATCAATTAACAAGCTTTTAAGTGCATTAGTAACCTACTACAGAATGCATTGCATACAGTAAGAAATGCTCAACAGAGGGAACTAGTATTCAACATATAATGTGGCACACAATAAACACAGGGCCATGGAAGCACTGCTGAGGACTTCACAATAGAATGCTACCAGCTAGCTAGCTAGGCTAGCGAGATTAGCATATGAGCTAAGCAACACCACAGCAGCACAGAAATTCACATTAGACACATTACTGCCTCAAAAATGTCATGTACACTACACACAACATTCTCTGCACATAACACACAACATTCTCTGCACATAACAATCAAACGTTCAAGTTATACAATGCAGTAATCACTTACTCTTCATGAACGCACTCTTAAAATGTTGCAGAGTTAAGGCACAGTGTTAACATGTCACTGTAAACAATTAGGCCCCTCAGACTCAGAACTACCTAAAGTGCCTGCATTTTAATGTATTGTGTTGAATAGTACTAGTATTGATTTGTACTGGTAATTTAATGGGGTTGTTGTATCTTTGGTAACAATTATAGGTTGGCTTTTTAGGTGACTTTATTTGTGAAGTTGGTGCTGTGTCATTTCATTGGGAATGTAGTTTAATGATGTTATGATCATTGTCTGGTTGTGTACTGTAACTCATTGTGAATCATTGTGTTTTCATTGCCCAACCACCCACCAGGCAATTTTAATATAGGATGAAAAGGATTTGTTTCTCTTTTTTTCCAGAGTACATTTATCTGAATGAAAATAAAATAGAATGATTGTCTTTATTCTCAAATAAAGACACTATAAGGGCATATGTGACACTCCCATTAACTTATAAAATAACCTTGTAGAAATGTCATGTCATTTTATTGTATTTTTAATACTTTGAACAACTGCTGTTGCATGTATTTGGCCATTTACACTTTGAGTATAATTTACATTAATAGTTCATCCTCTCAGCCCTATTAAGCAGGAGTCCAACACTTGTGTGTATGTGTAGTGTAATTATATTATTTATTGTTTTATGGTACTATATCGATACCATTTATTATTGTGCTGAATAACCAAGTGTGATGCCCACTAAAGTGTCATCACATTAGTGTGATTGTTTTATGTGTCACAGTGTTTTGAGAAGTGTTTGTATTTTATTTACCTTTCAAACCCAGGTTGTGTCTTTATGTAATGTTTTCACCCCAAAACAATAATAACTTTGGTCAATAGGTGTAACACCATGGTATCAACCTGCTTTGCCAACTGAGAATGCCGTTGAGGTAGTCTAGTGCGCATGCGCTGCTGGTTCTTCTCATAACTGAGAGAAGACTCGGTGGAAACAAGACCATGTTTTCACTGTCTCTAATTCTTCTATACTACTTTAACCTTTTTTCCAGGTGGGTAATACTCCACAAAGCACACAGAAATGATTGTTGTTGTTTATGTAACGTCTGGAGTTTACTGTGTTTACTTTTGGGTCGAATTTAAGTGTAAAACAAGTGATTGAAAAAGTGTCTCATTGTTTGAAATGTTTGTAATGGCGTCCACCACGTTGCTCCGTCGTGTGCCACGTTAATTGTGTGTGTCTGGGTATCACATCTCCATTCTTTTTATTAGGTTTGTGATTTGATTTGTATTCTGGCTGGCTCCATTTATTATTTAATGTGTATGTATATTTACAGTGTTTTGAACAAGTGATACAATGGTTGGGAAATGGTTTCAAACCATGTAACTGTAACTGCAAAACATGCAGATGTAAATAGGTTCATTTGGTATTATTACTGTTACTGATTATGCAAGTCCTAATGGTGCTTAGAGCATCTTATGTATAAAAATGCACTTTAGATGCAAGTTAATTGACCAAACGAATTTGGGAAGTGTTAATGCAGAAAAGAGACACAAGAGGTTACAAGGTGTGGTTCTTTTGGATATATTTATTGTATTGAATTGAATTGAACAGGATGGTTATTGCATTTTGTTTGATTTTGATGTAGTGGTGAAGGTTCTATGAACAAGACAATGTGAATATATGTCTAGATAGACAGAAAAAGTGCATGTCATATGCTGAGTAAAATGTGCAGTATTAAATGCTGGGTAAATATAACAAAGTAAAAAGGACAATGCAAACAGTAGACAGTTAGGGTTTATTGTGAAATGTGTTTATGTGAAATAAATCATAACTGAGAGAAGACTCGGTGGAAACAAGACCATGTTTCACTGTCTCTAATTCTTCTATACTACTTTAACCTGTTTTCCAGGTAATATATATCTGCTACTAGGTGCCAGATCCTGGTACCTGTAACACAAGCATGTATTTGTAGATGATCCCAAAGCAGACAAAACACCTTGAATTACAGGTACAGAGAATTTATTGATGTCAAGCTATACAAAACAAACCCTGTACAAATCAAACATGCAATATATCAAAAACAAAACTCTGTTAAGAAAACAGTATTTAAAAAATGTACTGTAGGTTTTTAAATAATACAGTAGCCTATATAAACATACTCAAAGTTTTAAAAAAAACAGTGGCTGCTGGACACAACAAAAACACAAAAACATATTCCAAGACCCCAAAACTGTGGTTTAAAAATAATAATGCGTTTTTAAAAATACATAATGTAAAAAAAAATAACGATTGATGAATGAGTTTAGAAACAGTGACTGGTGGGAACAGCAACAAAAAGATATTCCTACCCCCCTGAACTTAAAAGTAATACATTTACTATATTTGGTGATATGTTGTGTAGAGGTCTAAACCCTGATAATTGGGGTTGAACATTTTGTCGACCACTGCATCTAACTGTGGTGTTCCAGAGTGACACACACCTTACTAGGTAACACCTTCAGAGGGACTTCAAGGTCAGAAGTGTGACCGAAGTGTGGAAAGAGTCTCCCGGTGAAAGTGTGTGTGGTGGTGTGTAGGTGTGTGTTAGAATCGGCATCGTAGAAGGACAGCTTTCCTCTGTTCCAGTCCAGCTGGACTCTGATCTTCCTGAGTTTCATCGAGGAATCTTCTCCGACAACAGTCATTGAAGTTGGGGACTCTACTTGGTAGTCTCCGCAACATGTGTATGCTAAACACCAGATACCTCTATGCCTATCTCCCTTCCTCTGGAAAGACTCTTCATACACACCCACCTCCCAGGACGTGATGTCTCCAACCTCAACATCCCAGCTGTGAGTCCCTGAGTTATATCCCTCAGAACCCATGACAAGAACCTTCTCAAACCTCTCTTGGTTGTCAGGAAGATCTTTACGTTCATATCCACTTTCATCATTGTACTGTCCTCAATATAAGTGTTAAATATCTTGACAGTCAGATAAACTCCTCCTTGACATTAAGACTCTGAAGACAGTTGTTCCATATCCACAGGTTTAATAACGTTCAAGGAAGGTGAAACTGAAACATACAAAATATGCATAGTCAAAATATATATATCATAACAATATGTCAAAAATACTCATCTACAATCTTCCATAAACATGTTAACAATAAGTACATACCCACGATGCTATCAAACAGCTAAGATGTAGGTAGATGTTGCTGGATTGTGATAGATGAAAAACACAGCCTCTCTGTGCTCAGCCATGTGCTAAACTGACTTTACTTCCTGGTTACAGGTGATCACATGACATGCTGCAGGTCACATGACTATTGATACATTCTGCTCTTAAAGTGACCACACCCAATTACAGAACATACAGAATTGCTTTAAACAAAACACTCTATAAAATATAAGCTTGCAACTTAAAATGTTGTAACTAAACACTCCCCGTATGGCGTGGTTACACGTCACTCAATAAGACTAAGACACCATATCAAAACTTAAGCATTTGGGGGGAGAAGAAGCACTATTTCTGTGATAGGCCTGCGGAAGAGTGAAGTCCCTCCTGGTTTAATGACCTTCACATCGACTTGGCGCACCCTGCTGTCTTTGCTAGGGAAGGTCTGAATTATCAGTCCAAGAGGCCATTCATTTCTTGACACTTGGCTGTTCTTAAGGAGAACAACATTTCCTAGCTCGATGTTTGGATGAATGGACTGCCACTTCTTGCGTGGCTGTAGTGTTGGGAGGATTTGCTTCCGCCATCGGTCCCAGAAGGTGTTGGACAGGTGCTGAACCTGCCGCCACTGACTCTTGAAGAGGTCCGATGCTCCAAAGGCATTGAAAATGGCTGCAATGTGGCGTTTGCCGGGAATAATCAAAGGAGTTCTTTCTCTCTGATCAAGGCTTGAATGGTGGAGACGAACGCCGACTCTCAGAAGGCCTTGTGCGTCAATGAATGGATCCAGGTTTTTAAGAGGACTACTTTTTGGTATCTTCTCGTGCTTTTGGATACATTTGATCTCTTGACCGTAAAGTTCCTCTTGTACGGCTTGGATGATGATTGCTGAGGCTTGATCGGATTCCTCGGTTGTGAATTCTGCTTTGCAGTAATGCCAGCCCTTGCAAGAGCTGTTCTTCTGAGGTGTCCTGAAGAGACGGGCTATGTGTAGGAGGCGAGTAATAGCACGACTTAGTGACTTCCAAGAAGAAAACTTGGTGAATCTTTGGGAACCAAGCTGCTTGGATGATGTGACAGTGCTTAGAGTGGACACTAGAGGCCGGATGTCTGGGTCTGAATTTGGATCAACAAGGTCGTGCACAGATTGGTGTAGGCCATGAATAGCCACTGCAGGTGAGGGGTTATTATCGAAGACGTGGACTGTCTTTTGATACTCTACAATGTCTTTGGAGTACATCTGTTCTATTTCTGCAGTAAAGGCAATTGCTTCTTTCCTGAAGCGGATCATTACCGCAACCAGTGTGTTGTTCCAATCAGGCCCAGTTAACAGCACATCGTTGAGCGATACACCGTTGTATTGGGCACTAGAATCAAACACTACTCTGATTTTCTTGGGCTTCTTTGGATGGTACACGCCGAATGTTGGCAAGTACCACTGTTCCTCCTCTTCACTGATAGGAGGGGCTAACTCAGCGTGGCCATTTTTGAACATCTTGTCCATGAAGCTGAAGAAGTGTTCTCTCATTTCAGGCTTCCTCTCAAGGTTGCGCCTGAGAGACATGAGATGCTTCAGTACTTGAGGCCTGTTGTTAGGGAGCCCCTGACGTGGGCACTTAAAGGGTAATGGGGCTATCCAACTGTTGCTTGGATCTCTCTTTAGTCCTTCATCCATTATTTTCATGAAGGAGATATCCTGAATTAAGGGAGCCACCTGATTGGCGTCTTTGATTCGCTTAAAGACAGTGCATCCCAGGTGGTCAGGATCACTGGTTGTTTTCTCCTCAGATGTTGGGGGGTGGCTGGTGATCTGCACATCACTGTATGTTTCCTTAACATGGAACACGTTAGGGCATGGTTCAAAGAGAGTAGGGCGTTTTAGCTCTGTGGTGTTCGTGAGGAAGGTGTTGACTGATGGTGGTTTGTGGACGCTACCTAGACATACATTGCCGACAATGACCCAACCCAAATCTAACTTCTGCGCATAGGGTAGGTTGTGAGGGCCGTTCACCCGTTTGCGGACTTTATGCACCCTGATAATGTCCCGACCCAAGAGAAGCAAGATTGGGGCATGTGGGTCAATGTCCGGGATGAGGTGTGCAACTGACTTTAGGTGTGCATGATGGAGAGCGACATTGGGGGTTGGAATCTCATCTCTATTATTGGGAATCTCATTACATTCTATGAGACTTGGTAATGGGATGCGAGCAGTTCCATCCAGAGATTCCACCTCATAGCCACTGGCCCTTCTTCCTGTGGACTGTTTTACTCCAGCGCACGTTCTCAGCGTGTAAGGAGCGCTTGGACTCTGGTCATTGAACACGTCGAAGAACTGTGAATGAACTAGCGACCTGTTGCTTTGTTCATCCAAAATCGCATACAGTTTCACTGCTTTGTCTCTTTGGCCAGCTGGATATACTTTGACAAGACAGATTTTGCAGCAGGATCGGTCTGTCAGATCCCCGCCACAGACTTTAGTGCATCTGGTGGTAACCTCAGATTGGGAGGACGTTTCCTCCTCCTCCCCGCAGTGCTCAGATGCAGGAGCCGCATCTACTGTCCAGGGTGCGGGCCCGGGGTGAAGCGTTGTGTGGTGTCTCTCACTTTTACATTCGGAGCATTGCACTTTAGCTTTACAGTCCTTTGCAAAATGTGTTGACGATGAACAGCATTTAAAGCACACGTTATTCTCTTTTAAGAATGTTTTGCGTTCTTCGATGGGCTTTTCCCGGAAGGTACGACACTTACGTAAAGGGTGCGGTGACCTATGAATGGGGCACAGCTTATTGCAGTCTTCAGATTTTGTTTGGGGCTCATCAGCAGTAGCTTTGGGAGATACCTCTGTTTTGTGGACGAAGACTTCCCGTGGTTTGTTTGACTTCCAAACTGTTTTCTCAGTCTTGGGAGCCATGTCTGATTGAGACATGAAGTTGAAGCTTGGATCACGTAGAATGCTAGCCTCCTGAGTAATGAATTCCACGAAGAAGGAAAAGGGAGGATAATGAACATGATTTCGCCGCTTAAAGGATGCACCAGCTGACGCCCACTTTTCTTGTAGACGAAAAGGGAGCTTCTGCACTATTGGGTTGACTCCTCTTGCTGTGTCGAGGAGAGCAAGACCAGGCAAGTCACCTTCTCGCTTGGCAGAATGAAGTTCCATTAGTAGATCACTCAACTTTGTTATTTTCAAATAATCTCGGCCTGTTATCCTTGGAAAGGTTTCAAGTCGCTTGAACAAAGCATCTTCAATCACTTCTGTTGAGCCATAAGTTTGATCAAGTCTGTCCCATATCATTTCCAATCCATCCTCTGGGTGGTTGATGTGTATTGCTCTTAACTGTTCGACTTGTTCTGCTGAGTCTTTACCAAGCCACTTAAGCAGAAGATCCATCTCCTCACTTGGTGTCAGATTCAATCCAATGGTTGCAGACGCAAAAGAGCGTTTCCAGGCCCTGTAGTTCTGCGGTTTGTCATTAAATTGAAGTAAGCCTGTCGCCACAAGCTCACGACGGGCTAGGTATCTAACAAAGTCATTCATGTTCGAGCTGTCATTTTTGGAGTTTGGAGATACGGGAGATGGTAAGGGAGTAGAACGGTTGTCGTCATTTTGAGATCTGGAATGCTGTCCAGAAGTAGTATGGTCCGTCTTGAACCTAACTTCACGTGTCTCATAAGCAGGATAAGGTGAGGTAGGATAAGGGGATTGGGAAGCAGAATTGGTTTGATCTGGAATGAAGGGTTTGGCTTCAGGTTTGAGAAGTGAAGGTGATATGCTGTAGTTACGGTGTGGCTCTGTTTTTACTGGGAGACCACCATCACGTGAATGGAGTTCTGTCTCTTGTACTCGTTCAGTCTCTAGTACATTAGATTGGTCAATGAGATATTGTTCAGTGCGTTGTGAGGCATTCAAGGCAGTAGAATCAAATTTGAACTCACCACTGAGTTTCTCGCTATATGCATCGGCAGCAGCTTCGAATATTTCCGCTTCAGCAACTGCCACAGCTGCCTCTTTTTTATAATTGAGCATGTCCATTGATGCTTCCACTTTAGCTTTTTCTAGCTTCAGATTGATTTCCTCTTGAGCAAAGGCAAGACGAGTTTTTGCTGCTTCTGCTTTTGCTCTCGCCTTGGCTGCAGCAGAGCCTGTTGATCGTGCCGAACATGTGGCATGGGAGCGTGTCTTTAATGTCGACGACGCTCTCTCAGAAGGTGCTTCCTTAGAAGGTGCTTTTTCAGACATGGTGCAGTTGAATGATGTTTGTATACAGCTCTGCTGGTCGACCACTGGTTGCGTGAGACGACGATGATTGTATCGATATCTTCCAGCTTGCAATACGTTATCTTGCCCACTAGAAAGCTGTGGTTTCACTGTACTGTCCTCAATATAAGTGTTAAATATCTTGACAGTCAGATAAACTCCTCCTTGACATTAAGACTCTGAAGACAGTTGTTCCATATCCACAGGTTTAATAACGTTCAAGGAAGGTGAAACTGAAACATACAAAATATGCATAGTCAAAATATATATATCATAACAATATGTCAAAAATACTCATCTACAATCTTCCATAAACATGTTAACAATAAGTACATACCCACGATGCTATCAAACAGCTAAGATGTAGGTAGATGTTGCTGGATTGTGATAGATGAAAAACACAGCCTCTCTGTGCTCAGCCATGTGCTAAACTGACTTTACTTCCTGGTTACAGGTGATCACATGACATGCTGCAGGTCACATGACTATTGATACATTCTGCTCTTAAAGTGACCACACCCAATTACAGAACATACAGAATTGCTTTAAACAAAACACTCTATAAAATATAAGCTTGCAACTTAAAATGTTGTAACTAAACAATCATATATCAAACTAGTCAGATCATCAGACAGCTTGAGTTCTTTATTCTGGGTGTTGGGGTCAAGGATCACAGGAGTGTACGAGACAATGTCCTTCATCTTGTCCCAGACTCTGAAGGTCAGGTTGCCCAGGTGTTTGGCCACGTCTACTAGTGCTCCTGAGACCAGCTGTGGATCCGGAGGTGTGCACTGGACTCTTTCCACTATGGTCTTGTAGTTCTGCAGTGAGATGTCATCTGTCTCGATATATCTGATGGCTTTGGAAAGAGTCACCATCTCTCTGTTCAGCCCATCAATCTTTTCCCTTATCATCCCTCTCTTCTGCCTCTCTTCCTCCCTCAACACAGAGATCCTGGTGTCCTCTTCCTCTTGTAGGAACTGGTGAAGCTTTGTGAACTCTTTCCTAATGTGCAGCTCTGTGTGCCAGGCCTGGGCCATAATGTGTCCTGCTGTGTGATCATAGTTTGCTTTAACTTGATTAAAGCTCTTCAGTTTATCCTTTAAGGTTTTCATGAATTTCTGGACATCCTCTTTGCGATATTGTGGAGCTTTGTCGATAGGTCTGAACTTGTGCCCGGCATGTTTTTCAGAATCTCGACACACAAGGCATGCCAGATCTTCATCATCTAGACAGAACAGCCTGAGTTTCTCCCCATGCAGAGTGCAGACAACCTCAGACCTCGCTGACAAAGATCTGTGCCTTCTCTCCTCTAAGAAGTTTTCACAAAGGTTCCTCAATGCTAAGTTGATGGGAGGTTTCTCATGGGAGCAGCTGGTTTTGCAAACAGGACAGTCCTTGGTTGGTTTTCCTGTCCACCATTGCTGCAGACAGGCTTCACAGAGGCTGTGGCTACACGGCAGGAGAACTGGATGTTTAAAGATGTCACGGCACACAGGGCAAGTGAGCTCCTCTTCCTTCTGACTCCGAGTCACACAGGAAGCCATGTTGTCAGCAAACGTTCTAGTAGAGGAAACAACAGTGTTAGCATTTTGAGCAGCAGTGGCACTAGTAGTTGTAGTTTTCTTAAACTTAATAAACTTTGACACACCGTTTGATTGAAATTTACTTTCATACACTATTGAAATTTACTTTCTGAAATTTAACTAAGTTGTATAAAGACATTTCCAACACTGATTCTCAGTTGCTTAAAGATGTTAAATGAAAAGGCTTTTGCATAAATCACAGGAAGATGCAATGTGAGTTCAACAAACACCATTTTTTTTACACTTCTTCAGTGTATAATTGTTTTGAAGTATCTTGTGCAACAACCAATCAAATGCTTATAATATGCCACTATCCGAATATAGAGCTTTAATTTTAACAAAAAAACAATCAAAAACTGTACCTTTTCAACATTTGTACAATCTGTTGTTATTGTCTTTGTAGTCTGTCAACTTTGTGACCTGTTTTAACCTGTTCAAATTGTACCTCTTTATTCATATACTATGAGATATGATAACCTTAGATAGAAGTTAAATAAATATAATAACTAAACAAAACAGACCCCTCTTAAATTCTCACAAAGGTTCTTTGATGTACCAGAGTGTATGATAGATCAGAGAGAAACCAAACCAGATCATTGTTGGTTGACTGACTGCACCCCCACATAGCCTTTGAAATCACTGCTAGTCAGATAAACACACACAAGAATTGTGAAATCACAAATGACATACCTGATAACTTCACCAAGTCCAGAAGAGAGAAGTTCAGCTCTTAACAACAACACACATTAAAGTGATGTCACAGAATGCACAGGGCCAATGGTTAAGCAGCATGACTATGGTTTACTTTATATTGTGAGTTTTATAGTTTGCTGTGATTTTGATTATGCTTGCTGTGTTTTATTGATTACTGTGTGTTATATTTGACGTGATGGACAATGAACTTGTATGCCACAGTATATTGTTCACCTGTCAGGTGCTGTGACAGAGGTGTGTGCATCAGACACAGACTGATATCAAGGCATTCATTCGCCAGGAAAACTCCACGCCCATATAAAAGGGACACCAGGTTCCTACCTCGGGCTCTCTCTCGCCACCCAGACAGTTGCCTGCTGCTGTTGTTGCCGTCGGGTCACGCCACACCAGACCTCTTCTTCTCCCTACATGTTGTAGGCAAGATCTCCTCTTCTCTCCACGCTTTGCCCGTGGACCAGACCTCTTCTCTCTCACCACACCGTGGGTCGGATCTCCGCAACGTTGAATCGCCTCCTCCCTCCACATCGCTGAGGATCCGATCTCTGCAGTGTCAACGCTCTCTAAACGTCCAGATAAAGGAAAGTAACTATTTCCCTCTCTGGCGTATGTGTTAAGGCTCTTTATGAGCGTGATTGTGGAGACTAATTCGAGTCCTCCTGTTTCCCTGTGTCGAGGCGCTGGAGCCAGACGGGTGACGTGACGACGGCAGAGCAGCAGTGGTAGAGATTTATTGATGTGCTTCTAATACTCCTGTTAAAGGAAAGTGATCACGCCAGCGTGTTATCATAGTTTGAAAGTGCCGGTTGCAAAGAGGGCTGTCATTCATTGTACCGTTCTCCTCCTACAGCGGAGCTGTCTGCAGGACGCCGGCGAGCGGCAACGCGGAAACTCCGGACTGGAGTTCGCGGACTGAACAGAGTTATACTGGCCGTCTAGCCGCAAAAAACTGATCGGATTCACCACAGGACCGGACTGGACTGATTCAAACTCGGTGTCTCTAATCCACCTAACCCACTGACTGACTTGCTTCCTTCCACAGTTATATGAATTGGAGTTGCTTGTTATATGAATTGAAGTGCTTGCAATTTTAAATGTTGATCCATTGATGTATTGTATTGAAAAGGGTACCCTTGCATAAATTGTCTGTTTAGTTTTATAATAAAAGGTCTATATTTTTATACATACTGTGTCGTGTCATTCCCTCTGTATATTGGTGTGAACGGGAGTACGAACCTAGAGTGGTAACAACTCTACCCAAAAACCTGTTACATAAGTGGCGTAGTCGGCAGGACTCCTTTTTCACACCATACAGAGCAGAATGGCAGACGAAAATGAAATGCACGTTGAAGGTGTAGGCCTTAATTTGCCACTGGAAACTGGGGCCAGGGCAGAAAATGTTAATGCAAGCCAGCCATTGATAAATGCAATGATGATGCCATGGTTTATGGGGGTCCCATGGATCCCAAAATGTAATGGTGATCAAAGTAAAATGAGGTTTTCAGATTGGAATGGGCAGGTTCGGGCTATGCTGCGGGCACAAGGGTTAAATGAGGAACAGAAAATTGATTTTATTTTTGGAGCACTTGAAGGCGAAGCAAAACGAGAGATACGATTATTAGACCCAAACAGGCGTGCAACCAGTGCAGCCATCCTACAGGAGCTAAAGAAACTATATGGACAGACAACACCAGTAGCCCAGCTCCGGGCACAATTCTTTAAGTGTCACCAACAGGAAGGAGAAACCGCTGCCGGCTACATTCTCCGGCTCCGGGAGCTATTCTCCATATGGCGAGAGCATGAACCAACTGGCTCAGCTCAAGATGAGATGACAATACGAGACCAGCTTGTCCTGGGTTTGAGGCCTAGCACAGTACAACAGGAACTCCAACGACAGGTGCGTAGAAACCCTACATTATCCTTCAGTGAAGTTTGTAGTGAAGCCAGAGCATTGGAAGCTGAACAGAGGATGGAGTCTGCATGCGCAGCACGTGTCTCAGTGCCTCCGCCGCGACAGACCCCAGTAACCCCTAGCCTAGATGAGTGGAGAGAGACTGTAAGAGCTGAACTAAGGAAAGAAATGAAAGACCAAATATCTGTTCTCACTGAAACACTGAAAGAGGAAATTAAACGCCAACTTTCCCCACAGAATGCCCCAGATGAGCACAGACGCCCGTCTACAAGAGGGAGAGTTCAGGAAGGCCGTTATTCACCCTCCCCCAGGCGACACCAGCCATTCGAATGGGACCAACAGGGCCAGCCCATCTGCAAAGGCTGTGGACAGGCAGGCCACATCCAGAGGCACTGTCCACAGGAGAGGAGGCATTTAAACTAATAGCCCCAGCCACTGGGAGCCAAGTGGTTGGGGAGGGGAGTCAAGGGAACCGAGCAGATGAGAACGCTATGATTGGTACATGTCCAGGGGTAGAAATAGTTGTCGCAGGGGTTAAGTTGCCCTGCTTGCTCGACACGGGCTCCCAAGTAACTTTGTTCAGTGAAACTTTCTTTCAGAAATGGCTCAGTGGGGAGCAGACACAGGACCCACAGGATCTGTACTGGCTGACCCTGAAAGCTGCCAATGGCCTACGAATCCCCTATACCGGATACGCCATATTGGATTTCACAGTGGGAGGGGTCACTGTGTCTGGAAAGGGGGTCATCATAGTCAAAGACGAGTGCCTGAATGCCGAGAAGGGAATTCTAGGAATGAACGTGATCTCACACTGCTGGAAAGAACTGTTCCAGGGCGTCCACCCGGGGCTGACTGCGTTTGGTGCTACCATGTCCTCACAAGCCAGAAAAGAGTGGGAACGTGCCTTCGCTGTCTGCCAGAAAGTGTCGCAGGCTGAACTATCAGATGGACAGGTTGGAGTGGCCCGGTTAATCCGCCAAGATCCAGTCTACGTCCCTCCCAACACTGAGATGGTGTTATGGACACACCTGTATGGGACCAGGACCAGGTCCAACTTCTGCGCTCTGGTGGAGGGCTCAGAGAGAGATGACGAATGGCAGGTGGCCCGGTCCATTGCCTGGGTGGTGAAGGGACGCCTCCCCATAAGGATACGCAACGTGAATCCATACCCCATCTTAATACCCCAACGGCGCCCCCTCGCTAACGTCTTTCAGGTCGATGCAAGCCAGGTGCGAGGGGAGAAGGACCTGGTGTTGAAGGCTTCAGACCCTGGTGTAGTTGAAGTTGATGTCCAGGTGAACCAGGTCACCACAGAAGACCAGCATCCAGTCCACCTGCTGGAAGGCGAAGGGCTGTCTGCAGAGCAGCAGCAGACGATGGACTCCCTGTTGCAGTGATGGAAGTGCGCCTTTGCAGCAGGAGAAGAGGATTTCGGACAGACTGATGCAGTCCTCCATTCGATCCCTACAGGCTCAGCACCACCCAGCAGGGAGCGCTACAGGCCGATCCCACCAAGCCTGTATCCAGAGCTGAGAGGGCTCTTCCAAAACATGTTGGACACTGATGTCATCAAGGAAAGCTCCAGCCCTTGGGCGGCGCCAATTGTCCTCGTGAAGAAGAAGGATGGGTCCTGGCGCTTCTGCGTGGACTACAGGAAGCTTAATGCCCTCACCCACAAAGACGCCTACCCTCTACCCAGGATAGAAGAGTCCCTCACCTGTCTAAAACAAGCGGCCTGGTACTCCACTCTCGACCTTGCCAGTGGATTCTGGCAGGTGGACGTGGACCCAAAGGACCGGGAGAAGACTGCATTCACCACCCCCATGGGCCTCTACGAGTTCCAGAGGATGCCTTTTGGCCTATGCAACGCGCCTGCAACTTTCCAACGACTGATGCAGCGGTGCCTGGGCGGGCAGGTCAATGAGTCTCTCCTAATCTACCTGGACGATGTCATAGTCTATTCCCCGGATTTCGACACCCACTGTTACGGCCCTATATGGCCTTAGTGTGTGTGTTTAACCCTCTGTCAGTGCTGCAGGATGAATGAAGGTGGGAGTGGCCATGGAGATTGGAGGAGTGGCGTGGGGATTGGGGACACACCTGGCTCCCATTCCCCAAATCAAGCAGCCACTATAAAAGCCTGGAAAGATCAGCCCTCAGTCCCTCTTTTACCATTGCAACACCACCTGCTGAGACCTGTTTTCCCAACTGACTGTTAGAGTAATTCCAAGCCTCATCAGTTAGGCCGTACTTTAGTAAAGTTAGTTCTACTTCTTTATATTCAGACTAAGTCAACCCAAACTAAACCCATCCTTAGATAGGAGACCTTCCTTAATAGTATTTACACTTTTCCTGAGTACCTCCGAACAGGGAAGCTGGTAGGGGTGTGCTGCCATTTTCTTTGTTCCCCCTTTTTCCCCTGTTTATTAGGTAGGGAGTTTATATTGTACTTTTTATTTTGGTGTAGCTTAGATTGTTTTTCTTTTAAGGTAGGGTTTGTTCTGGCCTTGGCCACCCCGACGTTGTTGCTTCCCCTGTTTGTTTTCCCTTGTGAATTTGAGTTAATAAACTGTACACTTTTTTGGTTGAACCTGACTGGTCTGAAATATGTTACTCCTTGTCCTCTAGACCATATAAGGTCGTAACACCCACATTGAACACCTGGAGCAGGTTTTCAAAAAGTTGGTAGCCCATGGCCTGAAGCTGCAACCCAAGAAATGCCACCTGTTCCAGAGGAAGGTCACCTACCTTGGCCATGTCATCTCCAGTGGTGGGATCTCCACTGACCCTGGAAAGACCGCTGTCGTAAGGGACTGGGCTATCCCTTCAACAGTCAGTCAGGTACGCTCATTTCTTGGGTTCGTGGGATATTATAGAAGATTCATTAAGGGCTTCTCCAAGGTAGCCGCACCCCTCAACGCCCTCCTAGTAGGCACAGCCAGTTTGCAAAAGAAGAGAAGCATTGACTGGACTCCTGACTGCCAGACGGCGTTTGACGCTCTGAAGACTGCTCTGGTGAGTGCTCCAGTCTTAGCCTATGCAGACTTCTCAAAGCCTTTCAACCTCTACACTGATGCTAGCCTAGGGGGTTTGGGGGCCGTGTTATCACAAGTGCAGGATGCCAGCAGAAGCTTGATTCCAACAGAGAGAAATGACCAAAACTATAGTTCCTTTAAAGTTTTTGGCCCTCAAGTGGGCTGTTACGGAAAAGTTTAAGGACTACTTGTGGGGCAATAAGTTCCTGGCCTTTACCGACAACAAGAGTGGTAACAACTCTACCCAAAAACCTGTTACAGTGACACCATACAAAACAGAGCCCTGCTAAATACTCACAGAGGGGGTCTGATGGTCCAATCAGAGTGGGGGGGGGGGTGGGACACACCAACAATAGACTGTATTGGTTAACAGCCCCCACTGTTGCATTTAGTCAGTGCAAAGAACAGAATACAGCAGTAATGCGTATAGACCCTATTCCTGGCCACGCCCCCAACTTCCGCTCTGAGGACCTACACACTGCCCGAGCCCGACATTTGAAATGGTCGGCGAGTAAACAGATCGTTAAGCATTTCACATTGCACGAGTTTCTCTCTTGAAATCGGGCTATATATATTGTTGTGGTTCTCGCACGATTGATTGGTTGGCGACAGGGGTTCACTCATTGCAAGATATTTCACCACGATGTGATCCCAACCTAATACATACATTTGTTTTTATTCCAAACGTCTCACGAAAATGTGAAAGGCTCCCGTGATGTATGCGCGACACCGAGACAGGACGCTAATGATTGACATTAAATAATTCTCTATTTCTCTATCTCTCTCTCTGAAACAAACGTTTAAAAAAGTCAACCACGGTGCAATTCAGATCAGAAGCAGTGTTGCCGTGTCCGCTTATTATAAGCGAGTTGCTTGTAAAAAATATTGGTGGTTGCGTTTTTTTTTAGCTTATTTCTAAAGTGTAGTTGCTTATTTGGCTTGTTTCCTAAGGCTTTTTTTTTTCTTTGAAAATAGCTGCGACGCGTTGTGAGCTTGTAGATTGGCTATTTTATTTGTATATAGGTTTAAAGTGCCCATGCGGTCTAGTCGCATTTGCTGGGCTTGTTTTCATAGACCTGGTTGCTTATTTCTCTTGCAAAATCTGGCAATACTGTTCAGAAACTGAATTATCATAATATGGTCTTACACAGATATGTCCACTTTGTGTTTCCGTTGGTACAAAGCTGAACAGCCTGTATCGAAACGATTTAAATTTGTTTATTGTTTAAATGATGTGTTTACAAAAATATCGTGTTCAGTTGCAAGACATAATTCAGTATTTTTCTCACATAATCAATGGCAAAGGCTGAGTCAACTGCAGGCTATTAGGGCTATCGGCAGCAACTTTTCTTGATGCATGATAATATAGCCATGCATATATATTTTTTTGCAATTATGAGAAATATTTACCCCCCCTCTCTCTCTCTCACACGCACGCACGCACGCACGCACGCATGCACACAGACACACAGACACACACACACACACACACACACACACACACACACACACACACACATACACACACTGCTCTCTCTCTCTCTCTCTGTCTGCAAGCCCTATTCCTCTCAAATAAACAGCCCCATCCTCGAGCAGGCTCGCTCACTCTCTCAATCTGTTTTATAATGTTTAACTTAATACAGGACTGAGGATGGACGTGATCACCACAGATAGATGAGTTGAAATGACACAATAAAATATTTACGGCTCCCAATGCAAGAGAATGCATCTGTGTTTACAAAATAAAAAAAACGAATATTTGTATCCGCTGTAATCTATGACCTTCATATGAATAGGATATAAATTAATGAATAATTTACTATTATTACACTTATTTGATTTGATTCATTGTTGGGTGGGTGTGACACATATAGATTGGCCAATCGCTTTACCATTCACAATTCAGTCAGTAAAGTAGTGCATATGGATGATAGCTCGTTGTCTTCTCATTGTCATTAAAAGTATCTCATTGCTTTGTCTGAACACACCAGAAAAATACAGGTGCCAACTGGAAACGGGTTCTTGTGTGATGGTAAAGAAAAAAACCTGTTTGGATCCTCTAAAAACCTTTCAGACTTTTAATAGTTATATAAAGAACTCGTAACAGTTGAAGTATATTATACTCCATCGACCAGTGTCTCCCCTGCTAGACTATATACTTGGTCCGCTCTGCTTCTTTTTCCCTCTACACCAAATCAAAAGTTGAAAATACAGCGGTTCGTGCTGTGAGATGGTGTGAGATTACAGATCAGCTATTTTCGGTGAATGTTGCCTATTCAAACAATGTCCAAAGTTGGGATGCTGTTCATTGACACAAAAGGCTCATTAGAACCATAGGAAGAACATAAAGAACATTCACTAAATAAAATAGTTCTTCAGTAGCCTAGGTGAAGGTTCTTTTTGGAACCACACTTTATTTTACTATTATTTTTCTGTGTGTAAGAAACAGTAGTGTGTAATGATTTTTTTTTTTTAATTTAACTTGTTTTTAGCATATTTTCAGCACAATGATGGTTGCTCATGGGCCATTGCTTTGTCTATACGTGATCCAGTTGGTTGATTGATTGATTGATTGATTGATTGATTGAATACTTTATTAACACGATTACCGGTATTAACAGTACAGGCACTACAGTCACAGGTGAATCATATACGGTATATTCACAGAAATGTAATGGGCAGAGCTAGAGGTGGGAGTTAAACAGGGATGCACAGTGAGTGGACTTTTTCACACTGGAAGGACATTACTTACGTACAAGTTAACTGTAAGGGCTGCTTGCAGACATTCTTGACTGCTAAACTGCTAACCCCTATTTGAAAACATATTGTATGTGCTAGGGACTGAGGGACCCCATAAGATAATATTTTGTCACGTTTGTCAAAAAACAGCCGATCTAAAAGCTCACAATGTGTTGCATTGCGATTCGTTGTGAAAGCCGGGGAATAAAATAGGGCTTAAGTGGTTAAACTGTTCCTCATTTTGCTTGGGACCCCGGGCCCTGGTGGTCTACATTGAGAACCAGAACTCTAAAGACTTCTAAAGACTAGACAGAGAGGACAATCTCACAGCTTTCTTTTTCTTTTACTTGGTGGAAACAGTTGTAAAAAAAATAATAACTAGAAAATGTTCTCCTCGGAGCACAGGTCTCCGCCAGGCGAGTACTGTTCCTGATTAATCCTGTCTTACCTATTTATATTACATATATTGTGATGTCACGTGAAGCTTGACCAATGTTAGCTTGGCTGAGCCGGACACACACACACAAGCTTGTGATGTCACGTGAAGTTTGACCAATGTTAGCTTGGCTGAGCCGGACACACACTCAGAGGGTAAAACATACTCTCCACCATGCCTTCGGCCTGGCGGAGACAATAATCAACAATACTGGGTTCACAATACAATATTCTCGTGGTTTATATTTACAAAATGAGACTTTTTGACTCTATGACCACAAATTATTTCTCACACAAAATGTAGAACATTAAGTATCTTAATATCCCCCCCAGGCCAGGATGGCCGGGGGCGGGGATTATATTCTCAAATCCATCCATCCGTCCATCCGTCTGTCTGTCTTTCTGTGAGCAGCTAATCTTAGGCACTGCTTGATCGATCGGTGTGGAGCTTTGCACGCACCCTCCCCCATAGGCCAAGGTGGAACCTGCACCCAAACCTTTTTAGATCTGCCTCATTTGCTATAACAGAGTGCTTCACATTTTGGCCTATAAGTCTTGAACCGCAGGTCATACAATACAATTTCTTTCCCCTGGATTGCTGAGGCTCATGACGCAACTTCCCATATAGGCCCCGCCCATGTCTGCCTGACAAGATCTTCCACCATTTAGCGTTTTCTTCAAAACACACTTTTTTGAAGAAAAAGATCACGCAAATCAGTACAACATGGGTTTCATGCACTTATACACATGAATAATGCAACATTCAATCATACACAAATTGGAACAGCGTGCGAATAGTTGCACCATCTGTCGTACAAACTCTATTTACCCCCAAGCTTTCTCGTGTCCTGATGACTGCACCCCACGACTGGTAGGCAACTAGGCCTGTCGATTACGTGCGCTCCGCACACACGGGGGAAATAGAGTTTGTATGACAGACGGTGCAACTGTTAGCATTTGTTGTGGACCCTATGGGCCAATGGGATTGGATGTTGTGTTCATGATATATGGCATCTTTTGTAAGAAATTTGTAAAGGCAATTACAGTCAAATCGTTTGGAGTATCCTTGGCCTACGGGGAGTGTGGGTGAAAGGTTTCTCATATAGACAGTCACATCAATTGTACATCTTCATGTGCCACAATCCGTCATTAAGATAGTGAACATTCTCGATTCCGATTCCCTTGTTGACTTTCTTGATGTTTTCTGCAGACATCTTCATCAGTCCAACACAGAGGGCATGCTGTTTGCCCTCCGCTGTGATGCCAACTACCGTGTCCACAGCGGCGGGCTGGAGTTTAGCTCCCAGGGACGTGAGTCCCGGGCACATGATGTTGGCTCCACTCAAGACAAATTTGATGGCCCCTTTGTCTACTTGCTGGTGTGGAAGTATGAATGGATATTTATGCAGCAGTCTGAGAGTTGGGCAGAATGGTCCTTCCCTCTGTCTGAAGAAAAGCAGCTCCCCGTTCGCTGTCAGGACTTCGATGTGTTCGTGGCATCTCACTATTTTGACGGGGTCCTTTTTCGGCATTATGTGGTTGAGCCATGCCTCGATGTTGGGAAACTGCTCCAACAGCTGGTTCTTGATTCCTTTGATAACTGACGACTTCAGCTGAATGCAGTTGGAAACGTTTTCCTTCTCGTCAAACTTTTTAAACATCCTCGGTCGTGTTCAACGCGTTCAATCGACTCCTCCGTAGCTTCATCGCACTTATTAAGTCACACTGACTCCGAGAAGAATCCATATTTGGTTACAAGCATCTGCTATTTAAAGATGAAGTTTGTCAGTGGGTGTGAGTGCCCAGATTACGCCCAAATATGGACATGTCTCATGTGACATTACTGACATCATAGACTATTGGCTGCGAGCTACCAGTATACACACAGTGCTGATGTCATAATAATGATACCGGTGTGTGACTGTGTGAATGTGACATTATAAAAGTGCTTTTGAGACTTTACACTGTAAATGCAGTTCATTTCCACGACAGACTGACAGACAGACAGACAGACAGACAGGCAGGCAGGCAGGCAGGCAGGCAGGCAGGCAGGGAGGGAGGCAGGCAGGCAGGCAGGCAGGCAGGGAGGCAGGCAGGCAGGCAGGCAGGCAGGCAGGCGCTCTTACAGGTGGCTATCCTCTTCCAAAGCCACGCCGTAAAAATGTCATGCAGAGTCCTTATGTTGCCTTCTATGATCTTTCCAAATAGGGATGGCTTCCACTGCCGTGCCAGGATATGGATGTCTACATCACAGTGTCATCACGTCTACATCATGGCAAAATCGTATAAAGGGAACACTTTGTAGCCGAACGCAGCGCCATTAGCTCTCGAGTAGCAGAAGACAGCTATCGATCTATCTGCTTAGGATAACCCCTCTCAGCAGACGATAACTGACAACAGCGGAAGAACAATCAAGAACAATGTTGTTGGAGCACACATCTGTACAAATAGCCACAGTCTAAACTGAATCCTGAGGATGGTATGCTGACTCTCGACAATCTGAAGTGATTGCTGCCACGACCTATTGATCTAAGCACCTTCTACCCTTCGAACGTTAGTATACAGCGTCCACAAGCGAACTTATTGTCACATCACATGTTTACAGGTGCTAAAAAGAAGTGGGTGGAATTCTTTCTCGTACAAGCTCAAAAGCGTAATGTGAAAAACGTGTCAGAGCCAAGTTACGCAGCGTGATGGGTCCAATCAACAGCGTCAGCGGCAAAACAACAGAAAACCATGTAACTCGTTACACTCTTGAAGAAATCCGATCCCACAACGCGAGCGAGGACACGTGGCTCGTCATCCACGGTAAGGTGTACGACATCACAGACTTCCTCGAGGAGCATCCTGGGGGTAAGGAGGTTTTGCTCGAGCTGGCGGGCACGGATGCCACAGAAGGCTTTGAGGATGTCGGCCATTCCACCGATGCTCGAGAGATTCTGGAGCAGTACTACGTTGGGGAGGTGCTTCATACGGATGTCGGAAAGGACAAGCCGACACAAGGAGAGTCCAGAAGTAGTAGTAGCTCCTCTTGGACTGCATGGTTGATATATGCTATCACTGCAGCTGCTGCGGCTCTCATGTATGGCTACTACGTGCGTTAGCGTTAGAACCAGCCACCACGTGGGGTTCGAGGACCCCACAGGGGTCCTTGGCAGGGTTCCACGGGGTCCCCAGCCAAATGGACCCTTATCGGGGCTGTAACTCTGAGAGTGTACAAATGGAACCAAATGGACCCTATACGAATGGAACCAAAGTTCTCGGAGCCTCCTACAGCCAGCTTGGCGAAGCATCCAATTTCGTTGTTGAAATGCTGCTCTCACAGCAATAATGGTTTTGGTAAGGCGAGTTTAAAGGGGGCTTAATCACATATGTCGAACCCAAATTAAGGACATATAATTAACAATGTTTTTTGTTGTTTTTCTTTTCTTTTCTTTTTTTTTTTGTCTTTCTTTTTGTTTTTGAATTTGGATTGTCTTATGAACAGTGGTGGAAAGTAACTAAGTACATTTACTCAAGTAAGTACATAAGTACAATGTTAAGGGATTATTTTTTACTTTATTGGAGTATTTCCAAATGTCAATACTTTTACTTGTACTCCATAACATCTCAAATGTTGTACTTTTACTCAACAACAATTATTTAAAAACTTTAGTTACTAATTACGTTGTAGATTTTGATTATTATTACAAAACATACATTAACCACTTCCGCCCTAAAAATACTTAGAAGCTATCTACAAGCTCACAACGCTTTGAATCGTGGCACGTTGTGACCTTGTAGATCAGCTATTTTCAAAAGATTTTTAATACATTTTGAAAACTTCTGAAATTGGACATTGTGCATAATGAGTACTTTTACTTGTTTAAGTATATCTTGATGCCAATCCTTTTGTACTTTTGCTCAAGTCCATTTCAAATACTAATATATAATGCGTTCCCAGTATGCAAAAAGTATTGAGGTTCTAAAAAAGGTTAGAACCCTCAGGCACCTCAACTGCAGAACATTCTCCCAGTTTTGGTCTGTGAAGCAGACACACTCTGTATAGATAAAATATATATATATATATTCCAAAAGATTGTCAAAAATGAGAAAAAAGAATTAAACATTTAAAATCAATCAACAAAAAAAACATTTAAGAAATCGTGGACGTAGCAGACCTTCAAGGTTTAGGTTAAAATAAAAAAGTACTGTTTACAGTGAAGATAAGGAGTCTGGGGTTTAAGTGGTTCCAATGGTTTTAGGGCACAGCCCCAATCATCTTGATTGCATACTGTTAGCCTTACAGTGTTGATAATTAAGCTCACAAATGCTCATATCGTATCAATCAATATAATTGACATGGATAATTGATTTATAATATAAATACTATAGATAGATATAAATTATATCTATCTATAGTATTTATACTATAGATAGATAGATATAGAGTATTGAGTATATGAGTGGCTTCACTCTGTCAGTAACTTATTTGTTTCTAAACATTAACTAAATTACAACATTTACAACAGTAAATGTTAAGCTTCTGTTAACTACTCCATTCCATGACTCAGTATTTAGGCTACATGGTAAGTAGCTTGTAAAGTGAAGATACACCTATCTAATCCCAAAGGGGAAATTCAGTTTCCCACTTCAGTCAGCTGAGTGCCTTTCAAGTGAGCAGCAGTGGTGGAAACGCATGGCAGCGCGTTGTGTGAGCTTTTAGATCTGCTATTTTCAAACATTTTAGTACTTTTACTTCTGGTAGGCTACTTAAAGTATATTTTGATGACCATACTTTTCCACTTTTACTCAAGTAACATTTTGAACACAGGACTTTGACTTGTATACTTATATTGTATTATTGCTACTTTTATTTAAGCAAACTATGTAAGTAGCCTACTTTTTCTACCACTGGTGAGCAGTTATTCGTGTCTTGTTCAAAGCACACCTCGACATAATTGCTCGGGCCGGAAATTAATCCCTGGAAATCTGATTCACAAGCCTTAAAGAATATGCGTTGACCGGAAATCGAACCCGTGTCAACTGCTTGGAAGGCAGCTATGCTCACCACTATAGGGGCCGGGCAAAAGGCGTGGCCAAGCTTAGGCGGAAGTAGTTCCGGTGGCCATATTAGGGGAGCTCCATAACAACAGCTCGTATCAACAACATTGACAGTTACCCACGAGTCACGACGTGTGCTGAACTACAGCGAGTTTATTGGTAAAGGACAGAAGATGGACCGGGCAATGCGTGACAGAGAGATACCATACAGAGAGAAGCTGAACGCAGACGCAAAGGCACGCTACCTGGAAAAAAGTCATTACATCTGTGCCCTAGATCAGATGTAATGACAGTGCCCAGTCAGTCACAATCATTCATTTTACCTGAAAAGAACAACGTTTTGTTGCTTAGTTGTGTAACCGAAATAAAATATAGTCATCTTGAGTACTGATTATTTATATATATATTTATAATATTATTATAGCGAAGTATTATTATTAATTTTATATTGTTCATTGATCATTGAGAAAGTGCACAACGGACCTGTTGCGATCAGTGTTGCCATATTTTGCGAGAGAAATAAGCAACCAGGTCTATGAAAACAAGCCCAAAAGAAGTGGCTTTAAGTGACATCAGCTACTTGAAAATAGCCGATCTACAAGCTCACGTGAGCTTGTACATAGGCTATTAAAAAAAACTCTTGCAATAAAATAAAGAATATTTGGAATATTTTTTTAAACATTCTAACAACACAAATGCTCCCTGGCACAAAACATTTTCATGAAAAGATTTGAGAACCACTGGTTTAATTTTTATTTTATTTTTTTATAAAGCCTAAATAAGCAAGTACCTAAATAAGCAAGTGCACTTGTCTTTGTAAATAAGCCACACAAAACTACTAATTTTACAAGCAACTTAACAGAAAAAGAAGCCCAAAGTCGCTTATAATAAGCCGACATGGCAAGGGCGCTGATGCTCGCCTCGCCCTTGCCTTTTTTAATTTAACGTCTGAAACCTTGGCATTGCATCCGATAATGCAGCACTGTCGTACCATTGCTAAATTAGAGCAACAGACAAGTTAGAGATAGATAATATGTACACCGTCTACTTGCTGGACAACAAACACAGGACTACATACTAGGCTACTACACTACTCTACACTTGTGGCAGCTGTCAATCTACTCACTCACTATGGCGGCGAAAGTGGGCTGATTTAACGGCGTCTCGACCCTGTGACATCGCTATGCCCGGCCCCTATACCACCAACGCTATACATCTGTCGCGGCTGCTTGGTTGAGTAATAGCATATCACCATGTAGCCTGGATCATCAATACAATAATTCCCGGGCTCATATTAAAACCAATCAATCAGCTGGTTTACTTTATAAACATTAACACATTACTGACTGAGGATGGTTTGCACCGAGGTCAGGTACTGGTTACCGCCGCTAGATGGCAGCATTACACAGTGCACGTCGAGGTAATAAGTTATTTTTCGTTACCATCGCTAGATGGCAGCATAGCACTGCAATGCACCGTTTGTAGTGTACAGTGGTGGAAAGTAACCACATACATTTACTGAAGTACTGTACCTAAGTACAATTTTGAGGGAGTACTTTACTGGAGTATTTATAATTTTCTTTACTTTTACTTCTACTCCACTACATCTCAGTGCAAGCTTCGCAACGCATTGCGAGCTTGTAGATCTGCTATTTTAAAAAGGTTTATTAATTTTGAGTACTTTTACTTTTGGTACTTTAAGTACATTTTAATGCCCATACTTTTGTACTTTTACTCAAGTGAAATGTTGAACACCGGACTTTGACTTGTAACAGAGTATTTCTACATTGTGGTATTGCTATTTTTATTTAAGTAGCCTAAAACATGTGAGTACTTCTTCCACCACTGTTTATGGACATACATAGATTATGTATCGTTACCACCGCTAGAGGGCAGCATAGCACTGCACATCTTAACTGTATTGCGATTATGATTCTAGTGCTAGCTATAAGGAAATGCACATTTTGTAGTGAATTATCCGTTATATTATACCTCTATGGAATTATCAGACTGATATTTATTCAAAGTAGTGGACTTATTATTGTCGTACCTATGTACAAGCTCAATCGCGCTTAATCAAGTACATTTAGAATTCCTGACTTTTACTTTACTGAGTATTCTACCTACTTAAGTTATTTTTTTTTATTGAGTACTTTTCCCACAACAGATTCTAGGGCTAGCTATAGGCAAGGAAATTCAAAGTTTGTAGTGTAATATCAGAGTCACAGGCTGATATTTATTCAAAGTTGTGGATTTATTATTGTCCTAGCTATTATCCTATATCATCCCCCATGTAGCATCATGACATCACCACCACAACCAACATTGTATTTCCGGGTAGCATATCGCATTGGAGTATATTATTCACTTCATTAACCTTATTTCTGGAAGAACAGGAGGACACATATGATATTGTTATTGACTATTAGAAATATATTATTTTGTTCTAAATATCCACAGGTTGGCGAACTATACATAGCTAATGTTGTGGACACTATAACGTCCATCGACATTCTGACAGACAGACAGGCGGAATTTGGAAATACACGTTTGTTTGCAAACATTCAAGCATTCTGATGTGGTCTATATGGGCTAGTAATATATAAACATGGACATTATTATATCATTATATAGTATGATATGATATGCTTTATATCGATCTGTCTGTCTGTCTGTCTGTCTGTCTTGTCTGTCTGTCTTGTCTGTATGCTGGTCTCTTGTAGGGATAACAGTGAAATCGTTCTGTTTAGTGTTTACTTAATAATGCTGAAGTATATAGGCTCAAATCAATTAGCTGGAGACCTAATTGACTGTGACCAATAATCATAATCATGAATACAAAAAGAAACCAGTTAAACAAAACATGGACAGGACAAAGAGTTTATCTCTAAATTGACCAATTCTGAGTGTACGTTAAGTACTTTTCCCACAACAGATTCTAGGGCTAGCTGGCAAGGAAATTCACAGTTTGTAGTGTAATATCAGAGTCACAGGCTGATATTTATTCAAAGTTGTGGATTTATTATTGTCCTTGTATTATCCTATATTATCCCCCACGTAGCATCATGACATCACCACCACAACCAACATTTTATTTCCGGGTAGCATATCGCATTGGAGTATATTATTCACTTCATTAACCTTATTTCTGGAAGAACAGGAGGACACATATGATATTGTTATTGACTATTAGAAATATATTATTTTGTTCTAAATATCCACAGGTTGGCGAACTATACATAGCTAATGTTCTGGACACTAAAAACCGTCCATCGACATTCTGACAGACAGACAGGCGGAAATACACGTTTGTTTGCAAACATTCAAGCATTCTGATGTGGTCTATATGGGCTAGTAATATATAAACATGGACATTATTATATCATTATATAGTATGATATGATATGCTTTATATCGATCTGTCTGTCAGACAGACAGTCTGTCTGTCTGTCTGTCTGTCTGTCTGTATGCTGCAGACGTAGCCTATATAATCAACATACTGGTCTCTTGTAGGGATAACAGTGAAATTGTTCTGTTTAGTGTTTACTTAATAATGCTGAAGTATATAGGCTCAAATCAATTAGCTGGAGACCTAATTGACTGTGACCAATAATCATAATCATGAATACTAAAAGAAACCAGTTAAACAAAACATAGACAGGACAAAGAGTTTATCTCTAAATTGACCAATTCTGAGTGTACGTTAATTGAGTCAGCCAAGGCCCTCATTGGAAACAAGACCGCAAGGACTTTCATGAACGGACCTGTTAGACAAAGTATTTTAAATGTAACTGTGCTGTTTTACATTTTTTGCCTAATAAAATATTCAATCAATCAATCAATAAAAATTCTCTGCAGTGGATTAATGCACTATAACCAGCAGTGGAACAAGTTTTGGGTGGCTGTGGCTCAGGAGGTAGAGCAGGTCGTCCAATGATCCGTGGGTCGGCGGTTCGAATCCCGGCTCCTCCTGACCACATGTCGAAGTGTCCCTGGGCAAGACACTGAACCCTACATTGCCTCCAATGATTCGGTCGGCGCTCGCTTGCCACCATTGGTGTGTGAATGTGGGAAAAGTGGGGACGCTGGCGTCGACTGTTCGCCGCTCCACCTCCCAACCTCCCAATGTCCCCCACCTGTATGAATGAATGAACCATTGTAAAGCGCTTTGAGCACTTGGAAAAGCGCTATAAAAATGCAATTCATTATTATTATTAAGTTCTCAGAAAGTGAAAGTAGCACTACTACAATGTAGAAATACCCTGCTAAGTAAAAGGCCTGCATCCAAAATGTTACTTGAGTAAGTGTTAGTGTCTTTAAATCTGAGAGGGTACAAATGGACCTGTGTAGGCTGTGGTTCTCAACCTGTGGGCCGGGACCCCCAGGGGCTCCCCACTTGATTTTTTTGGGGGTCCCCAGATGACAGTAAAGTGACAATTTAAGACTTTTTTAATACATTACTAAAACATTGTCGAACATTGGCCAAATTGTCAAATAAGATTGAGACAAAATTTGTGAAAATAGCGAATCTACAAGCTCACAACGCCTTGCGCTGCGAGGCGTTGTGAGCTTGTAAATCTGCTATTTCACAATATTTATCTGTGGAACCGAGTCAAACTAAATGTAATGCCTCAACTCCTACAATTGCTTGTAAGGGTGGGGGTCCCCAGTTCAAATATGATTATTTTGGGGGGTCGCGGCCTGACAAGGTTGAGAACCACTGCGTTAAGGGTCCATCTAGGACTTCTAGGGGGGGCCCGGTGGCCCCTCGGACCAGAAGTTGAGAAACAGTGGGTTACCACACTCTATAATTACAAAGATAAGTAGCAGCAGCTAGGGGAGCTTTGTAAATAAAGACAAGGCAAGTCAACTCAAGCATGCAAGTCACAATGGTGTGTGAGGGCTTACATCTCAAAGCTGCATGAGAAAGAAGAGTAGGCTACTGATTGTGTGAAGATAGTGGAAGGAAGCATAATAATAATTCTAAAAAATACCTTGCCTTAAGGACATGGCATAAAATATGCAGCAACAAGTCTCTCTTTGGCTTCTAAAGAAATGCAAAAATTAAAAAACCCAACTTCAATTACAATTTGAGAGTGAGTGACAAACAGTTACTTGAGTATTTCCATTGTATTATACTTTTTAGCTTACTCCACTACATCTTAGAGGTTTTTACCCCACTACAATTATTTTGCTGTTTAGTTACTACTGACTTTAGATTATTAATACAAAACATAGATTAAGTGATAAATGGTGATGCATCATTATAAATTAATCTTCCTATGAGCACATAATGTTTGAAACATTAAAATCATCCCCTCTCTTTACTTATGGACCATTCTGCATAATGAGTACTTGTATATGGTAGGCTACTGTTGCCAATACTTTCGTACTTTCACTCAAGTAGAATTTTTATGCAGAGTATTTACTTAAGTAAAACATCTCAGTACTGCTTTCAGCTCTGCGCATTCATTCAAAATGAGACGGCTGATAAAAAACTCAAACTTGCGAAGAGGAAACTGTTTTTCTCCTGTTGAAAGGTCATAATTATTCTACTGCTGCCAGGCTCCACCTCTCTGTTTTGTTTATGTGTGGGATGTGTGTGTGTGGGGGGGGGGGCAGGCACCCCACCCTGCATGCCTCTGTTGGGCTCAAAGGAGGAGCAGATGGCAGGGTTAAGCCTGGTTTATATGTTGTCATACCATGGTGTCGCTCGCCCCAAAGAGCCAATCTAGAATCTCACAAAGTGTGGCATCAAGCTGAGCCAGTGTTGCCATGTCCGCTAAATATATGAGTGGCTTTGGGCTTGTTTCTAAAGTGTAGTTGCTTATTTGGGCTTGCTTTAAAATATATATATATTATTATTTAAACCATTTGTCCCTAACCCCCATCTGTAAATGTTTTGTGCCAGGGAGCCCCGTATCAGATTTGTGTCAAAAATCTTCCACCTTTTTTCCCCCTGAAAATAGCTGATCAACAAGCTCACACCTTGTAGATTGGCTATTTTCAAATAGCCAATGTACAGTATATAAGTATATAGGTTTAAAGTGCTCATGTGGCCTATTCTAGTCGCTTCTTTTGGGCTTGTTTTTGTAGACCTGGTTGCTTATTTCTCTCACGAAGTCTGGCAACAGTGAGCAGAGCTCCTCTGCATTCCAAACAAGATAAACTCCACCTAGTGTGTTCATGGGGAGGTATGGTGGTGGTGGGGGGGGGGCAATAAAGTGTAAACATGTAGTATAAAACCCACAGACAGACATTAACCACTTTCAACCCGGCGTCCCTGTTTTTGGGCAATGGGCATGTCATTATAGGCGATAAGTATACTGCATTAAAGGGATATTTCACTTTAAAAAAAACTTTGGGTCATTTTATCGTCTACTCAGGCTTATGTGAACGCCCCAGACCGTTTTTAAGTTTTAAGTTGCTTCAGTATTTAGACATTTGATATTCATTTGATCAGACACGCCCCCTTCCTATACAAACCCATTATAACTTCAAACTCAATTTTTAACAAGTTAGATTCATCAAAAACACCCGTCCTTGGTTCTGGTGACTCACCCTGCCCTCCTAATACGCGAGGGGGCCGTGTTTTTTTTGATTACTTTCTTCATTTATTTTTAAATTTGCCCTTAAAAATGCCCTCCTCGCGTATTAGGAGGGCAGGGTGAGTCACCAGAACCAAGGACGGTGTTTTTGATGAATCTAACATGTTAAAAATTTAGTTTGAAGTTATAATGGGTTTGTATAGGAAGGGGGCGTGTCTGATAAAATCAATATCAAATATCTAAATACTGAATCAAGCAACTTAAAAATGGTCTGGGGGGTTCACATAAGCCTGAGTAGACGATAACATGACCCAAAGTTTTATTGAAAGTGAAATATGCCTTTAATTTATGAACCAAAAAAAGATGGAACATGTGATTACCTTTTGCCTTGACAGTTAAAAGTTAATCTTGCTTCTTGCAATGCACAACTTGGGAGAACCACCCTGTACATGCCAGAGACATGACTAGCAGAACACCAGGGACCCTGACCATGGTCATTTTATTTTATTATTATGATTATTTGTTGAGGTGACAACAGTTCAGTGTGACTTTACCTGCCACCAAAACAATGCTACTTAACTATGAATGCATAGAATGAATGCGTCAGCCATTCACATGGTGAATACACGCATGAGCAGGAAATCACCTGAGATTGCATTCAAAAGGCTCCCCCCCCCCCACACACACACACCCACAATAAAACTACCATTACATTTACAATTGAACTGCCAGAAATGGAGAGAAGAGAACAATACATTTCCAATTCCACAGGTATTCTGTGAAGACTGTGGTCAGTGTCGCTCCATTGTTATGTAAGCACACTGGGTAGATATCTGTGTTTCAGTAGATGTTGTGCAAAGTACAGACACACACTGTCCTGTATGCAGATCACCTACCTTCACTATCAGTGGTGGACAAAGTACTCAAACCCAGTACTTGAGTGAAAGTATAGATACTCCTGGTCAAATATGACTCGACTACAAGTGAAAGTTACTCTGTCAAATGTGTACTCAAGTTAAGGTACTGGAGTGCTTTCTTTTAAGTATTCAAAAGTACATGCTTTAAAAATGACTCAAGTAACTCAAATAGGAAAGTCAATTTTCTTTCAATATCAATGCACTGCTTCCTTAACATTTTGACTCATTAATAGTGAAAATAGCATATCTACAAGATTTATTATAGATCTGCTATTTTCACTTTATTTGAAGTGGTTAATTCAGAATCCTATAAATGTAGTGGAGTCAAAACTACAATATTTCACTTTGAAATGTGGTGGACTGAAAGTAACTAAAAACTGTCCACTGCTGACTGTGGCAGGGGTTCTCAACCTTTTTCGAGCACTGAACCTTCTCCTGTCTCAAAGGGTCAGCTGAAGTACCCCTATGACTTTAATTTCTGAACAATATGAAAGAATTGTGACAAAATAACAGACAGGAAAATACAAATATATCTGTTTCCTCTCAGTTATATTGTCTTTCCACAAATGAACCGTCTTGTTAAGCACTTATTATTATGAAACACACTGTATTATGTAATACTGTATACCATATAACACTTGTATGTCTACAGTGAAAAGAACAGAATAGTTAATGTGTGTTTTTGTGGTAAAGTGGTATGCTAAAGTTTGTAGCTAGTACTAAGTAGGCACCTGCTAATCTTTCTACTGCAGTTGTTGTTGGTAAGCAGCAACGGTAAACATACAAGCTGAAGAATGGAGAAGGTTTATTTGTCACTATACTTATACAGATGTAGGCAGTGAAATGCAAGTAGGTGAGGTCCTCAACATATCAATGACGATGATAAAAACTAAGATAAGATAAGAAGAAGCCTTCAGCAGTAGTAATATCAGCGTAACAATAAAGGGAGAGGTAAAAATACGGCATAACCATAACGTGCAAGACACATTGTATATAATATATACTGTAGCAGCAATATCAACAGTTACCTTGTATTATTTGCTATAACAGCAGTGTTAACATCAACATAACATTAAAAACATGCAAAATAAGGCATGAGCATGTGTATTCCTTGTACATACATAAATACATTGTACAATATTTTTTTCCCTCTTTTGTCCACGTGTTTGTTTATGGCTCTAACAGTCGACAGGTAGAAGCTCTCCCCAAGCGAATAAAAATAATAATAATACAAAAAAATATATATATATATGGTGGATGTTGTGAATGGACACTTCCTTTATGGTCAATATGCTCAAGGCTATAGAAACAGTCCACACTCACAAGGTGAATTTTATTTAGCACAGCAGCAGTCTCTGACACCATACTAATAATATTTAATATTTGTTATATGTCTTAATGTTTAGATTTTGTATTGTTGTTGAGGCATGTTTGCACTGTTATTATATTGTATTGTATTGTGATTGACATAATTAATTACTGCAAAACAGCTATATATAGGTCACATCTGCCTAGGCGGGGCAAACGCTGGTGAAGGCCTGAGTAGACGAAACTCGTCCGTTTGTCAGGGACTGCTGCTGCGATAAATAAAAAAAATCAAAGAAAATTCAACTTGTGAGTGTGGAATGTTTCTATAGACTGTTCACTGAGAGTCTGCACCCGTCTATCCTTCTCTCAAACTATTGACAGTAGAGCACGCTCAGCTCTGGACTTCTGTCCCCTAGTATTTCAATATGCTCAAGGGTCAACCAGCCGAGACCTTAATGTTTGTGGTTGTGTTTGGCTGGTCGTGGTCGGTGGCTTGGGGGGAGGGTGTAGAGGAGATTGTTTTGGTGCTAGGGGTGAAGGAACCCCCCCTGTCCCCTCCCCCTGCTGTTCATCTCAGAGGCAAATTTAAAAGAGCCACTTAATACAATTATTTGAAAACTTGCAAGTTACTTTGTTGGTTAAGATTATTGTTACAAAACATACATTAACCACTTAAAGGAGTAGTTCACCCCCAATTTTTTTTTCTTATTTTCTATCAATTACACACCCCATGAAGCCTTGAATTCATGAAGATTGTTTTGTTTTTGTTGCATTCCTAAGCCAATAATTTGATGACCAGGTCATCGGTCAGTAGGAGACTCAGTTGGAGACTCTTTGAGTCGCCTGTCAGAGACTGGCGGTCATCATGGGTGTGTAATTGATAGAAAATAAGTCATTTTTTAGCGAACAACTCCTTTAAGTCCTATTTTTATACATAGTCTCTTAAAAAATAGCAGATCTACAATCTCACGCATCACGACAAGTCTTTGTGAGCTTCTAGATCTGCTATTTTTTAATCATTTTGGCAATTTCTTTATGTTATACTATACTATATACTATATCTTAGTTGATGCCAATACTTTTGTACTTCTTACTCAAATGGCATTTTTAATGCAGTCCTTTTACTTGTAGTATTTCTACATTGTGGTATTGCTACTTCTAGAAAGATCTGAGTAGCCTACTACTTCCACCACTGATTTGGGTGGTCGGTGGCTTGGGAGAGGGTGGGGTGGGGTGGGGTTCTAGACCAGTGGTTCCCAAATGTTTTAGCTCAAGACCCAAAAGAGAAATTCGATATCTCGCCCCCGGGACCCAAACTAGTGAAAATAGCAGATCTACAAAGGTCACAACCCATCGCGGAGTGTGAGCTAAAAACGTCTTTTAGGAAATGGGAGAAAAAAAGGGATAGTCACGACCCGGGACCCATAAAAAACGAGCCCACGACGACCCACAAATGGGTCCTCCTGACCCAGAGTGTTTGGAAAAACACTGGTCTGGAGAGGAGATTGTTTTGGTGGCTTGGGGGGAGGGTGAGGAGGAGTCCTCCCTAGCAGCTGCTCCGAGACTGCGGGAAGGGACAGAGGTCCCAGCATGCATCACACACTGCAGACAATACCAAGCTTTGTGGTGGGTCGGGAGGGGTGGCTGTGAGGGGGTGAGGTAGACGAGTGTGATCAGAGATTTGGCAAACAGCTGCTAATAAATACCATAAAATGTCACCCACCGCCTTTCAAGGTGTCACCCCTGTATGTGTGACACGTCCGCGTTTACAGCCATTGTCATATACTGACTGTACCAGCTACTGTAAAGACGCTTTGAAGCTATTTCGACACTGTGTGTGTGTGTGTGTGTGTGTGTGTGTGTGTGTGTGTGTGTGTGTGTGTGTGTGTGTGTGTGTGTGTGTGTGTGTGTATATGTCTTACTTTTCAGGAAATATAGTTATTATTTAGTTCATAAGCACTAACCACTTTCAGGTTCAGCATTATTCAAAAATAGCAAAAACAAACAAACAACAGATCTATGAATTGTGAGCTTGTAGATATTATTTCTGTACACTCGACCCTTAAGGGCATTAAGGGTCCATTTGGTTCCTATGAGGTCCCCTGGGGGTCTCTGGACCCCACGTTAAGAACCGGTGCCTTATGGTATGTGTGAGTAGGGTGAGTGCAGTGCATGTTTGAGCAGGCTACGTTCAAGAAAGTTTGAATGAAACACAACCGCCAACAAATACTAAAACGCAGGCTGAAAACCCACCTCTTCAGGAAACACTACCCTTCCTCTTCGCCTTGCCTACTTGTTGTTAACTAGTTGTACGAACTCTTGTTTTATTATTGTATTGTTTTATTGGATCTTCTTTAGTCAATACACTTATTTGTTTTAGCTCTTGCTCATTTGATTAAGCTATTTGTCTCATCTGTTTAAGAAAGTAGGTAGCTGATATATTGCACTTTTACCTTAGCGCTAGATACACTCTTGGTTGCCTGTTTTAGCAGAAAATGCACTTAAGACTTCTGGTGATTAGTAGTTTCATTCCCTACCTATGTTGAATGCACTTATTGTAAGTCGCTTTGGATAAAAGCGTCTGCTAAATGACTGTAATGTAATGTAATGCAATGTGTTTTGGTAGGAGTGTGTATGCCACTTTTGAGGGATTAGTTGGCATTCTTATGTTGAGCAACAAGTGACAACACTGCAGGAAGTGTCACTGGCCCTGGGCGAGGGAAGGGCCAATGACAAAGAAATATAGATGAAGAAGGAGGGGCCGGGCCGGGGGGCGGGGGGAGTTTCTGAAAATTGAGAGAGACCAGAGACAGAGACAGATTTTGTTGAGTTAAACTCGAGGCTTGTTGAATCAAACCTTTCTAACGGTGCAGTCGAGTCAGCTGACCAGTACATTATGACATTAGAAAACACTACATCACATTGTAATTGTTTATTCAGCATATATTTCATTATGTAATAGTTAATGCAGAATTGCTTCATGTTGAGAATAGTTTCTCACTAGTAGAAGGTACAAAATAAACTCTAAACTAACTGCTTCCAATTAATATTTTCTAATTGTAGTCGCACATTGTAGTCGCAATGTGTCGCAACCTGTTGAAATAGTACCCACTAGACTAGATAGACGGATCTATGTAATGATTTTACTTGTTATGTTATATGATTTAGGCTTATGTGCTTAACCTTTATCTGTTATCTGTACTGAATCACTCCCATCTGTGAAAGCTTTATCACTGTATGCCTAGTGATACCAGATGCAACTGTTGTTGACATAATGTTTTATTGTGTACTTACTCTTATCATACTCTGTTCCTTTTTATTCCTTTCCATTGAGACACACTTATCCTCCTTTCACTATCATCAAAAGTATAGCAAAAATCTACAAGCTCACAACACGTCACTTTGCGGCGCGTTGTGACACTTGTAGATCGGCTTTTGTGCGACACTGCATAGGGCATTCATTCAAAAACATAAAAAGTTATTATTAGTAATTTGAAGATACAAGGCTTCTGCCTTACAGCAGCGATATGTTAGTAACAACCTGTTGAATAAATACTCATCTGTGTACTAAAGTAAAAAAAGAAAGTTTAAAAAAAGTTTAAATATATACGTGTATATAATATCCCTTATTTTCTCACTGCTGTAACTTGTAGGCCAAACAAAGTAGTATTTCCTTGTGGGGGGAATCAAGGGAGTGAAGGAGAGAGAAGAAAGTGAAGAAGAGACAGTCTGCCTGGATACTGGGATCTGGTCGTCAACCAATCCGCTTGCGGGCTGCTCTCCAGTGTTTTGACAGTCTCTAGCAGCTGCCTGAGGGTCACAGAGCAGACCATTCATTGTCAATGGAGCATTTAACCCCCCCCCCCCCCTCCAGACAAGCATGGCTGCCTGGCTGGCTGCTGGGGATGTGATTTTTTTTTCTTTTTTGGGGGGATGTTCCATTCTACTCTGAGGGGGGATGTGATTGTTCTTTCTTTTTGGGGGGGATGTTCCATTCTAACCTGAGGGGGGGTGTGGTTTTCTTTCTTTTTGGGGGGATGTTCCATTCTAACCTGAGGGGGGGTGTGGTTTTCTTTCTTTTTGGGGGGATGTTCCATTCTAACCTGAGGGGGGGTGTGGTTTTCTTTCTTTTTGGGGGGATGTTCCACTCTACACTGAGGGGGGGATGTGAGGGATACACTTCTTGGTGAAGATTTAACTCTGAGCAGTGATTGAAGAAGTACTCACATTGTTTACTGAGTAAAAGTAGCGATAACACACAGTCAAAAAACTTGGTATTCGGTAGGCTATCCAAAATGTACTTGAGTAAAAGTACTAAAGTAAATCTAAATAAGTACATCTTAATTACTTTATTTACTTTTTGTTACTTTTATCTACTGTAGTTTTAGTTAGTTACCTTTTATTACTTTGGTTTTAGTTCATTCTAGTTACTTTTAAGCTGCTGTGTTGGGTTTGCTTTCAGTGAATCAACCCCATGATTTTATCCCAACTTTAATGAACCCCCCCCCATCACTGCCGAGTCGTGCCGACCCCCCACTGCTGGCCTCCACGTGCCCCCCATTACAGGAGGAACCCCAGGGGCAGCCAGCCCAGCGGGGCCTTTTTACTCTTATAATTTATACTCTGTAGTACCACGGTGTCCCTTGCCAACAAAGACCTGATTGGGTGTGTTGAAGTTACCCAAAATGTAATCCCCCCCCCAAAAAAAATTTAATATGTTTGTTTTGTTTACTTTAAACCAGATGGATTACCAGATTGCTGAAGTTGTGAAGTCCCTTGACGAATAACGATGTACATTCCATGTGGATCTGAGTGTCATGTGTCTGTGACGTCATTCATCTATATGACAGTGGTTCACTGCTTCTCAAAGGGGTTCCAGGGGGTCCCCAGCTAAATGATTGATAGCTAGGAACCAAATGGACCCCTACAAGTCTGTAACACTGAGTGTACAAATGGAACCAAATGGACCCACGGCCCCTTTGTACGCTCTCAGAGTTATAGGGGTCTGTGGCCTCATGCATACCAAAATGGGGTCCTTGAAATTAATAAGTGTGAGCATCATTGATATGTCAGAACTTTGTTCTGGTAGAACTTTTGTTAGCCAACATGTCCTCTTCAGGCTCTCTACCAAACTGCATTCTACTGGTTTCTACACAACCTAAACCTGGCAGAAAAAAAACTACATTTATGCTTCTGTGCATTTGAATTATCATGGAAATAACACAATTATGCTTTGTTTTGATAATATGATAATTTTGTAATATAATACATGCTGAATTGTGTTGGAACAGAAATAAAGAAGCTTGAGTAAACATTCTTAAGACTGCCAACACTGTAAACTTGCATTGCATTAAAAGCTAGATAAAAAACATTATCTACTCACTGTAAGGCTGTATCTATCGGCTTTCTCCCTAGTTAAGGTATTCAGTCCTAGAGGTCCAAATGTTTTAAGTCAAGATAATCAGTTTGATAAGAGTTTGCCGGACTAAATGTTCTTACAATTGTAAATGTTCTGACATTCAAGTCTGCAAAGCTTCTAGCATTAAAATTCATGCAGGCATAGATCTCATTACTATCAAATGAAATTCAACCTTGCACTTATTTTGTGGGAAAGTAAGTCAAGCAAAACAGTCAATTCACGTTCAATTCATGTTCAGTTTATTGTAACAAAAACTGTAAAAAGAAAAACAATAAACTGTACATGTCTATACAGAAACTCATTGCAAAAATGTACAATAAATGCATACTAACTCATTACAAAAATATACAATAAATGTATACTGAGCTTCAAACAGCTTACAAAACTAAAATGTTTTCAGTTCCTAGAAAAAAAAAGGTAAACATGGACTGTTCAACAGGCCAGTTAAAATGCTACAAGGACTCATTTACACCCATCACATGACATGATGGAGTGTAAAGCCAGTATGAATGAGACGATGGGCCAACAGCACTGACCAACCCACCAACCACTTACAGACTTCAGTTAGAATATAAACCACCTTACCAGCCTCAACTGTGACAATGGTTTGGTTTGCTTTTAACATCACAAGACACCCAAACTCTCCATTAGCAAAATTAGCAGATCTACACAACAGCTTGTAGATCTGCTATTTTTGTTGACATGTTCACCCCAGAATAGGGACACTAGTCTTCATGTTGGAATTCAGATGGGAAAGTCCAAACCCACAGGCATGTCCCATACAAACATCACACTGTAACAACACAGCACAGTAAAAACCCTCAGTGCTCATTTATCAATTTGTACTCTCAGAGTTACAAATGTGATCTTGGAAATGTACCAGAACAAAGACCTATAAACATTCACATCTGCCAAAAAAGCTGTTTTATGATGAATCATGGCTATTACTGCACCTTGAGAGAACAACATTTGACACAGCCATGGCGGCTAGATTTAGTGCTCAAAGATGGCTGGACAAAACATTCACATTACAGGACTGGTTCTCAATGTGGGGTTCCATGGGGTCCCATGGGGTCCTCAGCTAAATGGTTGATAACTGGGGACCAAATGGACCCTCACAGAACCTTGGAACAGGTCTGTAAGTATAAGAATGGAACGAAATGTACCTGTAAGGTCCATTTGGTTCCATTTGTACAAATGTTTTGTATCAAATGGGGGTCCGTGGCTTAACCCATTAATACCTGGAACGCATCAGTGTCACTTTAGATTTCTTTGGCTATTCATTTTTTTTTTCAAAAACTGTTAGGATTTAAAAACATTTAAGAATGGCCTCAGGTCTTAATGCATATCAAACTGGGGGTCCTTGAAATAAAAATAAAAAAAAGGTTGAGAATGACAGTACATGTCCAGAGCCACTGGCAGTGCAAAGTAAGTCTGTAAAGCAACAGCCAAACATCTGCCAAAAGTCTTAAGTCTAGTGCCTGTCCCCAGTGCTACGTAATCAAACAGGAAGTAGGTAGGAGGTCAGAGGTCGTCAGAGGTGTCATGGTAGTGCTGCCATTGGCCGGCTCACGTTAACTGGACACGGTCATCAGGTAGTTTTTCGGGGGGCTATTGCGGCCACTCATCAGAAAATGGTTCTTACAGTACGACAGGTCGGCCCGGAGGGCCTGTAGTGACGGCGGCGGGCTAGCCGTGCCCCGGTCGGCCTCGTACAACACGCAGATGGAGCCGTCCTCGCCGATGCGGTAGGAGACCTCGTAAGGGTCCACCCATAGCGTGAGTTCCCTGGGTAAGAGACTGAAGAGCCGCTCGGCGGTGATTCCGATGTGGTGGGCCGCCCGGCCGATCAGGGGGTCCATTTCGTGGTTGATGCGAATGCAGCGGAACCCGGAACCCTTCTGGGGTCTCTCTGGGAACCAGTGGTGCTGGTAGCGTTCTAAAAAAATATTAAAAACAAACTATCAGCAAAGAACAATTGCATTCGAATGAACACTTACAGTATGTCTCCAATTCATGCAAAACATAAAGAATCATGATACCCCTGTACTATTTGCAAACTGTTAAAAAAAAGTAATCAATTAATCTTCACCATTAAAGTAAATAGAACTACTGAACATAGAATTGAGATAGCATTGGATCATGACTATCAAAGAAGTAAAAGTCAAGGCTCGATAAAAAAAAAATCTATGATCCAGGGCTAGAATTGAGATAAACGTCAAATTGGTAGTGGTTTACATCAAAACGGTTGAAAGGGTGAGCTGCCCGACCAACTACCACCATACTACATGTATGCTGCAGTTGTTATTACTGTGTTGTGAGCTTGTAGATCCGTTTCAAATTGTGTTTACTTTAAACTGTTCGCCTGGAAACCCCTCAAGGACCCCGCTTGAGAACCAGGGCCTTAAAATAATATTACCAGCCAGTAGGCTATACATGAATAGCATAGCAAGCTACCTAGGCCTGCTGGTCTAGAAGGCAAACTGATCATCTACGTGTTGATTGATATCCTGTATGTTTTCTAGTACATCCGTTTTCAACGTCGGGTCCAGCACCACCATGGATCCAAATGGACCCGTAGCCTTACCCAAACATATCGTATCAAATGGGGGGTCCGTGGTCTAATCAATGCATACCAAACTATGCTGGTCCTTGATTACATTAAAAAGGCTGAGAATCACTGCTATACAAATAGAGCTTTGATTTCAGAGAACATTGTACCAACCTGATAGTGAGTTCTGGAGACAGTCTTTGAAGACCTGCAGCTGGTTCTCGCTTAGACAACCTCTGGTCCTCAGCAGTCTGGACACGAAGCCTGCGGCCGCCGACACCTCCGGAGCCATCTTGGTCCTATTACAAGATCCGGACGATCCTCCCTCACAGTGATCCATTATATCGTCTGATCACAGTTTAGTTCCGATCCAAACGTAGAAAGATGCTTTCTTTTGAGACGACAACTCGGTTGTTTTTCAGACCGAATAATCGGTAGATTGGTAGGAAAAAATCGGTAGATTGGTAGCTCCAGTTCCGGGATCGGCGATGTAATAATCAGTTGGAATTCGACGCCAAAGAATAGAAAAGGGTCTAATTCTAAAAGAAACGTCCTGGTTGTAAAACAAATTAGTGTTTGATCCGTGCTGTGTTCCGTCCACTGTGTGGCTTTGGGTCCGAATGAGAGCAGATGGGTGCCAGACTGCCAGCCAGGCTGTTTATTTATAGGGCCTGAACGTCCTGTGGGCCGCAGGGGGGTTTATTGTCCTCCCTGCCGTGATCGACGGGCGATCGAGCCAATCAGCCTCCTCCTCCTTTCATCTCGCTGAGCCCGCCTAGTGTTGCCATGTCCGCTTAATATAAGCGACTTTGGGCTTGTTTTTCTGTAAAGTTGCTTGTAAATATTGGTGCTTGCGGTTTTTGGGGCTTGTTTGTAAAGTGTAGTTACTCATTTGGGCTTGTTTCATTATGGTGTTCAAACCAGTGATTCTAAAACATTTTCATGTCAAGGACCTCCCATGTTAATATGTATGTGTCCACCGACCCCCCCCATCTACAAATACTTTGTGCCAGGGACGTTGCGTTCCAAAATATTTCAAATTTCCCCTTTCCCCCCGAACATTTTATTTGAAATAGCAGATCTACAACCTCACAACGCGTTGTTTAAACTTAAAGTGCTCATGTGGCCCCATAGTCGATACTTTTGGGCTTGTTTTCTTGACCTGGTTGTTTATTTCTCTCACAGAATCTGGCAACACTGATTCCGCCTTTCCCCGATCACTTCCAAATATGGTAATTGACGTCAGCACTACTGCTACTATCGCCTAGGCAGCCTGTGACGTCAATGACCGAAACTGACTGCCTATCACACTTGGGCTCTAACGTGCTGGAACAACAATGGCCCGTAGCCTACATAGTACATAAACAATCTTATTTTGATTTGATTACATAACACAGTGATAGACAACGTCTTTAACATCGACGACCCCCAGTTTGGTGCCGTGTGTTTATCACTGGGACCACAATCCACACTATAAACTGCTCAATGTTTATTTAACTCGTTGAGAACCAGTAGTAGCCAACTGCTACATTTATCCACATTTGCTAAGACCACATTAATGCCTTATTTTAGAACTCGTATTTTTATATTTGAAAGTATAACACATTTTACAAATCCCAAGCCATTAATAGGATCCCAAAATATTAATATATATATATATTTAATAATAATAATAATAATCATGGCAGCCTATAACCTCTAACCTCGAATATTTGTATGATTGATATGATGAATATATGATTGAATGGGCCGAATAATGTTACCAACTGTAATAAACAAGGTTCCTTTCATAAAGTGTCCTGCACTACCTTATCACCTTTAAAACAGCACAGAGCCACCAACACCCATTTATGTGTAGTGCTACAGCTTTAAATCTAAAAAATATATGTTTTATCATGGAACCAGAGCACTGAATCAAACTTAAATGGCTTGGAAATTATAGTTTAGAGACTCGGTGGAAGTATAAGTGTATGTTGACTTTCAAGTTTGTTTGGCTGAGTTGGATGCCACATAGCAATGAATTGGCTATACAACAGTGCCACCTGGTGGTGGAGATATAAAACACCTCAAATCAAATCTGAATGTATGCTATTTATATAAAATATAAATTGAGCACTTCACATCAAACGTGTACAGATGAAACGTATGTCCTAATAAACAAACAAACAGACGAAAGCAGACGTATAGGGAATAAACTAGGGAGTTAAACCAAACGTAAAAAATAAATTAATAGAACCAAAGCAAGTAGGAAATATAGTTGCTGTGCCAGCAAGAGCCAACTGGACTTGTTCATATTCAGTTGCACAATGTGTTTCATAATGGCCTCTTCTCGTTCCCTTCTCGTGACTAAATATGTGATACATTTTAAGAGAATTTTAATTATAATGCATTATGGCTATATTCCCCACAAAATACCAACCTCATTTTAATAGGGTTGAAAGCAAACATAATTATACTACAGGACAACTATCTCCCTGTCCCATACCCATGCCCTCTGGACTCTTACTGGACTGTGCAATGGAATATTACCACGTGGCACTTTATCACTTGTTTATTTATTTATAGGAATATTAAATTTCAAGTATTTATGCTTTTTAAGTATCTGTTTTATTATTTTAACCTCAACCATGTCTGTCTGTATATCAGTCGGTCTGTCTCACAGTTAACATATGACTTGTAAATCAATGGCCAGGCTGTGTCTGAGGAGGTGGGGGTGGTGTCGTCACTGTCATCATCCTATCATTCATCATCAAATTAATTCAGTGTGTAATCATTACAATAAAGTACATTCTCTTAGACATGCGTATGTGTGTTACATAACAATACAACTCAGTTCCTCTTTGAACAGAGGTGTCAGAGAGGCCAATGTGTCCAGTGGTTAGTTTTGCATTGCTGGACTGTTCACATGCAAACCTCTTCCCACTTACCAGTTCTGCACACGCCCCAAAAACGTGAATCACTTCGAGGTATAGGGCAAAAGACAAAAATATCAGTTTCTTTTTTAAATAATTGTATGGAAATCAGAATTACTTTTATTGTCACATGTTTACAGGTGTAATACAGTGGGTGAAATTAGTTTTTGTGCAAGCTCCATTGTACAATACTAGGGAAGGGGGCCAACGACGACCTGGTACCACCCACATATAGAACAAACATGGGTAAATTCTCCTTCTACTGCACTGCTACCAAAGTGTGGAATGCTGTGACACCATCCCTTAAAAAATGTGGATCCATCTTTCAGGAGGCCAAAGGAGGAGAAGGAGGTAAACTCACCATCTTTCAGGAGGCCAAAGGAGGAGAAGGAGGTAAACTCACCTCTCCCACCGACTACACCCCCCCTCCCCCCTTTCTACTCTGTGTTTTATATTTGTTGATGATATTGTATTTTTGGTGTTATTTTTTATGCTATGTTGATGAATTGAATACATAGGACCACAATGGAAGTATACCCAGGACTTTTTTGTGTTATCCTTTTAGCCCACATGTCTGACTGTACTTCGTGCTGTTTGCATTTATGTTTAATAAAGTATTAAATCAATAGTCCTCAAAAATGTAACTTTCACTGGTAGAATCCAACGGTAGGTCCATGAGGAAGAGCAAAAGTCCAAGGCCAGCCTGGTGACAGGTGGTCATATGCCTTAAAATGAGAATAAGAAGCTTTGAAAAGGTGACTGTACAGGTACAGCATAGTAATGACATCACAAGTATTACAATTCTCTGGAAGCTTCTCTACAGTTAAATATTAACTGCACACTGATGATATAAGTATCCCTGTACTTGCTTACACAGAGTTTGGGTGAGTTTACCATGGTGGACTTCTCCCACTCCTGACATCACAACAACTAACTAAGATGTTGTGGGCGGGGAAGATTTTGATGTTCAAACAACAATTATTTATGAGAAAATTATGCCAAATTGTTTATTTCACGTTAAGCCTTTTCCACAATACATTAAAGTTATATTTGAATCTGGCAGCATAGCACACATGTGTGAATATGAAGATTAAAAAGATAAAACATGTTGCTGTATTTTTTTATTTATTTTTGCTGAATAAAAAAGAAGGCAACTGCGTACTATGTCTGATTAGGCTTAATTTCAACTCTTGATTGATTGATTGAATACTTTATTAACAGTTAGCAAAAAGTGCAGAGGTATACAATAATGGTAAAAGGATAACACAAAAAGCCCTGAGGGCTTGTTTACATTGTGGTCCTGTGTATTCAATTCATCAAGTCATATAAATATACAAGAAATCATCAATAGTAGGAGAAGTAAAAGTTAGAACAACAGTTGTGAACAGAACTGTCCCAACACTGCGCTATGCATTAGACTAAATGACCTAGGCCTACTGCAGTGGCTCCCAAACACTGGGTCCCATTTATATGGCGCAAGTAAATATTGTCCCTTTTTTCCCTTCGTTTGCTACATTTAGAAATATTTATTATTTCAAAAGATAAAAAATCAAAGAAATTCCATACTTATATTTTACAAACTTTTAAGTTGTGAAAAGATCTACAAGTCAATCTCACAACAGTCATCGTGACGTGTTTTGAGCTTGTAGATCGGCATGTGGATTCATTAAAGAACGACTTCACCCATTTTTAACCTATCTTTATATAATCTTCACTAATGCTCATGATAAAATGGTCTGTGTCTGGACACATTACATTACATTACAGTCATTTAGCAGACGCTTTTATCCAAAGCGACTTACAATAAGTGCATTCAACATAGGTAGGGAACGAAACTACTAATCTCCAGAAGTCTTAAGTGCATTCTCTTCTAAAACAAGCAACTAAGAGTATACCTAGCGCTAAGGTAAAAGTGCAATATATCAGCTACCTACTTTCTTAAACAGATGAGACAAATAGGAAAATCAAATGAGCAAGAGCTAAAACAAATACGTGTATCGAATAAACAAGATCAAATAAAACAATAAAACAAGAGTTTGTACAACTAGTTAACAACAAGTAGGCAAGGCGAAGAGGAAGGGTAGTGTTTCCTGAAGAGGTGGGTTTTCAGCCTGCGGCGAAAGATGGGCAGTGACTCTGCTGTCCTGACATCAGTGGGGAGTTCATTCCACCACTGTGGGGCCAGAACAGAAAAAAGCTGTGACCGTGTAGATCGACCAGAAGGACCACTGAGCTACGAGGCAACCAGTCGCCCCGTGGCGGCAGACCGAAGTGGTCGGGCAGGGGTGTAAGCATCGACCATAGCCCAGAGTCCGGAGGTAAGAAGGAGCTGTGACATCATCATAGACAGGTTTTATTTTTTTCAAACAAGATTTCACCATTATTATGTTATCGCGAGAACAATGGTTACCATTATAGCATGCCAACTTTCCTGCAGTTTCTATTTAGCTTTCACTGGTAGGGTTTCTAAACTAGGGGCTATACTTGTATCACCTAACCCCCCCCCCCCCCCAGGAGGAGTTCACCCAAAAAATGACTTATTTTCTATCAATTGCACACCCCATGAAGCCTTGAATTCATGGATTTATTTGAGTTTTTGTGGCATTCCTAAGCCAATAATTTGATGACCGGGTGTGTATCCGGTAGGAGACACAAACTTTCTACTTTGTGTCTCCTACCGGATACATTAGCCGGTAGGAGACGGGAATCAAATTATTGGCTTAGGAATACCACAAAAACAAAAATAAATCCATGGATTCAAGGCTTCATGGGGTGTGCAATTGATAGAAAATAAGTCGTTTTTTGGGTGAACTCCTCCTTTAAGTTCTTGTTGTCTATTTTGATGGATGCTCATTGTGCAGATGTATAGATGGGTTTCCTGTTTGTAAACATGAGAGGATGATGCGCGCGCAGTGGAGGGTTGAGCAGTAGAGGGCGCTATTACCCGCAGCAGCTCTAGTCAAATGTACATTCATAAAATAAATGGTCTTCACCGGGTTTAATGAAAGTAGATTAAATGATGCAGTTTGTAATATCTTCTTTACTCAATAAAAATGATTTGTCTGAAGTTGGATCTGTTTGTATATAATAGCAGCATTATGCCTATTATGCCTAAAATAGCAGCATTATGCCTATCTAAATCCCGAAAATAACAACAGAGTGAATGGCGCTTCCGGTTCGTTCTACCACCCGCATGCGCAGATTGCGCACTCTGCTCTGTGATGACGTCGCACGGAAACCCATCTATGTTGGTTACTTGTTCACACATGTTATGTTATTTAGATACGTACATGTACTCTTTGCTCAACCACAAATGTACAGAATGTTATTTAGATAGCATGTCATTTAAACTTTAGAGTTTAGACAGATGCTAGGTTTGATGTTTACCTGGTATCCTAGTCACTTTATAGCACTACCTTTTCTACGTTTTCTTTATTTATGTGATTTTTTTCAGAAGCATCTTTATTGTCACATCATAGGTTTACAGGTGTAAAGAAGTGGGTGAAATTCGTTTTTGTGCGAGCTCCATCATTTTTTGTTGTTTTCAGGAAGAGAAAAGAAGGGGGAGGGCATGGGAGAGCAGGGAGAAAAGAAAGAAAGAAAGAAAAACAGAAAAACGTGTCAAGGATATAAACAAAAATCTAAGATATCTACATAATATACACATATAATCAGGGCTGGTATGTATACATGATGTTAGAGAAGACATAATGTGCATAAGGTTAGACACAAACGTGGTGGCACATGTAGGTCCAGTAGCAGGTATTTACATGAGATTAGACATTAAGGTGAAAACGCGTGTCAGCACATTGTACATGAGATAACATGCTAATAGAGTATCAACGTAATTGTCCAATGTGGTTCAACCACATCGTCCACACGGTACATTTGTACAGGTAAAATCCACACCAAGGCCGGCTTAAATGCCAGGCGGTGGCCAGGCCTTGTTCAACAGTATGATAGTAATTTATAGTTCTCTGTTGACCTGGGATCATAACATTTATGCTGATCACAGCCACACACATGAATCCCATTATACAAAAACAGTGTTCACAAACTCTCATTCCTCCATTGATTGATTTATTATTTGATTCATTTATTTAGACAATTTAAAATACCATACACAGTTATGCATAATATGGTACCCTAGTAAATTCGCATTGCAGTCCTGCAGTCTTGGCTACAGTGGCAGTGCAGAGCCATGAATAAGGTGTAGGCCTGTGTAGCATGTAAAGTAGTGTTTAGCATCTGCCAGACTCCACAGATTAAATGTAATATCTGAATCAAAAAGTGAAAATCATAAAGTGTGTGTTGTACTGCTGCACTAGGATTAAAGGATTAGGATTTGTAGAATAGATGCTTAGTTGGATGCTATTGCAACGTGACACCTTCCTGTATCAAGGGCAGACCCCTACCCCTTAATATGGGCAGTCAGGCAGACCACCACTCTGGGGAAAGACGACGCCTTATTGCCATTTTGATTGGCCGAGAGTAGCTGTAGTATACAACCCTCGTAGACGTATTTATGATTCTGACGTTTTCAATCTACGAGAGTTGTAGGGTGCACTTCCTATAGTGCTTTGGACTTTCTGCACTATGCCCCGTAGACACTCCAAACATTGTACAAAATGAAAATAAAGGTGCTTACCGCCGAGCCCCAAATGTTAACTACTTCTACGGGGTAGTAGTGTAATGTAATAATCCATATCTTTCAATAAAGAAGTGTTTTAATGCCGTCTGTGGCCGATTCTGTCGGAAGTTCCCAATGGGCGTTAGTGACGGGAAGTGAGGGGGCGCATCCGGTGAAAACCGGAATTACACTAAATGTAAACAGGAAGTAAACGAGGGTGAAAAAATGGCGTTCGGCCACAGACGGCATTAAAACACTTCTTTGTTTAAATATATGGATTATTACATTAAACGAATACCCCGTAGAAGTAGTTAACATTTGGGGCTCGGCGGTAAGCACCTTTATTTTCATTTTGTACAATGTTTGGAGTGTCTACGGGGCATAGTGCAGAAAGTCCAAAGCACTATAGGAAGTGCACCCTACAACTCTCGTAGATTGAAAACGTCAGAATCATAAATACGTCTACGAGGGTTGTATACTACAGCTAGGCCGAGAGCATTGTCTGTCATATTTTTCTGTCCACACACTGCTCTCCGTAGGAGACGTGCCTCTATACGGGGAGGGGGGATTTGTGATTCGTCCGTACGCGCGCCAGCAACATAGCAAATCTACAAGCTCGCGTCACGTCCGCGACGAATTGTGAACTTGTAGATCTGCTATGTTTCTAGCCGATAGTAGTGGTAGCGTTGCCAAGTTTTGCGAGAGAAACAAGCAACCCTTCGCGTTTTATAATACATTGGCTATTTGAAAATAGCCGATCTACAAGCTCACACGTTGTGAGCTTGTAGATCTGCTATATTCTTCTTGAAAATACAAATACAAAAATACAAATCTTGAAGAAAATGTGAAAAATATTTTCGAAAAATTCTAACACAAATCTTGTATGAGGTTCCTCGTGTCGGTGCCGTTTTCGCGAAACTTTTCCGCACATTTTCCACTTTACATGTTTCTTACCCCTTTCTGCACATCGTATCCAAAAAGTAAAGGTTTTCTGAAATGCTCTCAGATGTTTTAACTTCTAGCGTACAATAAAATCTATCCAACGAGTTGAAAAAAGCGTTTAAATAGCTTCTCTTCCTCAGCCGGTTCCATTATATTATGCATTAGAAGATGCAATTCAACATTTGACCAGTAGGGGAATCAGTAGTGTTATCTCTACGGGCGCAACTTCCGGGTATGTCTTAAAAACATTTAGGAGAGAAGCTATTTGAACGCTTTTTTCAACTCGTTGGATAGATTTAATTGCGCGCTAGAAGTTAAAACATCTGAGAGCATTTCAGAAAACCTTTACTTTTTGGATACGATGTTCAGAAAGGGGTAAGAAACATGTAAAGTGGAAAATGTGTGGAAAAAGTTTCGCTAAAACGGCAACGGGCCACGTAGGACCTCATCTCGGAGCTACATAGCGGAGGGAGAGGTTCTAACTGGGCTAGGGCTCCCATAGCCCTGGTCCAGAGCGATAGTCAGAACTCGCTATTAAACGCTCTGGAGTGGACCAGGGCTTGGTCCCACTCCCTGGCATAAAATATCAAATATCAAATATAGAAACACTGGTTTTAAACAACACTACTAGAAACAAGCCCCCCCCCCAAAAAAAAAAACGCAACCACTATCTTTTACAAACAACTTTACAGAAAAAGAAGCCCAAAGTCGCTTATAATAAGCCGAGGTGGCAACACTCATCGGCGGTGGTCGGCTATGTTCGGATATGGTCGTGGCCTCCTCCTTCCCACTGTTCCCAGAAGAACAGTCTGTCACTGTGCTTTCATGACAGTCAGAGGACGTCGTGGTGGAAATTTACCGGCCTAGAAGTGGATAAATAAAACATTTTCATGACGAATAAAACGCAAACAGTCTAAAGAAACAACAACCCCACAACGTTTCTTAGGTAAGTGATGTTAATTTATTTCAGCGTTTGGTTTAAAATCGCTTTACTGTGGTTTTTCATATCAGTATCAACACGTTGGGTTAAATGGTTTTATGATACAAGTTCACGGAGTTCGTCGTGAATTATGTAACGGTTGACGGCTCGTTACACAACGGGCGAAGTCGCGTTCGGTTGTGATTTAGTTGGTTTTATTTATGTATTATTGGTGGCATCAATAATAACAGTCGGTGCACGCGCGCTGCATCGTGAGTCGTGACTGTCCGTTTCATTATTCACTGACCAGAAAATCTCTTACACGTGAGCCGATAGGTCATCATGGCCTCCCGCCACCACCGGGGGCGCTGTCTCACAGTAATTCACACTCTGTCTAGCACAGTGGTTCTCAAACTTTTCCATGTCAAGGACCCCCAAAATGATATGTATTTGGCCGTGGACCCCCCCCCCCCCCATCTAAAAATATTTTGTTCCAGGGGCCCCCAGAAGTAAAGATTTGAGTTACAAATGGTCGCTTTAAAAATATACATTTGGATTCTCCAAAAATAGCAGATGTACAAGCTCATAGCTGCTCATCTGCTATTTTTGAATAGCCAAACTATAAAATATGGTTAAAATGATTGTGGCACTATATTAACTAATTTTGCTGGGGACCCCCTGGTACCCCTCCCCGGACCCGACTTTGAGAACCAATGCTCTAGCATGCAGAGAGCCTGGCAGACTGTGAACATAAACTAAAGTGTATATATATACAGTGCCTAGGCTAAATTGATACCTTTTCATCAGATTGTTAGGTGTGACTGTGGCTACCTAGTGTGCAGAAGAGTGTAAGTGATATTCTTTGTTAAAATGAGTGTTAAATAGCTTCCCATAATAATCACAGTGATTGGTTTGATTTAGTCCTGAATGTGAACCATGGCTAGGTTTGTTTCATGTGTGTGTGTTTGTTGGAGTGATGGGGAGACCCCTGTTAATGAACAAGTTACTCTAGAGCTTTAACTTTGTCAAGAATTTAAACTGATTAGATTACTGATGACATCAGTATCACCCCCACAACGTACGTGTGTGTGTGTGTGTGTGTGTGTGAGTGTGAGAGAGATATAGCAGACTATTCTCACAGGGTGTCGACAGGGGTGTGAGTGACACTATTTTAATTGATTTGACAGCTTTATCCCCAGGTTACACACAATGACATACAAACAAACTCGCTGAAAACACGGTCAGCTGCAGAGATGCACCCAGTCGGTACAATAACTATCACTTCATGTTATTAATCACTAGACCTTTTACATTTTCAAACACCCAATCCAGGACTTGCGTATACTGTTCTATTTCCATCAGGATGTGGGACAATTATTTTATTATTGCTTGGCACACACTGGTTCTCAGCGAATTAACACGGAGTATTTTACAATGTAGATTGGGGCGGTCTACACTGTAAAAAATAAACGGTATCAAATGGGGGTCTTTGGCCAATGCATATCAAACTGGGGGTCCTTGAAATGAAAAAGGAGAATCAATGTCTTAGTTTAGCACACCCAGTGACTGCACCTTTCAACAGAACATGATAATATACTGCTCAAAAAAATAAAGGGAACACTTTGATCCCTTAATTCTTTTGAGTTTTTTCATGAACTGTGTACATACTGCTAACGAAAAAACTCAAAAGAATTAAGGGATCAAAGTGTTCCCTTTATTTTTTTGAGCAGTGTATATTTGAAATTGTGGTAAAACTTGGACAGCTGTCTCTGTCTCTAAAACACTGTGCTTTAGAGACGGACACAAAGCTTGTAACGGGGACAATCCTGGATGACGTCCGGTCGCCGTATTTAAGCCCTACTATTTCAAAAATGTAAAAAAAATAGTTGATCTACAAGCTCACAACTAGTGAGCTTGTAGACCTGCTATCTTCACTGTTTTCTTAGGATTTCCCACACTATGACCTGTCTAAATAGGGACACGTAGGGTCGAACGTGGTTAAAATAGTTTTAACAGCTGCAGGCATTAAAAGACAAGAGGTAGAACACTGACTTTACAGTGAAACAGTGTTACTAGCACAGAGGGTGTGGCCTCACACTGCAGTACTGTACATTCTGTAATAACCTACATGGATTTTGGACTCCAGCCCACAACAGAGCCTGCTTTTTTTTTAAATCAGTTTACTTGGGTCCTATTTTTATCAACTGACATGCTTCTCTCCCAGCCAATGACAGCATACAACAGAGCACTACGCAGAGGTATTTTGTTATAGTAGAGGACAATAGTAGATAAGTAATAACTTGATTTTATTTAGCAATATTTTCCAATGGTGATTTTACCAAAAGTAAACTTAATTCAGAAAACGGTATCAAATTGTACAGAAGAAACAATAAAACGAGTGCAACAGAGTTGCACAAACAAATTACAATGTGCTCTGTGGTTATTGAGAAGAATAAGCTAGACTGCAGAACAGATATTTGAAGCTGTGTATAGTATTGATATAATGTTGCAACACTTTCGCCGAAGCATAAATTAAGCCTTAATCTATATGGTCTGCTCCTTGAAAGGTAACATTCCTTTCATTGATTTACATCTTAACATTGACCAAAGATCCACAACACCACAATCTATAACCTTCTGTTAGCCAACATAAATGCTTTATGTATGTAAAGCTGTCTAAAGTTGATCACTCAGATCAAGACAACTTTGTTGTCTCTGCACACTGGAGCTGGACCGACAAGTTTCCTTGAAAGTGAATGAGTGTGGTGTTGCACACCGAAATAGCAGATCTACCAGCTCTCAACATGTTGCACTGTCTGCAACACATTGTGACCTTGTCAGTGTTTATGTTTTTGTATGAACATTTGGAAACAATCCCACGTATCCCCTGGTGATAAAGTTAAGTTCTCGCCCATCAGAGGGGGAGCGTTGCTGCTTGTCACACTACATGTTGTAAACTAGTGGTTCTCAACCATTTCAGACCCCCCCGAAAATAATCATATTTGAAATGGGGACCCCTCACCCTGACAAGCACTTGGAATTGTAGGTGTTGAAGCATTATGTAGTTTAACTCTGTTGCACAGATAAATATTGTGAAAATAGCCTACAAGCTCAGTAGATTGCCTCCTTATATGATTCGACAATTTGGCCAATGTTGACCAGTTTTATAGTGCGTGTATAGTTTGTTGATTACTTTTGATGCAGTAATGGTATTTTTTCATTTCTTTCTTTTTGGTATTAAAATTGTCTTAAGTCCTTAAATTGACACTTTACTGTCATCTGGGGACCCCCAGAAAAGCATGTGGGGACCCCCTGTGGGGCCTGACCCACAGGTTCAGAACCACTGTTGTAAACAAACAACATACTAGGCAAGCCAGGTCATCTCCCTGCTCCCTGCCCTTCACAAACACCAGCAGCCAAACAAGACAAACATCTTGTACAGGATAATTATCTGTACTGAACTTTGGCCATGAGTTACATATAGGAAAGGAGGAGTATTGTATCATCCCGGGGGAGGTGAAATTCCTTTTCTGTGTTCACAGTCACACAGCAGATGACTCGTTCAGGGGTTAAGTGTCTTGCTCAGTTTGTTTTGCTCTGAACTTAGGCTAATTAACATAATAAAGTGTCGTGTCAGACTTGGGGTGGGGGTTCGCTTCTGTATTCAGCAAGCAGCAATCACACTATAACTCGTAGTCTTAACTGTGATCTGTTATATGAATCTTTTCACCTCCAGGACCTTTAGACTTGCTTCCCACCATGGCTGTGTTTGGATCCCAAGTCCTGGTAGCTGTGACTCGTTCAAGGTAAAAGACAGTAAAATCCTGAGAGTTCATTTAACTCTGAGTGTACAAACTATTTGCACACAGTCAGTTCAGTCCATATCCTCTGGCGTCTGGCATTTTGTTTTATAATGACATTTTGGGTCATGGGTGGGATGGCGGACTTGCAAGTATATAGATACTGGTATTGGGTAAATTCCGGGGGGAACTACTTCTAAAGCTGAAGTACTTAAAAATAAGTGCTAATAATGAGACATTACTTCCTACAAGCTACACTGACTGTAGCAGTTTATTAGCTATGGTCATGTATATTTAAAAGGCAATAAATGATGGTTGACATGTGGTGTTATTAGCTGAAATGTGCATTTGCTACTTTTGGTATGCAATGAATTATAATTATTATAGGGTTTAATGATTGTCTTTTTTTTCCTTTCTTTCATTTGACCTACTTGCTGGCTTCATTTCTGCTACAGTTTGTTATTAGTTAAACTTGAATGAATGATGCCTGACACGTGGTGTCATTAGCTAATGCTAGTACTTTTGGTGCTTAACAAAGTGTTACAGGGCTTTAATGCTTGTCTGTTTTTTTCACAGGGGGTCACATTTGATCTCCAGACACCAGCACCATGCTCGTCTCGTGTCCGTGTCTCAAAGTGGTCCACTGTCAGAAACGGTTGACCGGACCGTACCACCCACACAGCGCCATAGGCCAGTTACCTGGGCCGTACCACCTTCACAGAACCATAGACCCTACGTCTTTGGACGCACTACAGAAGCTCATCAGCATCATCTTGGCTGCGTTCCAGTGCGCTTCTTCCACCAGTCATGTGACAGGCTGGCCGAGGCCAAGCCCACCCCCCCACAGACCGAAGCATCGACCAGCAGCGGTGCCGTTGACAGGTAGGCCTGTGACGATTATCCCATTAAGACCTGAGGCCGATCCTACAAATGCCTTCTAAATCAGTAGTTCTCAAATTTTGTTTTCGTGCCAAGGAACCCCAAAATGATATATATTTGGACATGGACCCCCATCTGAAAATGTTTTGTGCCAGGAACCCCCATAAAAAAAATCAAGATTATTCCAACATAGCAAATGTACAAGCTTGTATATCTGCTATTTTTGAGAACCACTGTATATATATATATATATATATATATATATATATATATATATATATATATATATATATATATATATATATATATATATATGTATATGTGCTAAATGATCGTCAAAATCGTTTCCATTCATCTATTGAGAAATGGCACAAATTGACTTGTTTCCGTTCAATCTGTATGAATTCATCTGTTGAGAAATGGCACAAATGGACTATCTAAAAGTTCATTGTGAGCTTTTAAAATCTGTAGACATTTTTTGAAAGTGTGAAATTATTCATTAGTAAAGCGATAAAAGCGCTATATAAATGCACCATTTATTAAATATATATATATATAGCCTGTTTTGCCCATAGTACATTATTTATTTTTGATTATTCGTACCAGATATAGTCAGTTATTTCTGTGTATATTTAAAGGTATTTGTTATATCTGCCATGTGCAATTTTTCTTTAAAAAGCCTAAAGGCAAACAGAAGTAATTTTGACTTTATATATTTTTTATGCCAAAACACTGAATGTAATGGCAATAATTTGTACAACAATGCATTCTGTGTTGCCAGGCCGCTGGTGGAGGCCAGGAAGCCTTTGAGTAAAAGAGTTATGGAGGAGCTGAAGCATTACTACAACGGCTTCAGACTACTGGCTATAGACACCAACATCGCCTGCAGCATGGCCTGGCGGTTACTGCACGGACACAACCTCACCAGGAGAGAGCGCCGAAGAGTAAGAACACCTTTTATTTATTAAATGCTGTTTATTTTGGCAACCATAGAAATATGCACGTAGATGCCTATATTGGTTCATTTGAGCGATGCAACATTGTGACCGCCATATTCGGTCTATTGAAGCAGAGTCTCTCCACAATTAAATTCATCATAACTCGATGAATTGTCAACCGATTGTCATGTGGTTTGGTTTGTTACAAATGTCAGACATGTAGTTATGATGAGGCAGCATCAGCAGATTTTAACCGGAAACATGCGTGACACCTTCACATATGTTTCCGGTTCAAATCTAATGCTGAGCCAATCAAATGAAGCTATGAGAAAATGAACTGAAACAGGAAACGGGTATGTCACCCTCTGAGATATGTGACTAGAGTGGGAGCAGTAACGCCTTACATCAATGTCGTTGTATATTTTTGTCTCCAGTTGATGAGGACGTGTGCAGATCTGTTCCGTCTGGTCCCCTTCACGGTCTTCATCATCGTTCCTTTCATGGAGTTCCTACTGCCCGTCTTCCTCAAACTTTTTCCTGAAATGCTGCCGTCCACCTTCGAGACAGAGTCCAAGAAGGTACGTTGACAGGGGTCCCTGATGGATCTGTACTTGGCTTCTCTTCTTATCCTCTCTACAGCAAATCTCCTTGTCGGAAAATAGCCGATCGACAAGCTCACAACGCGCCGCGATGTGTTGCGAGCTTGTTGATGGTCTATTTTCACGGTATGTTCGCCCCATACGCGAGGGTTCAAGTGGTTATGGCATTCCTCCTGTATTATTAAATCATAAATTAGGATCAGAATCAGCAATGATACATTTCTTTTCTTTTCAGTCATAGAGACATTTCTTCAGAACATGTGAACTGAGGACTGAGAACTGAGTGTTTTTCTTTGCATGGTCAGGAGGAGAAGCAGAAGAAGGGTCTGGCTGCTAAGCTTGAGCTGGCCAAGTTCCTCCAGGAGACCATCACTGAGATGGCCAGCAGGAACAAGGCCCAGGCGGTGGGAGACGAGACCAACCGCTTCTCAACCTTTGTACAGAAGGTCAGTCTGCACCTGTCTGCCTGGATATGAACACTCAAAAAAGAAACAAACCAAACAAAAAAGATTATTTACTGAAAGTAGGCCTGTCACAATCATTACATAATCGTCTAATCGCAATTATTTGAGAATCACAATTACTTTTGCATAATAGTCATAATCGTTTCCATGTTGAAAGATTTTCACACATTTTCAAATATAAAAAAAGCAGAAATAGCAGATCTACAAGCTTACGTGTTGTAAGCTTGTAGATCCGCTATTTCAGCTTTTTTTTTACATACATAAATTATCAAATATGTACATTTCTTTGTATATTTCAGTTATTTGTCAAATCTGCCCTGTGCAATTTTTTGATTACAAAGCCTAAAAGGCTTCATATGTTCCAATGTTCAATACCAAACACACAATTAAATCGCAATTATTTGAGTGACAATTAATCATCAACTTAAATTTGTAATCGTGACAGCCCTAAGGGACTGGACGTTATTTAGTTACCAGGGGGGGGGTGGTCCAGATGTAATTTTTTTTTTTTTTTTTTCTTGACCCCCCCCCCCAGACCTCCAAATATTTTTCTGTGACCCCCCCTGAGTGACTGGAGGAAAATGTATGACCCCCCCCCCCAATAAACCATATTTTTTATATTCACAACCAACAGTAGGAGTAGAACTTAAAATGAATGCTGATCGTTTCTGACGTTTATAATCAAGCTGTCAAAAACACAGAGTCAGCAGACGCATGCGTTATGTGTGTAATGAGCGCATGCATTGATAGACAACATTGTTTATTAGACATTATCAAAATTAATATAATAGTGCTTTGCAATCAGTCTATTATTATTAGAGCCGTTGTCACGGGGAAAGTGTTATCATCATTATAAGCCCTCTGCACCACACTCTCACACACACACACACACACACACACACACACACAATCAGCTGTCACATTCTCTCAGAAAGCACTGACTGCAGTCGGCGCTGCCTTATGTCCAACCATACATTACATGAAGGCCAAACACAGCATACAGGGCATATATAAATGAACATTATTAAAGCGCTGCACGTTTGACTTACCAATATGATTTAATAGTGCTTTCTTTTAAGGGGAAGTCCTTTTAAGGTCGGAAACATCCAATTGATGCAACGTGTGATTCAATGGACAAGTTAGATGGTTCAGTCAGTTGCCATGAATCGATGCAGTCCCCAGTCTATTTATGATCATTTCCAGTTTGCAAAATGATCTTTCCCCACTGATCCAGGGAAGAGATGCATTCTGAGAGCAATGTCAACATTGGAAAACGGATGAGCTGTCGCTCTTTCAGTGGTACGATGTGTCAATGAGCAGCTCTCATATTTACATTTGATGAGGAAACTTGTGCGACAGTGTGTAAAGAAAGTCTTGGTAGCCTACTTGCAGTAGCATCCGTTTGTGTTGGTTGAAATATTGAAGACATTTTCAGTAGTTTTGCTATATTTTAGCTTTTTTCTGTTCTAGCCGCTTTTGGGCGCGGTTGAGATATTTCCGTATAGTCATTTTGAATCATCCGCTGCCAACCTGCTGCTGCTACGTGAAAAAAAAACGCCAGATATGTTAAAAAGCAAGCGAATGTGCACATAGCATGTCACATAGCATATTTTTTCCAGCCCAATTACTTAAAATTGGTCAATCTGGCAACATTGTTCACTGCGCAACTAAACAGAAGTGAGACTCCCACTGTGGGAGATACCATGTCAATTCACCATACAGGGTTATTAAACGCGATATAAATAGGGGAGTATGAAAAACTAAACATTTTTAACATACCGTAATTTTCGCACTATAAGCCGCACCTGACTATAAGCCGCAGCAGCTAAATTGAATGTTTGGAACATATATAAGCCGCACTGGACTATAAGCCGTGGGTGTAAAATCCATCGATGTAGGAGGTCCCCTAGTGGCCGTTAGCTGTAAAAATCCATAGATAAGCCGCACCGTTATATAAGCCGCAGGGTCGAAAAATTGGGAAAAAGTCGCGGCTTATAGTCCGAAATTTACGGTACATAATTCAATAAATAAAAGTTGTATGACCCCCTCTAAAGCCAAAATAAAAAAAACAAGCCCCCCCCCCCAGGGCTCAAAAAAGTGTTTGATGACCCCCCCCCCCTCTTCTGGGCCATACCAACCTCCGGTAAATAACGACCAGTCCCTAACTGAAAGTTACTTGTCTCTCCCTTGTATTTGGATGACTTGAGCCAAATCTTTACACTTAATTGTTTAATCATACTAAAATTGCTAATAGATGTTCTAAAGACTTGTAAGCTGTTGAGTTGTCCCAATTTCAAAAATTTCAAAATCAGGTAAAGGGCAGATATGAGTCCCACATCTAAACGATTGTAGACAAACTGTGTGTGTGTGTGTGTGTGTGTGTGTGTGTGTGTGTGTGTGTGGGTCATGTTCCAGGTGCGTCACACAGGGGAGCAGCCTACCACCCGTGACATTGTGCAGTTCTCCAAGCTGTTTGAGGACGAGCTGACTCTGGAGCATCTGGAGCGCAGCCAGCTGGTGGCGCTGTGTAAACTGCTGGAGCTGCAACCCATAGGAACCAACAACCTGCTGCGCTTCCACCTGCTCATGAAGCTCAGGAGCATCAAGGCTGACGATGAGGTGAGAACAACCACTCGGAACACCTGCCATAGTTGTAAGCTTGTAGATCTGATGTTTTTTGCACAGGACACCTGTCGTAGCCAGATGATCAGAGCTCTCGTCCTACTGATGCGTCTGGTGACATCTAAATTCAATGTGTGGGCTATAACAACTTCACTGGACCATTGCAAAGACCTTATTTTAGGGCGGAACCTCATGTTTGGACGGTATCAGGATTGGTTTTTCTAAGCAGTGGTTGTGGGTTTGTTACCGCTGTTCATACATTGAATTTGTATTCAATGTATCGGTGGGCAGAGATCTCTGGTTGTCTTTTTAAAAAGAAAACAACGGTAATGTTTTAGTGTTCCATAATCAGTGAGCTGTCTACTTTCACTGTGCTAGTATGTGCTGTATCCCCTATGTGCACATAAACGTTGAGATGCAGTTAATAACGCATATCACAATGTTGAACTTCACTTCCCGGAGGAAAAACATGAAGCTTTGGTTTTAAAACTAGACCCTGCAAATCTACACAATATCCTTAATCCTGATTTATACTTCCTTAAGTGTCTGTGTCGTTCGTAAATAGCAGATCAACAAGCTCACAATGCAATGCATCGTGATGAATTGTGTGCTTAATTGGCTGTTTCTGTGGCGCACAACCACGTATAAATCATTAACATTCATGTCTGCAGACGTAACCAAGAGGTAGGGACTAGGTGTTCTTTCTTTGTTAGGACTTGCCGATACGGCACAGTTATGCAACTCGAGTGTGTGTGTACTTGTAATACTATACTTCTGAGGGCCAAATGTCCCTACAAGAGTAGTAGAATTTGACAAATGGACATTGTGAGGACAATTTTCCTGGTCCTCACAAAATAAATGGTTGTGTTAATGGCAAAAAATGTTTAGAGTTGGGCTTACTTTTAGGAAAAGGTTATGGTTAGGATTAGACAATTGGAGATCAGGTTTTAGGGGTTAGGGTAAGAATTATACTAGTTGCGTGCTGGTGTTTCGCATGCATATGATCTTGTAGATCTGCTATTTTCGGCTTTATTGTTATGGTTAAAAATAGCTAAACAATAATAAAAAAAAGTGCATTCATTCACCATCCTCACCATCCTAAAATATTTATGTCCTCACAAGTGTACTAATACAAACGTGTGTGTGTGTGTTTCTCTAGATGATCGCTAAGGAGGGTGTGTCCGTGCTGAGCGTCTCGGAGCTGCAGGCAGCCTGTCACAGCAGAGGAATGAGGTCACTGGGTCTGACAACCCAGCTGCTCCAGGAGCAACTACATCAGGTACCATGTCTACGCTTGTCTCGTTTTTCAACCCTCCTCAACCCCGTGAATCCATCCTCTCTTTTACAAAGATTCTTCTCATTTAGCTGAGACTGCTGTTTTTCTCCAAAGAGCAGGTTACTGGCCAGATCCCAATACTCAATCTTCTGCCCACACGTCCGCCACTCATGTCGTTTCCTCGTGCCTTAGCCTCGCCTCTGAGTGAGGAGGAGAGGCGAGGACAGAGGAATCATTTGGGTTCGCTTTAAGGAGTGGGAACGCTCCTCGCTCAGTCAGCGTCATTTTGAAGTGATGGCAGTTGCGTATGACGTGTCACACAGCTGGATCACTCCGTAGCCTGGAGGGTTGTCATGTGGAGAAGGAGAATTTATGTTACGCATTCCGATGAAAAATCTTCTGCAAAGAGACATGAAAGATGCACTTGATGTATCCTCGCTGATCCTCGCTCCCTAGCGGCTTGGGAAGCCTCCTCTCTCCAAAAGCAAATTAGCATTTGGGACGCGATTTCCGAGTCACACTGGAGGTAGGAGGCGCGGAGGCAGAAATTTGAATGTTGGGATTTAGCTATTGTCTCGTAGATTGAGTGTGTTCCTTGGTTTTTGTTTGTGTCAGATGATCAATGAACCCTTGTATCTTTGCAGTGGTTGGATCTCCACCTGACAGAGAAGGTTCCTCCATCTCTGCTGCTGCTGTCTCGTGCCTTATACCTGACTGAACTCAAACCCAAGACCCCCATCATCCCTGCTGTGCCCAAACTGGAGGTATACATTTCATATGTACTGTTCTGTATTTATATACTGTCTATTGAGCCCGACTGACACTGCAATCGGCAACTTAATGCAGCCGATGTGTCCCGATTTTTAACCACTTTTGAATTGTAGGCGGTCATTGCTTGCCAAATTGTTAAAAAATCAGATTTACAAGCTCACAACGTGTCACACTGCGTTCTTTTTTTATTATTAAACCTGTTTCCCGTTTTCCACACTACTGTTTTGCAGAGCGTTACGGTCCTTCCTAAGGAGGATGAAGCTCCAGTGAAAGACATGTCCTTTTCAGTCTCACGAGTCATGGTGGACCCTGCCCCGGTCCTCATGGACAGAAAGGTAGCACAACTCATCCTCATAGAGGCTTCTTACTGCTTTATGTAGGCCTCCATCTCAAACCTCATTTATACTCCATAGTACAGCGGTGTCGCTTTATTCAAACTAACTTGCCTGTTTTGTAGATGGAGCACATGTTGGACCCGGCCAGGATTCTGGATGTGTCACACGACATGCCATCCATAGAAGCCCAGCTGATCCACGTATGTTCACTCGCTTGTCACTTTCATCGGTGCACAGAAATCGCACTCGACTTCAACTTTTTATTTTTAAATCCAATCTAATATTTTTGTTTGTTTGTTCTTATCTCTCTCCTTCCCCTCTAGGCCAAAGGTGCAGAATTGGCCCAAAAGGCTCAGATGGCAGCTAAAGGAATGTGAAGTCTATAGTGATTCTGCGCAGGGGAACGGTTTACCTTGCCAAATGTCCCCAAAGTCCCGATCCAACATCACTGGAGCTGAGCTGTTCCACGTGAACTGTAACGTCTCCATTCTTCACATAGGCTTCTTTTCGTCTGAAGATCTGAAGATCTGCTGCTTCAAGAACATACCAGAACTAAAGGTTCTTGTTTGGGAAGAGAACTGCACTGGGGGAGATTTTGCACTGTAACATAAATGTGTAAATAGCATGTACAGACCAGTCCTGCTATTACTACTGGCATTACCTCATATGTACTGTAACGGACAGATTGCGTTGGCTTCAGTGTGTTATGTATGTAAACAGAGACTGCATATAGATGTGCCTTTTATTTACACGGTTCATGTCGAGCTAGTGTTCTTTGCAGGTTTCCACCTACGAAGTATTTGTTTAGCAGATGTTACTTGTAAACATGGACATTTTCTGTAGAATGATTCTTTAAAGACCTGAGGCATTGGTCTGATTAATTGGAATCAGACCAGTGAATCATGATCATTCTAAGGAGTGCAATTTAATGACTTGTCACTTGAACAAGTGCTGCTAAAGGGAATAGTTGCTGTATTTTTCAGCCAGTGTATAAAGAATTTCTATTGCAGTCAATATAATTTATTTATTTTTTGTAAATGAAAACATCTGGGCCTGGGGTAACTGAATCTTGTGTCAACAACATAGTTAAGGGCAAGCCTTTATCTCAAGCCACACTATGTCTTGATCCCTGGTATTAGAAGAAATGGTTGAGAACTAGTATTGATTGGTCAAGAGAACTTCACAAATGCTCTTCAGAAGTATATCTGTGTTGATTGTTGAGCACATCAACCCTAAATCTCTTTGGTATTTTTGGCAAAGAGATTTGGTGTAAAGGGAAAAAGAGCAGTCAAAATCTTTTGAAAATAGCAGCTCTACAAGCTCGCAACTTGTCACATCGTGACACGTGAGCTTGTAGATCTGCTATTTTCAAATAGTCAAAGTATGAAATGGGTTCAATGAGGGATAACGTAGTTTAACCGATTGTGATGCCTGGCTATATTGACTAGTTTTGCTGGGGACCCCCTGGAACCTCCCCAAGACCCCTGGGGGTCCCCGGACCCCACTTTGAGAACCACTGGTCTACTCTAAACGATACTATATCTGTAGCAGAGATGGTAGCATTATCATTAATCATTGAATGGTGTGATTTGAAAGATGGAGGCTTTCCTCCCTGTCCTCTTAACCATCGTAACGATCATGTCAATGTGACAAAGTGTATCAAAATGTTGTTTTGTGTTTGCCAGTGTCCAACCCCGTGGCTGCTTTTGGATACAGAACAGTTTGTTATTCTATTATACCTCAAAATGAGAGTATGTAAAACGCTATATTTACTCCTTTCCCCTTTGGTCAAGTGCTTTAACACTGTGTCCCATATGACTCAGGGCTTCAAGTTAAGTATGGTGCCATTAACTGGATCAATGGTTCTAAAACGTTTCAATTTCAAGAGCCCCCAAATTAATATATATTCGGCAACATTTGTCAAGATTTTGTCAACAATATTCGGAAATTGCCAATCCACAACGGTCACCATGAGATGTGTTGTGAGCTTGTAGATTGGGTATTTTCTAAAAGCCGAAAAATGAAATGGGACATGTTGGAGACCCCCTGGAACTCCCTAAGGACCCCTGCCCTGGGTGTCCCCAGACCCCACTTAGGAGAACCACTGACCTAGATGTCCTCCTGTATTACTGACCTAGATGTCCTCCTGTATTATATGTTTTAGAAACATGCTGATTTTTTGATGACGGTACATGTAAGTCTTGATGATATTGAGCCCAATCTCCCATACATAACAATGACAATTATCTGATTTTTTTTCAGAAGTGTAAATATAACCCTATGGACATGTATTTAGGACTTTATGGAATTGCATTGCGCCCAAAAACCTGGCATCAGAAATATTAAATTGCAGCGTTGTTACTGCTCTCTGCCCATTGAAATACTGCTGTCCAAATGAAACATACTGTGAGGATATTCATCATCATGAATTACTTTTTGTAAAAGAAACATTAAATTAGTTATCCCATCAAATTGTGCTGGTCTTTTTTTATTTTCCCATTAGACAAGGGTTTTATCTAGATTCTCTGTCTCTCGATTTCATAATGTATCACAATTAGAAGTTTGCATTTGAAAAGCTACCCCATCATCACAAGCCCCACAATATGTACAAGATTTTGGTAGGGGGAGAAGCAAACCACGCCTACTTTGGAGACCATTTGTAGGATTTGTGTACTATTTCGCCTCTAGTGGCTACAATTGAGATTGTGTATCTTCTTATATTAACAATCTTTGGCTGGAACTATCTCATTGAGATAGACAGAGTACGTCCGCATTCCATTCTTACGATGGCACTCAGTCAACGCTAGTGTCGTTTTGATTGATTGATTGATTGATTGATTGAAATTTGTATTAGGCAAAAGAATGTAAAACAACACAGTTACATTAATAATGCTTTTGTCTAAAAGGTACGGCCAAAAAAGTCCTTGCGGACTTGTTTCCGTTGGGGTCCTTGAGTTAATTTCATAGACAAATGAAATTTGTCGTAACTCTCTTATAGACCAATTATTTGTTTACCAACATTGAGACTGGGGAATGCACAGGTGATTGTTTCATGCAATCAATTCTCAACCTGTTGTTTCGGGGTGCGCTAGTTTCAGCACACCCCAACCATAGAGGTATAATATAACCCCCACTGTATACGTTTATTGAGCTATCTAAAGAGCACAAATTACGCGATACTGCCGAGCCAGAAACCAGTGTTGCCATGTCCACTTATTATAAGCTACTTTGGGCTTATTTTTCTGTGAAGTTGCTTGTAAATATTGGTAGTTGGTGGTTGCGTTTTTTTGGGCTTTTTTCTAAAGTGTAGTTATTATTTGGACTTGGGCTTCACAATTTTAAAATTATTCTAACCAGTGGTTCTCAATTATGTTTATGTCATGGACCCTCAAAGGAATATGTATTTGTCCCTAACCCCCATCTGAAATTGAAAATGTTTTGTGCCAGGGAGCCCCGTACCAGATTTGTGGTGTTCCTCAATACTTAACATTTTACTTCAAGATTTTTAAATAGCAGATCTCGTTGTGAGCTTGTAGATCGGCTATTTTCAATGTATACAGTAAAGGTTTAAAGTGCTCATAATGGCCTAGTGCAAGTCTTCAACAGGGGTCCGCGACCCCTAGGGGGTCCGCGAGGTACTGCAGGTGGTCCGCGAAATTGTTGCTTGATTAGAAAATTGAAAAAAAAATAAAAATATATATATATATATATATATATATATATACAAATATTTTTTCCATATATTTTTTCATTTTTTTCAAAAAGGTCCATTTGTCTTCATATCTTTTTTAAACATTTTCCACATTTATGTATTAAATAAATGATGATATCTATAAATTACATAATTATAATTATGTCCATTTTGTATAGCTTGTATACATGATTATTGTGCAATTGACAGATTTTGTTCTCAGTTAATAAGGTATGTTTATAAATGGCAGTGCGGCCACCCTACTCACTGTACCCTGTACATGTTTAAAATAAAACCATGAATATATTAATTAATCTGTCTATTATTTTTAATAGCTTAGTATTGATGCACAATGACATGTATGTTTATGAAACACAATTGTATACATAAGTATACAATATATGTAGATGGGTTTCCTGTTTGTAAACATGAGAGGATGATGCGCGCGCAGTGGCGGGATGAGCCTGTAGAGGGCGCTATTACCCGCAGCAGCTCTGGCCATTGTACATTCAGAAAATAAATGGTCTTCACCAGGTTTAATGAAAGTAGATTAAATGATGCAGTTTGTAATATCTTCTTTACTCAATAAAAATGATTTGTCGGAAGTTGGATCTGTTTGTATATAATAGCAGCATTATGCCTATTATGCCTATAATAGCAGCATTATGCCTATCTAAATCCCGAAAATAACAATAGAGTGAATGGCGCTTCCGGTTCGTTCTCCCCCGCGCATGCGCATATTGCGCACTCTGCTCTGTGATGACGTCGCGCGGAAACCCATCTATAAGGGTTTTGCGAGAGACGGCGTACGTTACACTAGTGTCATACATGAACTTCAACCTGGTGTTTGTACTTTCTCCCTTTTTTACCTGTACATCTACACAAACGTTTAGATGTCAAATATAAAGTGCTTACTTAGTGGTTACAGATGTTACATTTCTGTTCGGGCCCTCAAATGTACCCGTAGTTTCCGTATTGTTCAATAAAAAGCATTTTAATCCGATTGGTGGCCATTTTCTCAGCATTTTTGCCATGCTTTCAACTACGTTACCCTATTGGTTGGAAGGTGTATTGCACTCTGATACATTATAACTCTATGAGAAAATAACCACCCATCGGGTTAAAATGCTTTTTATTGAACAATACGGAAGATACGGGTACATTTGATGGCCCGTGCATAATTGTAACATCCGTTTCCATGAGAAAGCACTTTATGTTTGAAATCTGAACGTTTATGTAGATGTACGGCCTAAAAAGAGAGAAATTGCAAACACCAGGTTGAAGTTCATCCATGACTGTCATGTATCAAGGCAACAAATGTACGTAAAATGACGGTTTGCGCTCATCGACGTAAACGCGGATTCCCAGAATGCAACAGCGCGTCTCTCTCTGCCATAGCAACGGAACATGGCGTCTGTTTTGTCTCGGTGTATTTTATGTACTTTGTTGTTTTCCTCGATTTCTGAGCAAAACTCAACGGATTTCAACTTCATAGACTATAATTCCACCGTACAACCCACGGCTGATCCCACCACGCCCTCTTACAGCAGCGGCACGCCGGAGGACCCGGGGATCGAACCCTACAGCCAGCACTGGAATAAGTAAATTTACTTAAGTAAAAGTATCAATATCCGGAATTTAAAATGTATTTGAGTAAAAGTAGTATTGGTATACAAATGTACTTAAAGTAGAAAGTACTCATTATGCAGAATGTCCCGTTTCACAAGTTTTCAAATGTAAACAATGTATTACAATATTTAGAAAATAGCAGATCTACAAGCTCACAATGCATTGTGGGCTTAGATCTGCTATTTTTGGCTGAAGTGGTTAATATATGTTTAGTATAGTAATAGCCCTAGAATGTCTGTGATCTTACATACATTTCATGTATTTGAAATACATGAAATGAATGTAAGATCACAGACATTCTAGGGCTAGTATAGTAATAAAAAAGTGACTTGTAACTAAAGTTTTCAAATAATTGTAGTGGAGCAAAAGTACAATATTTGCCTCTGAGATGTAGTGGAGTAGAAGTAAAAGTACTGAAAATTGGAAATACTCCAGTAAAGTAAGTTTACTTACTCTACAGTACTTGAGTAAATATACTAGTTACTTTACACCACTGAATACCACAATGAAGAAATACTTAGTACGATTTTGATTTGAGTCAAAGAATTAAGGCATCAAAATATGGGTATTATTAACACTTCTTCATGATATAAGGGAAAAATTCATAACGTAATTAATGATTAACTCATACATTAAGAATCATTAATCCCTGTTAATTAATGGTGAAATTACTGACTTAACCAAAGTTAATATATCATTAGTTTAGGGCCACACGACATGGTGGGTTTATAAATCAGCTTTTTTCGGTGGCTTCTATGCCCATGATATCGGATAGCAAATCTTGCCAACCAAGTACTCTTTATAAATGGACCATTTTATGCATTTAAACAATATATTTCCAGTAGTAGTAACTATAAAGTATAATATTTGCCTCTGAGATGTGTGTGTGGTAGAAGTATAAAGTATTGTTCAAAGGACATACTCAAGTAAAAAAAAGTACCTCAACATAAGTAAGTAAGTACAGTATTTGACTACAGTAAGTGCACTTACTTTCCACTACTGCCTACAGCAGCACGCCGGACACTCCGGGAATCGAACCTCTGCCCACCAAACCGGTGCCACCATCCGCTGAGCCCCTGCCTCTGTCCGGACGCCTGCTCTCTCCACTCACAGATGGTGCACATTTAAAACCCTCAATGTTCATATCAAGCTGCAATGCAGGACTTATTTGAAACATGCAGTGTTAAAGTGTTAAATAGCTCTATATTCTGACAGTACTCATTGCTTTATAGTGTTTGTTCAATAACAGGGGTCTTCCCATCTCTCCAGCTCTTTCATAAACAGAAAATACATTTTCAGGTGGGTTGCCAATTTCAGCCAATCAGGAGAGAGTACCCTTTTATCAACTTAAAATGTATAGGGTTCCAGACAGTTCCAATTTTGTCTGCTCATTCCTGTGTCATCACTTCCAATTTCACTTGTTTATCCTGTATGAGTTCTCTTTCCTGATTGGATAAAAATGGTATCCTTAACTGAAATTGCATTATTTTGTTTACTAAAGGGCTGGAGAGACAGGGGAGACCCCTGTTGCTGAACATACACTCTGTAGCAATGATTACTATCACAACATAGAGCTATTTAACACTTTAATTTGAACAAAAAACCTTTCAATTGTGCATGTTTGCAGCATCCCATATGATGTCAATGTGTGTGTGTGTGTGTGTGTGTGTGTGTGTGTGTGTGTGTGTGTGTGTGTGTGTGTGTGTGTGTGTGTGTGTGTGTGTGTGTGTGTGTGTGTGTGTGTGTGTGTGTGTGTGTGTGTGTGTGTGTGTGTGTGTGTGTGTGTGTGTGTGTGTGTGTTGTGGTTCTAGCTGCCAATGTGTGTCCCTGTGATGAGCAGCAAGACGTGTGTGACATCAACTGCTGTTGTGACATCATGGACTGCAGTGATGAAGTGCCTCTGTTCACCGCATGCTCTGTGACACATGTCAGGCAAGTGACACCACTCTGTGGTTTGGGCCGTACTGTGTGTGTGTGTGTGTGTGTGTGTGTGTGTGTGTGTGTGTGTGTGTGTGTGTGTGTGTGTGTGTGTGTGTGTGTGTGTGTGTGTGTGTGTGTGTGTGTGTGTGTGTGTGTGTGTGTGTGTGTGTGTGTGTAACAAAAAATCACTTTAAAGTAGCTCTTGGAATTCTATAAATTGTGTTCATGTTTTAGTCTGTCTGTACTTGTTTATTTATTAAATGTAGTGTGCTTTTGTCTTTCCAGTGAGAGCCAGAAGAAATGCAGTCGTCTCACAGCCTCTTATTCTTTAGGCAGCAGCGTGGATGGTTTCTCCGTTCCGCTCACTACACTCCAGACACTCTTTAACTACGACATCTTCTGCCTTCAGTCCCACAACCGTAAGTCAAGTTAAAACAGCGGTTCCCAAACCTTTTAGCTCGAGAACCAAAAGAGACATTTAAGAGACCCAAACTAGTGAAAATAGCTGATCTGCTATTTTCACTACTTCTTAGATTTGTTCATTTATGTATGAAATTCTTTAGAAAAAAAATAGATTTAAAAAAAATGTTTTAATCTTTTGAAAATCTTTTGAAATAATTATATAAATATTGCTAGATGTAGGAAACGGAAAAAAGGGGGGTGGGGTATTTACTTGCAACTCAAAATTAAGTCCCAACCATGTTTTTGGGAAACAGAGTTAAACCGTACACATGGATTACATTTCTCAGTCGCCATGACTGATTTTAATGTACATGGTATCATGGGGAGATGTACAATAAAACTCAGATCGGTGGTATGGTAATTCTGCCAATGAACACAGGGATCAGACCATAGTTATACTACATTAGCTGCTACAAGGACAAGCTGAACCATAACAAGACAGTCTGTTAAAAAACAATAGCTATCACGCCTAATCCTCACCTATCCTCATCATATTCCTGGTATTTGTCTGTGTGTTTTCTAGGTGTTGATGGTTTATCATATTCCTGGCCTGCTCTTCCAACCGTCAGGAGTTTTGATTCCCTCTTTGAGCAGTTTGTAGACGCAAGCTTCAGTGTTTTATCAGCTCAAACAGAGAACCAGGAATCAAACGCATATCTGGTGAGTCTCAAACCCTGTCCACAAGGCTGTTTTAATACTAAATAAATACAACATTATATATACTGTACTACATTTATTTGTTACTTTACAGTTTGGGGACGTCATAGCCACGGTGGAACAGGAGGGTGTTTTGCAGTTGCCTGTGCCCGGCGGGAGCGCCCACTACTGTTTAGACACAAATCCTGCAGGTTGGTACCAGCGAGCATCACATTCTCCGGTTAAAGCCTATGTTTTAATTTGACATTCTCATAAACAATAAATATGTTATGTATATTTTGGAAATCGGTGTTTGAACATTTAAACATTTCCCACTCCAGAGAATAGCTTTATATTAACTCTCTCAGTGCCAAGAGTATTTTCATAAAGTACTCCCCCAGTGCCAGCAATTTGCGTTTTTTTTTATTTTGTAATTTTGTAATTTTTCATTCAAATAAATGATCTGATTAGGTTTTTAAACCCATAATACAGTTCTACCAGTAGAGAGCAACAAATCGACACATTGATGATCTCGCTGGCTCACTCGCCCCCTCCCAAACAGGCTTACGTCACATCCGGTCATAACCGGATGTTGACATTTTTGACAATCGTTGATCGGGCTAAATTACGATGTGATACACGACTACGATGACTGATCGTCACCCAGACCAAAGAGAGTAGACGTGGACCTCTCCGTTTGTTTTTTATACCGTGTGAAAAACCGTGACTTTCCCTATTCTGGCCGAAAATGACCGCGGGAAAAAAATGAGAACCGTAAACGGAATCTGCGTCATGAAACCGGAACCCAATGAGTCTGAAGGAGTCAGGAAGCGAAAGTGATCATGAAAAATAAACAGAATAGCGCGACCACAGTCAAAAGTAAAAACTCGGGATTTCTCGTGCTGGCACTGAGGGTACTCGGGAAAAACTCGGGATATCTCGGGGCGTGGCACTGAGAGAGTTAAGGCTGTGACATCAGGAGTGGAAGTAGTATTAGTAGTGTCCCTCTTGCAAACAAGGGACACTTATATCATGAATATACATTTAATGTTCTACGTAAAGGCATAGTGTGTAACTTTGCCCTGTGTTTACATAACAAAACAATATATTTTATACTCACCATTTCCCTCTATACCTGCAGTCATCAACCACTCGAGTAGTGTGGTGGTGTTTACCTGCAGAAACACTTTGTTGTATTTTAGTGTTTTCACTGTTTGTTTTGGTATCCCAAAAACGTCCCTGTCTCTACCTAAACAAACAGTGAAAACACCAGAAAATAACAGAAGGGCCCATATTCGATTTCCAGCCCTGGCAATGTGTCGAGGTGTCCCTGAGCAAGACACTTACTGTAACCCCTAACTGTAAACTGAAATAATTGGTGGTCTAATTATTAATTATTATTATTATTAACAATGTGTCGCAGTTTTAGCTTGTAGAACAGTACTGTGATCGATTTAAATCAATAACACGTGTGTCTCTTCAGCGTTCTTAAAGCAACAGAGCAGCCGTTGTTCCCGGAGCATTGTTGTAGATAAGGACTGCATCACTCTGCCTGCTCTGAATATCAATACTTATACTAACCTCCAGCTACGCTCTGTGAGTCCTCATAATACTGTATATATACACACACACACACACACACACACCACCCTGTCTCTGAACATCTACACCTATACTGACTTCCAGCTACACACAATTTTGTGATTTTCTTTTTTTTACTTAAGTCAAAGTAGCAATGTGTTGTAATGTATTAAAATCTCTTTTAACTTGAGTAAAAGTACAAAAGTACTGGCATTAACTCGTTGCAATGCAACATTTTTATTTACAGGTCACTGTAGCTTAAATGTTTTATACTAGTAATACACAAACACAATGTAGTTGTTGTTCAAGTTGTCATGTTGTGATAAATACTTCTACTCTGCTTCACAGATGAAGAGTAAAGATGCAGAGGTGAGCATTTAAGCCTAAGTAACTTATATCACTTTAACACGTTAAGACCTGAGGCCGATTCTACAAATGTCTTCTAAATCCAGTGTCTTCTAAATCCAGAAACAGTTTTCAGAAAAACTTATGTTGCTATATTTTGATGCTATATCATCAAAATGTATTTGGCCGTGGACCCCCCATCTCAAAATATTTTGTTCTAGGGAACCCCAGAAGCAAAGATTTTTGTTAAAAATGTTAAAATGTTAAAAAATATATATATATTCAAAGATTTGCGCAAATCTTCACGATTTTCAGTAGCCAAAGTATACAATATGGTTTAAGTGGTTAAAAGGCACCCCCACTGTGAGAACTAATGTGATAGATATAGCTAAAATCTAAAATGGCACAGATTTCCCGGATTGAATGGGTTCATTGAACAAAGCACAACCTTTTATTGCCTGGTGTGTGATTTGTGAATATAAAAGGAGTGCAAACCATAATACATGACAAAAGATATATAGCTACATTGTTCAAGATTCAACTTTTTTTTTGTTCTGGATAATAACATGAGTTATTATCCAGTTTAAAATGTAACATGCAAATGTGAATGCTGATTGAATCTTATGCCGAATTGACACAGGCAGGGTCGACACCAGTCGACAGCGCTAAAACAATACATTGGGGTCGGGTCCAAGGTTATGAGTGACAGCTGTCACCATGTGCCAACATGATGTGTCGTGTGTAGCTGGCGTGTCGGTCCAGAACACCCGCGGCCAGAGCTGTCCTGGTTGTTTATTTATGTTTGTGTTGTGTGTGTGTTCCAGATTGTGGCTGTGGAGTTGTCATCAGTTGTGTACAGGTCTTTGGAAGGTTCTGTGACTCAGGTGGAGCTGAGTGAAATGAAGAACCTCAGTCCAGTTCTACTGAGCCCACTACTCTGTACTGCTGTGGTGCTAAAGGTACATGAATGAATGAATGAATGTCGATTCGAATGGCTATGAATGGGATATTCAAAAATAGCTGATGTACAAGCTCAAACTGCTATCTCATCTGTTATCCCATCTCACAAGGAGAAAAGCCTGCTATAGGCACAAAGTGCAGATTTACAAAGCATCAACGTGATGTCCTTGGTCGGTACTTCCGCTTAGACAACCAGAGTAGCAGGTCTCGCCCAGTGTGTCATATGAGAGAGAGAGAGAGAGAGAGAGAGAGAGACCGCTCAATCCGTAACTGTAGTGGTCCATGGAAGCCTGCCTGTTTTTATTCCAAATTAAATGTAGAACTTGTTTTATTATAGTCATAATATGTAAATAATGTATTTTTTCTCACCTCAGGTGGACTTTGTGGTGAAGTACACCCCTGCTGGTGAAATAGTGAACTGCAGTGCGTCCGTGACACTTGGATCCGTCCGTGGACGTGCACTGACCATGGAGCAGCAATTTACTATTTCATTCGTCCAGGTAATAAATTATATCGCAACTTAAATTTTTCCAATTATAATACCATAATGAGTCAGACTGAAAAACTCATGAATATCAATATTGCATCTGAAGAGCTGTAATATCTACACAACTAATGGTCAAATGTGTTGAATATGTGAAGGATATTGTTTACGATGGTGTCCCTTGCCGATAATAGCTGTAGTCTCTCAAGCCAGACAAGTATTCCACAATCTAAGTACGCTACATAGGTCTGTAACTACGAATCTTGGAAGCAGTGCACAGAAAGCTGTCATCTGTACTTTCTTTTCTGCATGTAAATATCTTTAAAATACTTTTTTTTTTAATGTCCATTTCTGCTAAACGGAAAGTTATATATGCGCCGACTAATTTGCTTTACAGCAGGACGTATTTATTCGACTGCAAAGTCAGCAAAGGCAGCACATTTTCAGACTTAGCAGAGACTGTATGGCGGAAGCATTTGAAAATTGTGTGAGCCTGTAGCCAACAACAGTCTGTCTCAAAAGACTAGTCGGCAAGCAACAGCATTGTGTGATAGAGATTTGGTTAGGATTTAGATCCAGTTTTCAGTGGACACTCAAGTGTGAAATCTTGATTTGTCATTTCTCTGTTTCACAGGATGGTGTGGAGCAAGACAATCTCCCCTACAGTGGAAATCCAGGTTATGTGGTAGGACTCCCCCTTGTGGCTGGAACAAAATCTACAGAATATCCTTTACTTACTGAGGATGAGATCAGTAACCATGTTGGAGCAGAGCTGGATTAACCAACTGAGCGGAGTCCCTCAGGGCTCTATACTAGTGTATATATTAGTGCATATTATTTTTTTTGCTGAAAATAGCCAATCGCCAAGCTCAACGCGTCGCAGCGCACCGTTTTGAGCTTGTCGATCTGTTATTTTCACAATACGGAGGCTGGGGTTTAAGTGGTTAAGGCTTTGCTCAGACTGCAGGCAAATCTGAGGTGTTTCTCAAATCTGATCTTTAAGGACTGATATTTACAAGTGATCAGTCGCAGATCTATTATATCTCTGGTGTCGGGCAGAAACCAACTATGTCCAAAACATTAACTTTTCAGGAAATGAAAACAACACTACCTCTGCCTCATACTGCCTCATCAAAGTTGGTATTGTGACTTTATATGTTGTCAGATACTTACATGTGTCATTATCTTATCATCACTTTACCCAAATTTCCCACTGGTTCAAATCCTTAACGGATCTCTTCACAGGGATGATTCAGAGCAGCGATAGGAGGGGCATGCTGACTGTTTTGCAGGGTTCAGCACAGCAGGACTGTCTTCAAGGACCTCACCACCGCTCCCCTGTGCTGTTTGGTGTGGACACGCTGTCTGGATGCACGTTAAGGCGAGTCGATGAGCTGTGTCAAGGCACTACGGCAGGGGTCTTCAACAGGGTGTCCGGCACCCCTAGGGGGTCCTCAGAGTTACTACAGGGGGGCCGCCAAATCTTTGTGTGATAGGAATGTTTTTTTTCACATTAACCACTTGAACCCTAGCATCCCTATTCTGAGGGGAACATTAGCCGAAAATAGCAGATCTACAAGCTCACAACGTGCGAGGTGTTGTGAGCTTGTAGATCGGCTATTTTTGGCAACAAGGTTTGGTGTAGACTGTAGAGCAGGGGTCTTCAACCTTTTCAGGCCAGGGACCCCCAAACTGATGGGGTGATGGAGCAGGGACCCCCTACCTCGTAGGGTAGGGGGTAGGCCACCACATATATCGTATATTTATGTATAAAATTGTGTTTTATATGTATAAACATGAACAAATGGTTGCCTGGAGCCTGCTCCTACCCACAGGTTGTCCCAGTAGGTGTGCAAAAGACCTTTTCTTTCTCTACAAAATATGTATAAACATACCATGTTATTGTGCATTCAATACTAAGCTATTCAAATATGTCATGTTATGTTTAGACATCTTGAAATTTTTGGGGAAAAAAATATAAAAACTTTTTTTTAACTTTTTTTCTTTTTATCAAACAATTTCCCCTGCAGTACCTCCGCGGACCCCCTAGGGGTCGCGGACCCCCTGTTGAAGACCTCTGCTGTAGAGGGAAACCAGAGCAGACATAAGTACAGAGTGAAAGGTCAAGTTTACCAAGTATTGATGGTTTAATTGGTTAAATGTTTGAAAATACATTATGAACATGAATCCAATACTGGTGATAGTGCTGTCAGACAAGTCTATGAGCCATCTACGAAATCTACAAAAAAAGTTTAATCTGCAACACAATTTTATACACTATGTAGTGGGGGGTCCCTGCTTGATCATCTCTCTCTCAGCTAAGGGGTCCTTTGGCTGAAAAACGTTGAAGACCCCTGCACTACAGAAATGCAGACATATATAGGCCAAAGGAAATGTGATGATTTGCAAAGAGAACAATTACAAATTTAGACATTTTCAGACGCTCTTATCCAGAATGACTTACAAAATGTAAGTCACTCTGGATAAGAGCGAAAATGACATCTGTGACATAGAATGCAAAGAAACCAATTAAGTGCTTCAAAGTAACATCTAAATAACATTTTGTACATTTGTGGGCAAGCAAACAGCACATTTCTATCTACATAACATACGTCATACGGTATGTGAGACAGTAACCGACATACATCTGTATGTGTCTACACTGCAGCCTGGAGGAGGCAGCAAACTGCTCCTGGGTGTCCCAGGTTCTTCTGGATGTTCTGAGAGGACAAAGCTTCCCTCAGTATGTCTCCTCGTTTGGGAATTCTGCAGCCAACAGCCCCCTGGACTGGCTCCCCATCAGTTACACATACAAGCCCACGGTGAGCTTTATTTACACAGCGTCGCTTGCCAACAAGATCAGGTCTTTTCGGCAAGCGACACCAGCGTACTACAGAGAATAAATGTGACTTTGCAAGATGATTAGGTGAGCCGAGGCTGGCTGTATTAACCTCTTATTTTATACTTTTTTGTACGACGGTGCCATGCAGAAATAGGGAAAATAGTGAGCTTGAAGATCTGCAATCTTTGCTGAATGTTCACCCCCAGAATAGGGATGCTAGGGTTCATTTGGTTAATCCCCAGCGGGAACTATTTGGTACTACTGCATGCTATGAAGACATAGACTATGGTTGCTTGGGAAGGAATTTTGATAAATGGTGGGTCATTGTAAATTGCATGAAGGAAAGTCTGTGGAAAGCCAGAAACTTTTGGGTTTGCCAAAAATTCAATATCCCTGAAGAAACTGTGATTAAATTGATGTTTTTTTACAGGATCATTATGTTAAGACAAGTCATGCGTTGACCACAAAACAATGTGGAAAATCACTGACACCCCCATTTTTGCAAAATTGTGATTAGTAGAACATTAATAATAAATATATAGAAGAAAAAAGGTAAAAGAAATGCATATGTAGGTACATAGGTAAACCTGTGAAGAATATACTTTGTGAAATGTGAACCCCACTTTTTGTGAATGTTTTAAGTATAATTGTGTATTTGTAAATCGTTGCGTATAATCCCGTTTGATGTTTTTAAATTAAAAAACATGTGGTGTGTTGTGATTGGTTCAGGAAGCCCAGGGCTGCAGCATCCCTCTGTCTCTGAACCTGGAGGTTCAGTGGACCCAGTATGGATCTTTACATAACGCTCAAGCACAGGTTGTCAGCATCACAGAGACCATCAACACTAATACCAGTGACTTGGTAAGATCACCATTTTATCTAATTCTGGACTAAAGTATGAAGTAACTTTCTAGGAGACCGGAAGCATGTTGTAGTCAATTAATTTCAATGGAAGAGTGAACGTGAACACAGTTTCTGAACTATTCTTTGGCCCCATGGTCACTGAAGTAAATATTGGACCCTATCGTCACAAGCCACACAATATTCCCAAGATTTTCATACAAAATGGCTTTTTTTCAGTGAGACAAATCAGGAGAAAATGTACTTTATTATCAACCTTTCTCTGTCCCAGCAACACACTCTCGCGGAATCTAGCACCAGTAAACATAGGACGTTCGCGAGATTTGCCGTCAGACGCCGGCGGCCCGGCGCCCACTTAGGAGACTATTTGTAGGATTTGTGTACCATGTCGCCTCTAGTGGCTCCAATCGGGATGGTGTATCTTCATAAATTAACCATCTTTGACTAAACTAAGCTGAAGAATGAGATGTTGTATCTCGCTGGTTGTTCATGTAAATGATCTCGTTTCTGATTGGTCGTTCCTCAGGCGTTGCACTCTGGAGGCAGCTGGGTCATAGAGGTCACGACCTCGGTGACCTTCACCCCAGTGTCTGCGGAGGCAGTGCCAGGCTTCAGGGCCCCGCCCACCCTGGACGCCAAACTACCCTTCCACTTCTTCTTCCCTTTCGTGTAAAAGGAGCCTTCACACTGCAAAGAACCTGAGTATTAATTTAAGGAACATTGAGTACTGTTATCCACCAACCAAGAGCTGATGTTGTGGAGCACATGGATAAGAGTTTTTTCAACCTCGTTTGTCCTGATGAGAGACTAGCATCACAGCGCTACTCAACACGCGGGCCGCATGCGGCCCCAACGCAGCGTCTTGGCGGCCCCATGGTCAAACCATTTTTATTTTTTTTATAAGAATATACATTTTAAAAATACACATTTCCGTTCAAATATATGGGTTGCTTCCTTTTTTTGGTGGTTATACCAATAAAAATATAATGTTTCTACTTTCAGTGTGGAGAAATCATTTCTAAACATAAGAGGGCTGTTGTGTTGATGTCTCATTTGTACTTCCTTGTACGACGGTGTTCCGTGGCAAACACCGGCGGTTTACAAGTCCACAAGCGTCTCATCCACGACGCCTGAATGACTTGTAGATCGGCTCGCGTTTGGTAGGCGACACCAGAGCCATAAAGAGAGTTCTGACACTAGCGTCGACTCCCATTGTAAGAATGGAATGCGGAAGTTCTCTGTACATCTCAATGAGATAGTTCCAATGTTTGGAACTATAGCCCATAGGAGCCCGCTTTGCGGCGACATCAAAGCGTGTCGTTACTCTCTTTTCTACACTCTGGGCAACACCACCGTACAAGGAAGTACAAAACAGTGTTGCCAGATTTAGCGAGAGAAATAAGCAACCAGGTCTATGAAAATACCCATGGCTGCTTTTTTCTTCTTTAAAAAAAAAATATATATATATACATTTTAAAAATATACATTTCCGTTCAAATATATGGGTTGCTTCCTTTTTTTGGTGGTTATACCAATAAAAATATAATGTTTCTACTTTAAGTGTGGAGAAATCATTTCTAAACATAAGAGGGCTGTTGTGTTGATGTCTCATTTGTACTTCCTTGTACGACGGTGTTCCGTGGCAAACACCGGCGATTGGCCAGGCCAGGCCAAAAAGAAAGATTGGAGATGAACACAGAGGGTTTCAGCAAAAATGGGAGGAAGAGTTTGCATTTGTGGAAGTGAATAACAAGCCAGTGTGTGTCTCCTCTGCCAAAGACCAATTGCTGTCTTAAAACGTGACATTAAACGTCACCATGATACCCACAGTGAGTTCAGTGATGAATATCCACCTGGGAGCTTAAAAAAGATAAAATCCGCAAACTTATTTCAGGCTTGCATGACCAACAAACTAATTTGAAATTCAGCTGTAAGGAAAGTGACAGGGTAACAGAGGCATCATTCAAAGTAGCATGGAATGTGGCGAGAAGCCGAAGGCCTTTCACTGAAGGAGAGCTGAAAACATGTTGGCTGGATGCTAGTGAGTCTCTTTTTGCTGATTTTAAAAACAAAGACGCCATCATCAAACAGATATCCAAACTGCAGCTTTCTGATTCAACCCTCTGCCGACGTGTGGAAAACATTTCTGATGATTTGTTTTTGAAACTGATAGAAGATCTCAAGAAATCAAACTATTTCAGCCTGGCCATAGACGAGTCTACTGATGTGTCAGACACAGCACAGCTTATGATCTGGGTGCGTTTTTTTAATGGCAATAGTTTCAAGGAGGAACTTCTCGCACTTCTGCCATTAAGAGGTCAGACAAGAGGAGAGGACGTTTGTTCGACACTCATGGGCTTTTTCCGAGGACCAGGGAGAGAGATTGATTTGGGAAAACTGGTGTCAGTTACCACGGATGGAGCACCATCTATGGTTGGAAGGGAGAAAGGGCTCGTTGCATTACTGAGAAAAGAACCTGCAGTTCCTGACTTCTTTTCCTACCACTGTATCATTCACCAGGAACAGCTCTGCTGCAAGCTGAGGGGTGTTGAACTGAAAACAACGATGGGTAAAGTAGTGAAAGTTGTTAATTACATAAGAAGTCATGCTCTTAAGCACCGACAATTCCGCACATTGGTTGAAGAATACGAGACACAATATCAAGACCTATCATTGCACGCTGAAGTCCGATGGCTGAGCAGAGGCATCGTACTGGAGAAGTTTATGGACTTGCTGCCGGTGATTCGAGAGTTCATTACACAGAAGAAGCAGGCTGATCTGTATTATGTCAGTGATGAGAAATTCGCACTAGATGTGGCTTTTCTTGCAGACATAACCAAGCACTTAAATTCCCTCAATTTGAAGCTTCAAGGAAATGACAAAGTGCTGCCTGTGTTGTTGAATGACGTTTCAGCCTTCAGAGAGAAGCTCTCTCTTTATCAAGCCCAGCTTGGCGACTCTGATTTTACTCACTTCCCAAGCTTACGTGCACAAGTCAGTCAGCTGCGCAGTGTCTCCTTTCAACCAGCAATATGTGTCGCATACCTCGATGAGATAGCCACTGAGTTTGCAAATCGTTTTACTGACCTAAAGTTGATCATGCCAGTGATTCTTATGGTGGAGAACCCATACAGCGCTGATGTGAGGGATGTTTCAAAGCACTGTGACAGGTTTGGCGATTTGAAGAGGAACTAATTGAATTGAAAAACAATAACGCTTTGAAGCAGAAACATAATGATGAATCCGTGGTGGATTTCTGGATGCACAATGTACCTGGCGATTCCTACAGCACCATTACTCTTTGTGCAAAGAAGATCCTGACCTGTTTCGGATCAACCTATGTGTGTGAAAGTGCCTTTTCAGCGATGGGAATTATCAAGTCAAAGCAGCGCAACGCTCTCACTGACAAGCACCTGCACGACTGTCTGCGCACAGCAACTTCTGTATACCAGCCAGACCTGAGACGATTAGTGGAGAAAATGCAGACTCAAGTGTCACATTAAGTAAGTAGGCCTATAGCTGATTTGTGAAACTATTACTTTTTAATTATTTTCAAGCAGTTATATGACTGAATGTCACTGGAAGATATTCATGATTCTTTGTTGTGTTTGTCTTTTACTGTATTTACAGGTCTGGATCAATAACAGCCTGTCAAGCCATACAGCTGAAGTCAGAAAATGACATTTTTCGGTTTCTCTCCAAAAAAAGAGACTATTTTGATCCTGTTTTAAACAAGACTTGTATTTTATTTGATTTTATTTTTCCAAAAGAAGAAGGAAGACCTGATTTCATTTCCAGTATATTACATTTGAGTATATTGCCTTTTTCTGAATTACAATCTGTTCTCATTGGTGTGTTCATATTTTTTGAATGCAGCCTGTTTCTAGATTTGGAATCTTATCATTTTATATCCAGAGAGCCTGAAACCAAAAAAATATAGGAAGCAAGTTGTGTTTGTTTCCAAGATGTTATTTTAGGTATGTTATTGTTTGCACCAGTCCAAGAGAGAGTGATATGGCTTAATTTCAGCTGAGTAGGCTATTAGCCTCTTACCTACCTCTGATATTAGTCCTCTGATTTATTGCAACAGTAATCTGTTCATGTTCTCTTCACATTTTGTGAATAAAGTCTCATTTTGTAACGTCATCATTTCATCATTAATCATTCCATGACAATCTTTTTGTTCAATGAGGTTTGGCCTTATAGATGGAAATGTGGCTGTTCTGTCATGTGTAGTGTGT
>NC_137612.1:43416013-43438513 GCF_963280865.1 Gymnoscopelus braueri | reverse complement strand
GATGTATGTTATTCACTTGTTGTCTCTGTATATGTAATGTTATGACTTGTTTTATGTTATATGTACGCTTTGGCAATGTAAAACACATTTATTTAATATATTAGTGGTGACCTGTGCTCCAAGGAGCACTTTTTCTATTTGTTTAATGTAAACACAGGGCAAAGTACACATAGTGTCTATACAAAAACAAGACATGACTAGTCATGTATACCATCTTGCCTTCTTTTTTCTCTCTCTGTGTGTCATACCCCCCCCCCCCCCCCCCCCACAGGGACCATATGGCACATTTCATCACATCAACAAATGTGACAACACATTATTTGTAATGCACTTTATATTTGAACCAAATCTCAAAGTGCTACAACAAAAATAACAATACAATAAAACTGTGAAATGAATACAATTCAGATCAAAGGTCAGCTATACACAGTTAAGGGGAAAAAAAACACACACATGGCATCACTGAGTCCATCTAGGCAAATGCCTTGTTAAAAAGAAAGGTTTTTTTAGTCCACTTTTACAGTTTACAGTTTACAGTTTAGGCATTTAGCAGACGCTCTTAATCCAGAGCAATTTACAGTAAGCAAGGACACAAGATAATACATCATAATACATCAATAATACATCACATGCATAGAAATAGTAATCTAATAATGATAAAGTAATCCATAAGTAAACCAATGATTTAATAATAACTAATACATACGTAAACCAAGAACCTTTTAAAAGCGTCAACGGACTGTGGTGCTCTCAGATGGTCAGGGAGGGCTGTGGTGCTCTCAGATGGTCAGGGAGGGCATTCGACAGCCGAGGAGCAGCTGAGCAGAAGCCCTGTCCCCCATGGTGCGGAGCTTCGTCTTGTGGGGTTTCACTAAACTCACTAAACTTAGTGAATACTAAGTCAGTGAATACTAAGTCAGGCACCCCACAAGAAAATGTCCTTATTTTTCAGTCTAATGTTGGCAGGTTTTCCCTAACTGCATCCATGTGATGCTGTCACACTGTCTGTCATCTCTCTCCTTGAATATTCTGTTCATTAAAGGTAAATAGAGGGAGATCATGGCTGAAAGGAATCTGGTCGATGCTGCTTCACCCTCCTGCCTTCTGGAGGAAACTAGGAAGCTAGACAAGCATCCTAACAAGCTGTTAAAGGGACTAAACGGTCTACGACTCAACAACGTTTTATGTGATGTGATTCTGTGCTGTGAGGGACAGGAATTCCCCTGCCATAGAGTTGTACTGGCCTCCATCAGCTCTTACTTTGAGGTAAATACACACATATGTACTTGTTTTTATTGAATTCCTAAAATGTGCTATGGTTATATTGAAATAATAATCATCTCAAGGCACGCCTAGACTTATCTCACGGCACACCAGTGTGCATCGTCACACCGTTTGGGAACCACTAGTAAATCCTATCAATTAATTGTTGAACCAGTGTCTTCTTCTTTCGGCTAATTCCCATCAGGGGTCGCCACAGTGGTTCATCTGTTTCCATCTGGTTCTGTTCTGTGCGTCTTCCTCGGTCACTCCAGCCACCTGCATGTCCTCTCTCACCACCTCCATAAACCTCCTCTTTGGCCTTCCTCTTCTCCTCTTGCCTGGCCATTCTATCTTCAGCATCCTTCCCCCAATGTACCCCCCTTCCCTCCTTGATTCTGCCACATCCAGCTGCACCTTCTGTCATTTTGTCAGTGCCACCGCTTCCAAGCCGTACAGCAGTCTCATTACCGTCTTATACATCTTCCCTCTCACTGTTTCCTCCATGCATCTGTTCCACCCTGCCTGCACACTCTTCTTCTTCACCTCCTCTCCACCTACTTCACCTGTCCACACTCCCCATTACTTTGGATATTTGACCACAACTATTAAAACTCCTTCAAACTCCTTCTTCTACTCCTTGCACCCTCACTGTTCCACTGTCCTGCATCCATTACACTGTTGAAACAATGAAAAAAAACATGAACACCGCAAGCTAACCATTCAGTCTTTTCAAACCACACAGAAGATGTTTACAACTGGCATGTTGGAGTCCACACAAAAAAGGGTTATCATGTATGAAGTGGAACCTGAGGTGGTCGACATGTTGGTGAGCTTTGCCTACACTTCAGAGGTGTCCATCTCCACAGCAAATGTGCAGGTAATGTTTTTATCATCATAAACTTTATTCATGGTCTCCATTTCTGTCCCATGTCTGTGCTTAGAAACATTTTGTTTATTTGGTGTTCTAGGCCTTGCTAGCAGGAGCAGACTGGATGGATGTCACAGATGTTCAAGAAGCCTGCTGGGACTTCTTGCAGCATCATACAAACATTAACAACTGTGTAGAGATCCACCTCTTGGCTGATAAATACTCCTCTAAAAAGCTGAAGGATTCCAGCATGGATATCCTTCTGGTAAACTTCAGTGTCATCTACAAGCAGGTCAGTGAAGTGTACTTTGATCAATGTGTTGGTCTGTTGTTGGCTTATTCTCCTATAGATTAGTTTATTTACGATTACTCAACCTGCAGCCACCACAACTGACCCAGACCTGTGTGGATGGATTCAATCAGTTTAGGACGTATGGGAACAGGGTCGTAATGTTTTAGATCATTTAATGTAGTTTTTGGGTGGTGAAACCTATAAATAGGACTATGCACTTAAAAAAAACACATTTATGGGTTTTTTTAAGTTAGGGGTGTACAATGGTTGGTCCACAATATTACTTTTCTTTAAGTGAACTTCCATCACTGTGATGACCACTGTGACCACACCGCCCACTTCACACTGGGTGTGATTTTTATATCAATAGGAGGAGTTCCTCTCTGTCTCTGTGGACAAACTGACAGAGATCCTCTCCAGTGACCTTCTCAATGTGCCAGGGGAGGACATGGTGTTTGATGCTGCCATCTTGTGGTTAAACAAATGTCCTGACCACAGGCTGACCTTTGACAAGGTCAGTCACTTCTTTTTTTTTTACTAAATTTTTATCCCACGATTTTGTAACCCTATTTTTTTACACCCAGTGCCAATTGTCTATGTAATCCTGGGCACTACCTTCCCTCTGCCAACCTAGGGTCAGTCACTTCTTAGTGTAGTTCATCCAGTATCCAGTTGAACTAGTAAATACTGAGTGTTGTTCACCCAGTATCCAGTTGAACTAGTAGATAATGAGTGTTGTGTTTGTTGTTGAAGGTGCTGGAGCACATCCGTTTGCCTCTCATCAGCCCCTCGTACCTCCACACTGTGATTGAGTCTCTGGATGTGGTGAAAGAATCCCAGGGCTGTCAGAGGTTCATCTCTAAGGCCAAGACCTACCAGAGGCTCATTTCTGAGGCTGAGGACCAGCCTCTCCTGTCCTACCGTAACACACGACGCCCCCGTGGGACCACAGGTACCTACTGTAGTAACACATCACACCCACACTGACACCACACTAAACCTCACTAAAATACTTCTTGTGCTGACACAACTTCCTTCAATGAGCAAACATACCTGGCAATTTGATTTTACAATTCAAGCATCGATGTAGATTGCCACATGAACCCTAGCATCCCTATTCTGGGGTGAACTTTCAATGAAAATAGCAGATGTATAGGCTTGTAGATCTGCTATTTGTGGTGAAGATATTTAGTGTAGAGTGAAAACAGAGGGGGGGGGTACTAGTATAGGGCCCTGAGGGACTCCTGTCAAATTAGATTTAAGTGGTTAAATGACTGTGTTTACCCTTTGAAATCTTAAATCTACTCTGGCTTGCCTCCTTCTCCCCCGCTTGTTGAAGTGATTTTGATGATGTTCGAGAGGCTGCAGCCAAAGAGCTTTGATCCCCGGACAAAACAATGGAAGAGTCCGTCTTGGCGATTCTCCGTTGCAGTAAAAGCCAGCGTCATTGCATCAGGTGAGGGATGCCATCATCAGAGTCAAGTGGAGTAGAGGTCAATCAATATATGACCTGTAAAGTTTTTCTTGCTTTTGAATTGAGCTGTAACAATGTTGCACTGGAAAGAAAGTTGCAATTCTTGAATTTCAAACGTCCACTACTTAATGTTGTAGCTTTATCTAAAGCGCTGAAGGAACTGTAAAAAAAAAAAGCGGTGTGTAGTCAAAGCCCAGCGCATCATCAAGGACAAGCACCACCCAAGTCACTTAAACTGTTCAAACCCCTACAACGACCGCGGCCGGGCAAGGACGCCTACCACAGTATCGAGGGCAACACCACCAGGTTCATGAACAGCTTCCACCTGGCTGCCGTCAGGCTGCTGAACAAGGAATGGTCACTGCCTGTCATCAAGCTTGTCTTAGACACTTTGCACCTTAATCCCATTTACAACGTGCTGACGTTTGTTTTTTTGTTTTTCTCTTACCTTAACTAACGTCCATAGCATATCACGTACAGTATATCTGCTGCTCTGCTCACGCACCTTTATGGCTTCCTCAGGTACTATGTGCAAATATGTAGATAATGTGTTTGTTTCTTTCCCACTTGCCCCCCCTTCTTCCCTTTTAGTTTTTGTATGGAAATAACAAAACGATGGAGCTTGCACAAAAAAAAGTCACCCACTGTTTTACACAGTGTAAACCTGTGATGTGACAATAAAGTTCTGATTCTGAGCGTTTTACAATGTGCCTTACACCGACAGCAGAGGAAATCATGCAAGGCACCAACCTGCTCATTGGCAGCAGTTGAGGGTTCAGTTTTTTGCTCAAGGACACTTCGGCACACAGCCAGGAGGAGCTGGGGATCAAACCGGGAACCTTCCGATTCCAAGACAGACGTTCTAACTCTTGTTCCACTGTGGTTCTAGGAACAGAAAGCAGACCTTTCCCTGAGAGGTCTGGATGGTTCTTGATATCGTACAAGATCATGCATTTTGTCCCAAAACCATTTAAAGCTTTATAGACCAACAGTAGTATTTTGAGATCAATTATTTGACTCACAGGGAGCCAGTGTAAGGATTTAAGAACTGGAGTGATATGCTCCATGCTGCGAACGTTCAGGGCATACTTGCCAGCACTGGCCTATATATGGATATCCCCATAGATGGAGACGATCGACCTACGAAGTCGACATAGAGACCCAAGACGTGCCATAGATACGGGGTCTGACATCAGCGAACCCTTCCCAGAGACTCCATATATGGAGATAGCCGTCACGTCCAGGACTGACGTCATGGTCCCATACTTGGGCATAACTGACGTGGGCAGCTCCATGTATGGAGATGTCTGACACTATCTGACATCACCGTGGTGACATCAGGGGCACAGCCAGCAGTATAAAGGACGCTGGATGCCCTGGTTAAGGAGTGTCCTCAGCTACGCTTGAAGATCATCTTAACTCTTTCCAGAGTACCAGGACGACAAGCTGGCCTTACAACCCAGCTAGGCCTTCACAGTGGCTCTTGAGTCCGGTTCTAAACCACCAGCCGATTATCTTTACTACACTCCACTTTCTTGGTATTAGTAAGGAGTCGAGCAGCAGCGTTCTGAATCAACTGCAGTCGTCTGATGGATTTTTTTAGGGAGACCTGTAAAGACACCGTTACAGTAGTTAAGTCTACTGAAGATGAATATGTAAATACACTGTTACAGTAGTCAAGTCTATTGAAGATGAACGCATAGATATTTGTACAGACAACGTTACAGTAGTCAAGTCTACTGAAGATGAATATACAGTATAGATATATGTAAAGACACTGTTACAGTAGTCAAGTCTACTGAAGATGAACGCATAGATATTTCAGACAATGTTACAGTAGTCAAGGCTACTGAAGATGAATGTATAAATATATGTAAAGACACTGTTACAGTATTCAAGTGCACTGAAGATGAATGCATGGACATTATTTTCTAGATACTGCTGAGACATAAATCCTTTAACCTGTGCTATATTTTTTAGGTGATAGTAGTTACTAGCACTACCAGCTGAGTCACCGGGGTGTGGCCCTGAACTTGACCTATTTTAATATGTTTCTGCGGATTTCTTAGCTTGATAAGTGAACCATCACAATAACAGAGCAGTACAGTCAGAACCTACCTGTACCTTTTTGGGACTGTCCTGTATGGTATGTGGTGACGTCACATTAGGTATCAGTGAAGACATTTCAAGTGTATGAATTAATTATCTTTATTTCAAGTCATAACTCGTTTTAAATCTGCTCTTCTAAAGACATGGGTACTGTTCTGTATCTGGCTGGAGGACGATTCCCTGATCATTCACCCAGCAAGGAGATGTGGCGCTATGACCTTCACCGTAACACATTGTTGGAGATGGCTCCCATGAATGAGGCACGCGTTGATTGCAGTAAGACTGTTAAACTATGTCATTCAATTTAACTTTCTATTGTAATAACCACTGTGGGTTGTTGCCTTGGTTTACCCAAGGTCATCAGTTCTAATTAGGGGTGCAGCTTTTTGATTATTCAATTAATCGAAAAAGTAATCATTAGATCTAGAATAGTTGCTAAGAAGATAATGGATAGTTTTAGCCCTAGTTCTAACGATCAGGTGTATTTTTCCCTTGCACAACCTCACATAGAGCTGGTGATGCTGGATGGCTGTGTGTTTGCAATGGGTGGCCTGCAGGAGTCGATGGATCGGAGGAAGAAATTAGTTGAGCGCTACCACCCAAACTCCAACACTTGGCAGCTCATGTCTGTGAACATCCCAGACCATTATGGCAGGATCTGCGTCACTGAGGCAGTGGCTCTAAATGGACTGATCTATGTTTTCGGTATGAAACGGGTTTATGCACCTGCAGGTTCAACCTGCTGTGATACATACAAAACATAATGGTTAACTGATATAACCTTTTGTGTTATTACATATTCATTCTTCTCATGTTGACGATGAATAACTGTGTGTGTGTGTGTGTGTGTGTGTGTGTGTGTGTGTGTGTGTGTGTGTGTGTGTGTGTGTGTGTGTGTGTGTGTGTGTGTGTGTGTGTGTGTGTGTGTGTGTGTGTGTGTGTGTGTGTGTGTGTGTGTGTGTGTGTGTGTCCTCCTGGGCCTTAGGTGATACATGTAATACGCTGGTGCCGGTGTACAAGTACAACCCTATAACTGGTGAATGGACAGAAGTCGCTCCTATGCTGCATGGGCGTGATCATATAGCTGCCTCTGCGCTCAATGGAAAGATATACGCTTTCGGTATCATATCTGTTCTTAATGGCTCTTTGTTCCATAATAAATTAGACACTTCAACTTCACTGTAGTTTAGGCACATAGATCCCACTACCTGTTAATTCCTCTTTACATATAGGTGGTCTCTTTGAAGAGCTGGAATGCTACAACCCTGAGACCGACCAGTGGACCATGTGTGCCCCCAGCCCCCTCGATCTTTCGGGATACGACTCTGTGGTTGTGATGGATGGAAAGATCTATGCACTACAAAAAAACAGGTAAGAGGCTGCTGCACCATGAAAGCTTGAGAAAATTTGGATTCCTGTCCACACCAGACATTTCTCTCATGGCTATTGGTCTCTCTAGTGACATCAAGAGGTACTGTGCCGAGACGGACACGTGGGAAACTGTCGGGCGGATGCCCTTTCATCGCGGTCATATGACGTGTCATGTCTGTCGGCTGAAGAATGATGCACCATACAACAGTGACAACAGTGAAGATGAAGCCATTGTGGAGCTATTGTGTGGAGCTATTGTGGTAGCTGGCCGCTACCACAATAGCTCCATGGAAAGCCCGTCAAAAGAGACACTGGAGTTATGACAGTGTATTGTTTTAGCATCTACTAAGAGGTTGCTGAGAAAGAAGGACACTCCTCCCAGGCGACACTGGACACCAGTTAGACAGGAGGGAATCAGTTTCACCAGGGCCCCTCGCCCCAGTGCCAATGGGCAGTCTCTACCCATTACCCTAAGACTACTAGTCGTTACTCCAAGGCCCCCAACAACTCCCTTGTATCAGTCAATCTGCCCAGGGAGCGACTCTCGATCCCAGACCCAGTCTGCTCGGGGCGGAGAGGGTTCCTCTACAAGTGATTCCTTTGCGCCAACCTCTGCACGGACATCTGAGGTTGGTTCTGCTCAAGGTGGTCGCTATTACAACATGACCCTGATTCCCCCTCCTTTTCCTATTGTGAATACTCCCCCAGGACGCGCAGGCCCTAGATTTCAGGCTGAGCCTATGCTGGAACAGCTCTTCCTCCTCTGCCGGGAGGGTCATCCAGTAGTTCCAAAGCCCCTAACCCCCCCTGTCACTCATCGCCCTGAGTCCCATGATCTTATTCCAGCCTCTCCCGTGAACACTGGACTTAACAGACCTGGGGCTCCTGAGAACTATGCTTTGCGAAAGAACATCAGAGAGGTTCTTGGACGTGCAGGAATCTAATCGACCCACTGCTCCAGGATTTCACACACTCACACCCCATGGCTGAAAATAGTCAACAAGTATATGTTGCACACACATAGATGAGCCTAGTCCTACACAATGGTATACATCTGGGCTAGAAGGGAACCCTGGTTACATGTTGGCAGAAAACGACGAAAGAATAACATTGTGCCCTCACTTCCACGTTCTTAAGATTAAGTTGTCCCATCTCTAAGAAGGGACAAAAGGGAGGAATGTGGAAGCTGAGTGATTTTGATTAATATATTTATTAATATATTATGGATAAAATATATAACCAAGTGTGCCTTACATAGAAAATGTTTATTTAATCAGGATTGGCTAAATATATAATCACATTTGTCTTAAGGAATATGTATTACTCTTTATGTAAGCATGTCATGTAACCAGTGTGGCCTTAGGGCGCGCTCCCACCGCACTTTTATTTTACCTCTGGGGCGGAATCTGTCAATGCTTTATTGTCAATGCAAATGCGTGGATTCATGGTCTTGCGGATTTTTTCCAAGAAACCACGCATTTGCATTGACAAAGCATTGGCAGATTCCGCCCCAGAGGTAAAATAAAAGTGCGGTGGGAGCGCGCCCTTAAAGGTTCTATGACATTCATTTTCACTATTTTAGGGGGGGGTTATAATTACACCCCAAAAAAAAGAACTTTGAACATTCAGTGGATTTTCTGTGGTCTGGGGTTTTCTGAATAATTAGGCTGAAAAGTAATCTGTGATTGGCCCTTGGACTGTGAAGTCACAGTCCATTAATCCCGCCCACTCTCCTCCTCGCCCCTCCCCTCCCCTATCCTTTCCTTGGGGGGGGGGGGGCGGAGCAGAGGTGATGATTGACAGGCAAAATCCCTCACCAGCGACACCCGCAGGCAAAGATTTCTTTTTTCATTGCAGTTGAAAAGGCTTTAGAAATGTGAGAGAAAAACACCTGCAATGGCTAACTGGAGTGGAATTTTCAGTTCAAACTTTTTATACACGTTTGAAGGACCATGACAAAGACATTTAATGTGTTGTAAAACTGAATGTCATGAAAGCTTTAAGGCCTTTATTTAGAATGTGCTGGGCCATGAATTATGAATCAGTTAAAATGGATAGTGCGTCTGTCGCATAGGTTATTAGGTGAAAACATGGGTCAAACAACATGATCAAATGTCTGGTGTCTGCAGAAGCTTGCAGGCTACGGATCTATAATAAGGTAATAATCATATGTGCATGCGTGCCAAGGATGCTGGGTCTGGGTAGGGCATGGGAACGCCACATTAGTAGGACCTATGGGAATTAAGCATCCATCCAGACCCTAAGTGGAAAAGGCCAACCAGCCGGTTAAGGGAAGATGTGCAGACTTGCACTTATATTTATAACTCATTCATTCTTTAAGCCCAAATCTGGAGGATGTGAGTTTCACTGGCATTGCAGTTTCGATGTGCCAAATGTATAATGAACACCTGATGCGTTGACAGTTTCAAAGTGCCAAGGTCGAACCTTGTGTTCCAATGATGTGATGATGCCTTTTGCCCTTTTGGGCCAGTATAAAAGCTTGTTTCCTGTTAGGACACTTCACTTGGTCCGATGGTTGTACATTGAATCAACTCACTGCGGTTATTGAATAAATCATTACTTCTGAAGAGTATCTTGGTCTCTGTCTCGATTCATAGAAAACACTTCAAGGCAACTTCAAAAGTTACGATTTAACAAGTTGAGTTCCTTTAGTTTGTATTCCTGTTCTTTTAGTAAATAAATACTTTGAACCGATCTGTTCAGCCTCGGTCTCTCCTGCATTTGGGTCCTGCATCCTGCCCTGACTCAAACCGTGACAATACTAGGATGGTACAGTAGGTATCTGTACCCTCGATAGAGGTAATATTCATGTTGTTACTTGTTATTTGTGACCAAATTTGACTGGGAGACAGTCATTTAGCATTTTTTCATTTTATTTTTTTCATGTCATATGAAAGCGTGGAATCATATAAAATAATGATATATTGGTTTATAATTAAGTGAATAGTTTTGAAACTACAACTTATAGAACTGAAGTCAAGTGAAATCTCTCAAGTAGAGAAAACATCACTTGAATGTCTCTCATTCAGAGATAATATACTGGGCTATCAATCCCATCATGCATAGCGGGATTTGCATTTCTTTTGTTTACAAGGCTCTCTTTGTTCTGTATTCTCTCTGAGACCAAGCGTTCGCCACTGCCCCCTGCTGGAACCGGCTAGAACCGGTAGGCGTATATCCATAATGCAAACAAGTTACGCAAAGACCCGCCCTTGGAAATGCCCCGCCTGCCTCTGATTGGCCAGAGCTTGTTGCCTGGTCAACAACTGATTCAAAGATGGCGGCGCCCTGTGACGCCGCTGTCATGGCCCGTCGCCCGACACGTTACTTTTTCAAAACAAATTATACTGATGTTTCAATTAAGTTATCTTTGATAATGCAATAGATAATTAGTATGAATAAGACTATAGGCCACATGAACACTTTGAGCCTTTACATCAGATATTTGAAAATAGCAGATCTACAAGCTCACAACTGAGCTTGTAGATCTGCTATTCAAGAACAATTGATAAATACAAGTTTGAAACATTTTGAATTCACAAAATATTTTCAGTAATAATTTGAGGGTCCTTGACTGATTTAAACATTAGGAATCAAGCCCAAATAAGCAACTATACTTTAGAAACAAGCCCAAATAAGCATAAACCAATATATTATACTAAAAGGATAAAGATGAAGGGAAAATATGCCTTTTATAGTATAGTATAGTTTCAAGTTTATTTTAATCAAACAATAGTGACAAATTAATAACTTTGTGCAAAATGTGTCTGTCTCTGAGACCTGATGAAGTGATCACTTTGAAAGAAAGTGGAGATTTTCCACTCTTGTATTTTTTGTGTCACGCTAAAAGTAGTATAGCAAGACACGCTTTAAAAGTAGTATATTAATGCTTAAGACTAAAAATGATTTAAAATCAAGGCAACACAGGTTCTGGGTGCTGTGGCAGCAACACAAAGATTAATAAACACAACACACGTAATACTAAGTTAAAATAATATGGAAATCAACACCAACCATGCACAAAAATATCCCAAATTATACATAAATCAAATAATCAAAATAACACAATCACAGCAAAAGAAAAATTGTGTTTTCTGCCAACTGACATTTACACATAGCACCTGAGGTGAGACATAGACAAAGTCTCAAACTACCGAGTCAATTTTCAAATATTATTTAAATACTTGCTGTCGGGAAGAGGCGGTCCAAAGTAAAAGTACTCATTATGCACTATGTCCCATTTCACAAGTTTCCAAATGTATAAAATCCTTTGAAAATAGCTGATCTACAAGGCAAGCTCATGAGTCGCTTCGTTGTGAGCTTGTAGATTGGCTATTTTCAAACTGGTTAATGTATAGGCTATGTTTTACAAAGTTTTGTTTGTTTGTTTGTTTGTTTATTATCACTTACAAGGACATTTAAAAATGATACACAAAGATTCGGTAGAAATGTGAAGGAGAATGCCTAAAAACCCTCCAGGGGCTTGAGAAGTGGCATTCTCCGGGAATATTTGTACATTCATAGGATAAAATTAACATCAATGTGGAATATACACATCCATTACAGTTTAAACACTAATAGACATGGCATACAGATGAAGAAACAGAACGGAAAAGACCAGAATGGACACTGTTTCAAAAAAAGAATCAGCAAAAACATATTACAACAATAAAAGTCAAGGGAACCAAAACATAAACCTCTAGGGAAAATGTTATTATATTATATTAGGCAGACCATATGGAAAGTATTTGGTTGTTAAGAGAAGCGATTTTAGAAACTTCTTAAATTGGTGAGAAGACAACTTCCATAGATGTAATGGCAGAGAATTCCATATTTTTGACCCTCTGAAGCCTATATTAAACTGGGTTTGAGAGGTACGGGCCTTTGGGGGTCTGAGGTTATTTGAGCTACGTGTTGGGTAATTATGAACCTGAAAATTATACTCAAATATATGATGAAAAAAGGAGGGAAGGGTTCTCCCCAATGAGCCATAAACAAATAAGCCAATTTGAAGATGGTTCACTTGATAAATACTGAGGACACCTAATCGGATAAATAAAGGCTGAGATGAATGTCTTGGGTGTGCACAACTTATTGTTCTTACAGCTCGTTTCTGAAGACGGTATATTTTACGTAGGATACCAATACTCTTAGCTATTTTTGTGGATATAGCCATAATATGTGATTTCCAAGATAATGATTCATCAAGCATAATGCCAAGGAATTGTGTGGAACACACATTGGTTATAGGGATGTTATCGATATCTATTTTTGATGATTTGTTGAAAATATGTGGTTTAAGACCAAAACATATGAAATTAGTTTTTTTTAAAGTAACTAGTAACTAAAGTTACTGGGTCACTTAAAGGGGCATTTCACCCCTGGAAGAACTTACAGTCACTCAATGTTAATAATATTTGTAGTAGATAACAGTAGCAAAATTTGAAATTTGCACCCTACGGTCAGTAAAATATAGAAGTCTGTGTGTTTGACTGGGGATTGACTGGACTGCTGCATTACTACAATGACCATAATGCTTTGGGGCGCTGCCCTTCCTTGTGGGGAGGGGAGGCTGCATGGGGGTGTGATCTACATTGTAACTTTCCCCTCCCAGTTCTCACTGTCATCAACATCAACCAGTGTTGCCATGTCTGCTTATTATAAGCGACTCTGGGACTTTGTAAATATTGGTAGTTGCGGTTTACTTTTTTTGGGCTTGTTTTTAAATACATAAATAAAATAATTGTGTACTTGTCCACGGACCCTCATCTGAAATTATAATTTCTGCCAAGGACCCCTGTACCAGATTTGTGTTGTTAAAATGTTTCAAAAATATTCCATACATTTAGCGCTTTTTTCCCTCAAGATTTCTTAGAAAATAGCAGATCTACAACCTCAGAATGCGTTACATCGCTACGCGTTGTGAGCTTGTAGATCGGCCATTTTCAAATAGCCCATGTCTAGGTTTCAAGTGCTCTTGGCCTAGGTATTTTCTTTTGGGCTTGTTTTCATAGACCTGGTTGCTTATTTCTCTCACAAGATCTGGCAACACTGAATAGACTTCATGAATGTTCCGTTCCGTGAAACTATTCAATCTTTGCTGCTGTTGTATTGTGTTCTGTATTGATTGCATCTTTTAGCAAACTAAATATCATGTGTAAATTAGCAGAGTAGCACAAACGTGTGTGTGTGTTCAACATTCCTTCCCAGTTCCCACCATGAAGACAGTCCGGTGCTGGTGACGTCCATCTATAGTTGAGACATCCATGGCGATGAGGCATAATAATAAAACAAAACGTTTCATGCTCATGTCATGTGTGATTCCTTATTTCTGAGAACATAATGTTTCACTGTCATTTCCAGTTATATTCTTTGGACTAAACTTATAGAAAACATGATGGGCATTACTTTAGAATAGATGACATGCTAATGTTCAAATATTCTTGTCATACACAGCCTAATCGTTTTTTTTTGTTTATTAGGTTTTACTATACCCTATTGTATAAGACCAGTAAAGTTGAATCCAATGTGCTGGGGTCCCCAGAAAAAAATAATGATTACATGTAGAAGTAAATACTAACAGAATGTACAAGAGTTTCACTATATCTGTAATGCTTACAGTCATGTAATTATGTACCATTCTGCCAAATGAAAGAGAAAGACCATCTCCTATATCATGAAAGAACCCTTATAGAATTGGGTGTTCATACATTTTGTCATTATAAATGCTTACACAATGTAGAATATACCATGATCAATGAGTAGAGCAAGCAGTGTGTAAATGTAACCGTTTTATTTAGAAAAATAATATATATGACTATCTCATAAGTCCCAGGTCTTCCTCTCTTCATCAGCAGTTTCTCCATTTTTGCAGGCTGACGACACAAAATTCTCTCCTGTCATTGAAAATAACACATTAGATTAGTCTTGTAGATTAATGGATATCATCCGACGTGATACCTAATTTATTCTTAGTTGCATGCACACCCAAAATAACAGACCTACAAGCTCACAAAATGTCGAGTCCGCGACTCGTTGTGAGCTTGTAGATCTGCTATTTTCGGAACCCGGCGACGTATCGACGTACCAAATTTCTCAAAGACTCAGCCGCCTCCATTGCTCCAATCATCACCCACATAGTAAATCTCTCCATCAAACAGGGACGGGTTCCCCATGATTTCAAAATGGCGAGAGTAACCCCTCTGTACAAAAAAGGAAGTAAATTAGACCCCGGTAACTACCGCCATATTTCTATTCTTAGTTCCATCTCTAAAGTCATGTTTATGAAAAAAAAACGAATTTACAAATACCAATCTGGCTTCAGAGAATCCCACTCCACTGACACATGCCTTCTCTATTTGAACGACCACATCAAGGTGAGGTGGAACAGGGCAAATACTGCGGCATGGTCATGCTGGACCTCCAAAAGGCTTTTGACACCGTTAATCAGTAATCACTCTATTTTGATTGGCAAGCTAAAAGCAATTGGTTTTGATAGTACATCTGTGAGCTGGATGCGATCCTATCTGGAGGGAAGGGAACAGGTGGTGAAGGTGAACGAAACCCTGTCCCCCCCCCTCCTAATGAGCTGTGGCGTTCCGCTAGGAAGCATACTAGGACCTTTGCTGTTCCTGATATATGTAAACGACATGTCAGACATCAGCTTGTGACTGCAACCTGTTCCTGTTCGCGGATGACTCGGCTCTGCTGGTCGCGGACAAGGACAGGCTGGTCGAAAGAGCTCTCAGCTCTGAATTTGATACGATCCGCATCTGGCTCACTGATAACAAACTATCCTTACACCTGGAAAAAACTGAATCCATTCTCTTTGGGTCTAGTTTTAACCTCGGCAAGGCCGAAAGCTTCACAATCAAAGTGGGTGATAATGTTATCACACGAAAAGAGGAAATCGCCTACCTAGGTTCCATTTTAGAGGCAAACCTTTCAGGTGATAAAATGGCAACAAGAGTCATAAAAAAAGTCAACCAAAGAACAGGTTTTTTTGTATAGGATCTCCTCTCTAGTCAGTAAGAATACCTTGAGGATTCTAACGGGGGCCCTCATCAAAGGTCACTTCGACTATGCATGCTTCTCATGGTATCACAACACCACTAAGGCCTTAAAAACAAGGCTCCAGACATCCCAAAACAAACTGGTAAGGCTACTTCTTGGCCTCAATCATACAACCCATCTAACCCCTGCTCATTTTGCTAAGGTTGGATGGCTCAGGGTTGAGGATAGAGTACAGCAACTTGCTATGGGCCTGGCCTACAAGATTCGACACAACATTGGGGTCCCCCTGTATTTGTCAAAATACTTCCAAAACTTAAATGAAGTCCACGATCATAACACCAGAGGCAGCTCAACTGATCATGTTCAACCCAGATTTGCACAAACAAGGGAATGAACTCTTTCTCATGTTATACAACAAAAATGTGGAATGCCCTACCCAAAGGAGTAAAGGAGTGTAAAACCCTACTCACTTTCAAAACTGCACTAAAGAATCACCTTCAGGAGGCTGCAATTCCAAACTGGCCCCTGTCAAAGTCTTAACCTACCCCCCCCTCCTCCTAAAACTGTCTATTGTACATATTTATTGTCTTTCATACCAGTAACCTGTACGCTGATTGTATGACGTTCTGCATAGTAATGTATATTTGTATGTCTTCTTAAATGTTTCATCATGATTTGAGTGCATGGGGATCTCATTTTAAATAAGCCACTGTGCTTTTATATAGTCCAGTTTAGAGGACCTTGTATTATGAATTGTACTTCCATGTATTGTTTCCATGTCTTTCTAAATAAAGTATTCAATCAATCAATCATTCAATCAATCCGTGCACTGCATTGAGGCATGCACGGAGAGAAATGAACTATCAGCTTTTGAGACAGAAGAGGTGTGCACAATATATTGATGTATATAATTGTATTATGCTTTATATCATACAACGCAATAAAGCCAGTGGCTTGTTGCTGTCTTTTCAGTTACTTTATCAGCTGAAGCTCTATAATTCAGCATTATGAAAATGTGTGTCTTCACTTTGCTTTTTAGTTAAGCGTGTGTGTGTGTGTGTGAGAGAGAGAGATGCGCAGCGAGTGAGCGGCGGCGAGGGGGCGGGGGGTTTGGCATGGTTTCGGGTTTCAAGGAGTGTTTGTGTGGCCACATGTGATGTAATCTCTCAAGAACAGATTCTGCTCTGCGTTGGAATCTGTCGTGAAGGCTCGTCATAACATGTGCGCACTGGGCTACAAGTGGGCGTGCCTTCAGATCAGGAAGCAGGCCGCGCTTTACCCAATCAAGTGTAGTGGGCGGGATTCACGTGTCCGTCGATCTTTCCCCCTCGAAACAAACCCAAACTAATTTAACAATAGCGTCCGCGGAGCAGACAAAACCACGGAAAGATATTCACATTTTAACTTACTCTTTCATCATAACAAGTGGGCTTATAACCAAAACGATCCATGTTCTCTGGGAGAAGTGGTGTTAGTGTTCCGTGTAGAAATATTGTTAGTGGGAATGAAAACATAGTGGCACCACCGGAAGTGAAAGCTGAAGGCAGACCAAAACCCCGGTTTCCTTTGCGCACGGGTGCTACGTCGCCATTGTCCCAGAGCCAGTGAGAGATAGTACAAACAGCAGAGGGCGCTGTTTTTCATTCTCACTGGCTCTGGGTTCCCAGATTGCATGTGATGTGAAGGATACGTCACGGGAGAAGGGGGAAAAAAACGTGTACACGTGATGAGGAAGTCTGCCGCGAGGAGATGTGGAGAGTGGTCGAGCCTACACTTGATGTACACTAGCTCTATGCGGACTCGGACAGCCTCCTCGCCTCCTCCAAGAAGCAAATGAACAATTGGAACCCGACTATTTCCGGTTCGAAGTTGGAGTGACCGAGTGGGAGTGAGCGAGTGGCCAAGATTTTCGGTATTGGAATTTGGCTTAGGGCAGTGACTATGGCCTCGGCATAACAGTGGCCCTTCTATTCTCAGTCGATGAGAATGGAACACACATTTATAGTTAGTTGGTCAGGGTAGCAGGGCCGGATCTACCATATGGGCACTTTGGGTACGTGCCCAGGGGCCCCTGAGCATGAAATGGGCCCCTGAGCATGAAATGGCCCTCTAGGTTAGGAGACTACAGAGTTGTTGTTGTTTTTTTAGCTCCGCGAAAGTATCAGCCATTCTCTTGATCATGATATGATTATCCAATCGGAATTAAAGTATTAAAGAATGAAATTTGATTTTTTTGCTAAATTTAGCTCAGAAACTAGGGTGATCCTTTCAAATATGATTATTTTGGGGGGTCCTGGCCTGAAAAGTTTGGGAACCCTTGATCTTCGTCATCACGCAGTACGTTTGCGTTTACAGGAAGTAATAAAAAATCGAATGTGATGGACTTTTGATATAAAAATACACAACAAAAGTTTTGAGTCACTTCCACCCACCGATGGAATAAAGTGAACACCAGTGACATTGCACTGACACAAAAATCACTCTGCAGTACAGGATGGAGTTGCAATTTCATGAAGGTCAGTCAAATTCACAGCATTTCTTTGAAAATAGAAGATACCAGCTCGTAACACATCGCGATGTGACACGTTGTGAGCTTGTAGAGTGGCTATTTTCAAATGCCCCCTTGTCAGGTGCACATTTCAAAGGTGATGATACTTACTTCGCTCCTCGTCCACGGGCGCATTTTAACTGACTGGGTAGTGACTGGGTAGCCTCATGCATCTGTAACTGTAAGATGATGGTACTTCTCTCCCCTCGTCAACTTCCCAGACTATCTCTGAGGTGCCTCTTACATATTACCTTGTGGTTCTAATAAGAGTGAATTAATACAATAGTGAAGGTCACAGACGAAACATGAGCCTACTTTTGTCTCTCTAATAATGAATGTGGATGTTTAGAAGCTTTGCATTCCATGTCAGACTGTGACAGAGAGGGGTTACTTGTCCTTTGCTCATCTAATTTTGCACATATTGAACCCTTGTTAGTGATTGATTGGATTATTGTTATTTGCACAGCATATTTGCATTTTGGTAATTTGCATAGCATCATTTTTAAAATCATATTTTGTCATGATTTAAGTATTTTTTGGAACGTTTCAGAGCATTGAGTTTGTTCCCTGTCCTGTCTAGCTGAATTGGCCACTCAGCCCTGACAAGTTCCACCTGTGGAGAGATACATACAAATGTGGTGAATCATGTAGGGCAAGTGCAATACATCTACTGTAAGTGCAATTAAGGGTAAGTGCAATACTAAGTGTAATATGTTTAAGTGCAATATGGAGGAAAAGGGCAAGATATAATGTTTAAGTTTGATTGAATGCTTAACATTTACCTGGTGATGTTCGTGTGCTCTTCCAGTGTGATTGGGCTGGACCTATCTGTTATCGTCGCCGTAGACGCCGTTCCGATCTGTGATTGGCTAGGACTGCTCACGTGGCGGACGTGACACCATTTTGGAGAACAGGTCTACAAGCGGACAACGCGTTGCGACTCAGCGCATTGTTAGCTCGAAGATCTGTTCTTTTTCCTCACGCTTCCAACGGCCTCTCCCCTTCTTAGTAATCTGATCTCACTGCTTAGCGCAGTAGCACTCTTAACTCACTGGACACTCAAACAACAAACAAACAGTCAACCTACAACATCGTCAAGCCGCAGATGCCCGTACTCGCGCTGCGTCGTGTGAATAAGCATTTGAGTCAACAAACCCTTCAATTTAGGATAGCGAGGGGGGAGAGAGGGTTCTGTACGTGTTTTGTTTTGGTCCAAACTGAGGGCTCCGGCGTTGCCAAATTCTGTGAGTGAAACAAGCGACCAGGTCTATGGAAACGAGCCCAAAAGTAGCGACCAGTTTTACCACTTGATCAGTTTGATCAGCTACCCGACCAGGAACAGGCAGCTGTTGACACACGGTCCGTGGCCAAGGATAAAACCGACAGCTGGATTAAGAAACTCCGGTGGTTCTGGCAACATATTTTGCCTAAATATGCTTCAGTTTACATGTGTAGCCCACACAACCCCCTGCTGCTTTTATTAATATTGTGCCCCGAGCTGTTCTCCAGCTCAGCTCATTCAGCAGCACACTCTGCCACAAGAAAACTCACGTGCCGGCGAGTCACGGTCACTAGTATTATTAATTCATTTAATTGATAAGATAGGCCTACAAATCAGCAGGAATCAGTGCTGTAATTAAATGTTCTAATAAACATTCATATAAGACCAGCAATGTATGCATTAATTTTAAGATATTCTTTATTCCTACTTTCAAATTGCACTATAAATAAAGTGTGGGGTTGCAAAAAAGAAAATCCCCCATAAAAGGGGGACGTGATAACAAAGTTTGAGAACCCCTGCGGGACTAATTATTAACCCCTGCAGGGCCTATATTAAAATTGTCTTAAAGTAATACAAGGCAGGTCCAGAAATAAGGATTTTTAGGAACCTCTGCTGGTCATTACCGTCACTGCAGGTCTTTTGTTTATTCCTGCATTACCCAGAATTCCATTTGTTTTCACCGGAAGACGGAAGCGTTCCAAAAAGCGTTCTTTTAATTGTTTTATACTATCTACGGATCGTTTCTCTTAGCCAGTGGAGCATTAGCTACCGTGAGCTGTGTTATTACGGGGCCAGAGCTCAGCTCTGGACCTGTTTTAATGTTGCCTGTATTCTTCTGTTTCTGCCACTTTTCGCAGTTCTGGGTGAACCGTGCTGTCGCTTTTTACGAAACTCGGCCATATGGTAGATGGTCATGAAAAACGATCAAGAAATAATTATCTCAATCTTTCGTCAAAAGGTGGCGCTATAGCACTCAATTGAAAATGCCAACTTTGAACAGGTACAACTCATGCCCTGTTTGACCTACAGCCATAAAACGTCAATACACACATGCGTCTACTCATGATGAACAACTTTTACCCTCTGACTTTTGACCTCTGACCTTTAGATCTCCCACCATTTTGAATTATATGAAAAGCAGCTAAAATCTCCTCCTGGGATTTTTGAGCAATCTGCACGAAACTTTTTACACATGAACTTCGGACCTATGCCGACTCAACGATGCAGCGGATTTTCCATAAGTGAAAAAATGAAGCTTTAATGAGCCAATGAATAATACAGTTTTATGACAATTATTCATCTGCCCCTATCACATACATGCAGACTCACATTTCTTTGAAACTTTGCGGTAATGTTGAGGGTCATTCCAAATATCACTGAAACCAATCTTACTCCAATTGGTCAAAGGGGGGCGCTATAGCAATTTTTTGAAAATGCAAACTTTAAACAGGCAAAAGTCATGCCTCGTTTGGCCGACAGCCATTTAACCTGCTTACACATGTGCCTTGACTCATGAGGAACACATCTATCACGTTGACCAGTAAGCTCCGCCCTTAGATTGTCCGCAATTTTGAGCAGTTTGAAAAACACTTAAACCCAGGATTTTTTTTAGCTATTTGCGTGAAACTGTATCATCTTTGTGATCTCTTTTTTCACAGGGCTTGTCTGTTGGTCCAGTGGCTTCGCCCTTAAGCGAGTGCCTCACGACCGCAAGGTTGCCGGTTCAAGCCTCACTTGATACAAATTATTTTAAGTTGAATTACAAAAAACAATATAGCTGCAAGCAGCGATAACACGGGGCCAGGTTTTGCAGAGAGAAAAAAGAAAGAAGAAACTATAAGTAATTTGCAGAATAAGCCATAGAAGCATAGAACACAAAAAAGGCAGGCAGGCAGGCAGGCAGGCAGGCAGGCAGGCAGGCAGGCAGGCAGACAGAGAGACAGACAGAGACACAGACAGAGACACAGACAGACAGACAGACAGACAGACAGACAGACAGACAGACAGACAGACAGACAGACAGAGACACAGAGTGAGAGACAGACACACAGACAGAGACACAGAGTGAGAGACAGACAGACAGACAGAGACACAGAGTGAGAGACAGACAGACAGACAGAGACACAGAGTGAGAGACAGACAGACATACAGACAGAGACACAGAGTGAGAGACAGACAGACAGACAGACAGAGACACAGAGTGAGAGACAGACAGACAGACAGACAGAGACACAGAGTGAGAGACAGACAGACAGACGGAGACACAGAGTGAGAGACAGACAGAAAGACAGACAGAGACACAGAGTGAGAGACAGACACAGAGACAGAGACACAGAGTGAGAGACAGACAGAGACACAGAGACACAGAGTGAGAGACAGACAGAGACACAGAGTGAGAGACAGACAGAGACACAGAGTGAGAGACAGACAGAGACACAGAGTGAGAGACAGACAGAGACACAGAGACACAGAGTGAGAGACAGACAGAGACACAGAGTGAGAGACAGACAGAGACACAGAGTGAGAGACAGACAGAGACACAGAGACACAGAGTGAGAGACAGACAGAGACACAGAGTGAGAGACAGACAGAGACACAGAGACACAGAGTGAGAGACAGACAGAGACACAGAGACACAGAGTGAGAGACAGAGTGAGACACAGAGTGAGAGACAGACAGACAGACAGAGACACAGAGTGAGAGACAGACAGAGACACAGAGACACAGAGACAGAGAGACAGAGAGACAGAGAGACACAGAGACACAGAGACACAGAGACACAGAGACACAGAGACAGAGAGACACAGAGACACAGAGACAGAGAGACAGAGAGACAGAGAGACAGAGAGACACAGAGACACAGAGACAGAGAGACACAGAGACAGAGAGACACAGAGACAGAGTGAGAGACAGACAGACAGACAGAGACACAGAGTGAGAGACAGACAGACAGAGACAGAGTGAGAGACAGACAGAGACAGAGAGACAGACAGACAGAGACACAGAGTGAGAGACAGACAGACAGACAGACAGACAGACAGACAGACAGAGTGAGAGACAGACAGACAGACAGACAGACAGACAGACAGACAGACAGACAGACAGACAGACAGACAGACAGACAGACAGACAGAGTGAGAGACAGACAGACAGAGTGAGAGACAGACAGACAGACAGACAGACAGACAGACAGACAGACAGACAGACAGACAGACAGACAGACAGACAGACAGACAGACAGACAGACAGACAGACAGAC
>NC_137612.1:43403513-43413513 GCF_963280865.1 Gymnoscopelus braueri | reverse complement strand
ACGCTTGACCTTCGGACTCACAGGCTGAGACACGACCTGTAGTGCTACAGCTTCGTCCAGGCTGAAGTTGTCTGTTGAAGATCATACATTTTTGCCTTCTGTCATGAACCAAGCCCCTGGCTGAAACTGGTGAAAGTAGCTGATCTACAAGCTCAGAAACAAGTTGCTATCTGAAAAGTTGTGAGATTGTAGATCGGCTATTTTCACAATGAAGTACGTCATACATTGAAAAAACATACTCTCAAATAAGCATTTCATGTTATCTTTACCGTTTGCACATGTATTCATTGATACAGTCATGTTTTTTGCAATTCAACTTAAATGAGTCTGCATCAAGTGAGGCTTGAACCAGCAACCTTGTGGTCGTGTGGCACTCACTTAAGGGAGAAGCCATTGGACCAACAGATAAAATCAGTGAAAAAAGAGATCAGACAGATGATACAGTTTCACGCAAATAGCTGAAAAATCCTGGGTTTAAGTGTTTTTCAAACTGCTTAAAATTGCGGACAATCTAAGGGCGGAGAGAGAGACATGGAAACGGAATAGATTGAAGAGAGAGAGAGATGGAAGCAGAATGGATTGATTGGACGTCTCAACCTATTGCCATTAACAGGAATCAAACCCTCAACCTTCGGATTGACAGGCTGCAACACCACCTATAGTGCTATAGCTTTGTCCAGGCTGAGGTTGTCTGTTGAAGATAAAAGTGAACCAGTGAAAGCAGCCGATCTACAAGCTCAGAAACACGTTGCTATCTGAAAAGTTTTGAGATTGTAGATCGGCTATTTTCAGAATGAAGTATGTCATACATTGCAAAAACATACCCTCTCAAATAAGCATTTTATATTATCTTTACCCTTTGCACATGTATTCATTCATGTTTTTTGCAATTCAAATTAAATGAGTCTGCATCAAGTGAGGCTTGAACCAGCAACCTTGCAGTCATGAGGCACTCACTTAAGGGAGAAGCCATTGGACCAACAGACAAGACCTGTGAAAAAAGAGATAACTCAGCAGCCGATCTACAAGCTCAGAAACACGTTGCTATCTGAAAAGTTGTGAGATCGGCTATTTTCACAATTTTGTCATATATTGCAAAAAATACTCTCTCCAAGAAGCATTTCATGTTACCTTTAACAGTTGCGCATGCATTAATTGATACAGTCATGTTTTGTGCGATACAATTGAGAAGTAGCCAGCAAGAGTTGAGGCTTGAACTGGCGACCTTGGATCCAGAGGCTGATGCTGAAGCGAGACGCCATTGGACCAACAGACCAGAACCAGTGAAAAAAGAATTCACACTAACACTAACACTAAGATCACTCGTTCACAAACCATTTACCAATAGAGAAATTGTATGTCTCCTCGAAACCGAAACCAGTGAAAGCAGCCGATCTACAAGCTCACAAAACGTTGCTATCTGAAAAGTTGTGAGATTGTAGATCGGCTATTTTCACAATGAAGTACGTCATACATTGAAAAAACATACTCTCAAATAAGCATTTCATGTTATCTTTACCGTTTGCACATGTATTCATTGATACAGTCATGTTCTTTGCAATTCAACTTAAATGAGTCTGCATCAAGTGAGGCTTGAACCGGCAACCTTGCGGTCGTGAGGCACTCGCTTAAGGGAGAAGCCATTGGACCAACAGACAAAAACCTGTGAAAAAGGAGATCACAGAGATAATACAGTTTCACGCAAATAGCTGAAAAACCCTGGGTTTAAGTGTTTTTCAAACTGCTCAAAATTGCGGACAATCTAAGGGCGGAGCTTACTGGTCAACGTGATACATGTGTTCCTCATGAGTCAAGGCACATGTGTAAGCAGGTTTAATGGCTGTCGGCCAAACGAGGCATGACTTTTGCCTGTTTAAAGTTTGCATTTAAAAAAAATTGCTATAGCGCCCCCCTTTGACCAATTGGAGTAAGATTGGTTTCAGTGATATTTGGAATGACCCTCAACATTACCGCAAAGTTTCAAAGAAATGTGAGTCTGCATGTATGTGTTAGGGGCAGATGAATAATTGTCATAAAACTGCAATATTCATTGGCTCATTAAAGCTTCATTTTTTCACTTATGGAAAATCTTTGCAGCTTGTTTGTCGGCATAGGTCCAAAGTTCATGTGTAAAACGTTTCGTGCAGATTACTCAAAAATCCCAGGAGGAGATAGGTTTTAACTGTTTTTCATATAATTCAAAATGGTGGGAGATCTAAAGGTCAGAGGTCAAAAGTCAGAGTGTGAAAGTTGTTGATCATGAGTAGACACATATGTATATTGAAGTTTCATGGCTGTAGGTCAAACAGGGCATGAGTTGTACCTGTTCAAAGTTGGCATTTTGCTATAGCGCCACCTTTTGACGAAAGATTGTGAGAATTATTTCTTGATCGTTTTTCATGACCATCTACCATATGGCCAAGTTTCGTAAAAAGCGTATGCACAGTTCAGCCAGAACTGCGAAAAGTGGCAGAAACGGAATACTGCCAATCTTAAAACAGGTCCAGAGCTGAGCTCTGGCCCCGTAATGACTGCATCAATGAATACATGTACAAACGGTAAAGATAACCTGAAATGCTTATTTGAGAGGGTATTCTGAAAATAGCCGATCTACAATCTCAAAACCTTTCAGATAGCAACGTTCTTTCTGAGCTTGTAGATCGGCTGCTTTCACTGGTTCACTTTTATCTTCAACAGACAACCTCAGCCCGGACAAAGCTATAGCACTATAGGTAGGGTTGCAGCCTGTCAATCCGAAGGTTGATGGTTCGATTCCTGTTAATGGCAATAGGTTGAGATGTCCAATCAATCCATTCTGCTTCCATCTCTCTCTCTCTTCAATCTATTATGTTTCCGTGTCTCTCTCTCTTCAATCTATTCCGTTTCCATGTCTCTCTCTCTCTCTCTCTCTCTCTTCAATCTATTCCGTTTCCATGGCTCTCTCGCTCTCTCTCTCTCTCTTCAATCTATTCCGTTTCCATGTCTCTCTCTCTCTCTTTCTCTTCAATCTATTCCGTTTCTCTCTCTCTCTCTCTCTCTCTCTCTCTCTCTCTCTCTCTCTCTTCTCTCTCTCTCTCTCTCTCTCTCTCTCTCTCTCTCTCTCTCTCTCTCTCTCTCTCTCTCTCTGCCTCTCTCTCACTGCCTCTCTCTATCTCTCTCTCTCTGCCTCTCTCTCTCTCTCATCATCATGTAGATCAGCTACTTTCACTGGTTTCTGTTCCGAGGAGACGTACAATTTTGGTAGATGGTTAGGGAACCAGTGATCTAGAGTAGTCAGCAAAACAGAGGCCTGGTCCATCAGGGACGGAAAGACTTATATATATCAACAGACACTACCAGGGTTATCATATCTATAGCTCAATGAGAAGAAAGGCAGCCCATGAGTCCGGAGGTCACTGGTTCGATCCCTGTCCCCGACGATGTGTTGAGGTGATCATGATTTGGCATTCTTGGGTTTACACATAGTGTTTCTTGAGGATAGGCTTAGGCGTTGTTTTACTGAGGTTAGGGTTAGTGAGGGTTTAAAATGCTCATTTGTTAATTGCATGGTCTTCTTTCTCTCAAGTTCATTCTTCTATGTTTCTATGGCTTATTGTGCATATTACTTATCATTGCTTCTTTCTTTTTTCTTTCTGCATTCCCTGGCCCCGCTTATCGCTGCTTGCAGCTATATTTTTTTATGTTGTTTTTCCATCTTCAAATCCTATAACGTCTTAAAAACAGCGTGAGATTCCTTTTTGTTATTAGCGCGGTAGTTCCTGGCCAAACAGGAAACCGGTGTGGTAGTTCCTAGCCAAACAGGAAACCGATGCATTTCCGTTTCCGCGGCCCGCCACCGTTTCAATAGAAACAAGGGAACCAGGGGACCTGGTACTGCCAGACCCCTAGTGGTTGAAATCTGAATGGCCGGAAATCTGAATGGCCGGAATTCTGAATGGCCAACAGAGCACTACGTCGCCGCTAAGCTTGGCCAATCAAAAAGAGGGACATGTAAGCACCATATATGGACGAAAACGTTGAACCGGGAGGAAAAGAGGGACCGACAAAGCCTCATGTAGGCCTGACCCCCTGGGTCTGGCAAATATAATAGAAAAGGCTTTCAGGGGTGAAATTCATGGAGTGGGTATTGTGAAACATTTGCCACTCACAAAAGATATACAATTTAACTTGGAGGACTGATAGATGCAGAGATCTCCTACAGTGTTGGGTAACGTGCGTCAGTAACGTAACGCCGTTACGTAATATATTACCGAATTGCGGTAACGGGTAATATAACGCATTACTACAAGGAGAAGCTGTAATATATGATTAAAATGACACTACGTTACTACGTTACTTTGTGCGTTACCCACCAAAGTGAAGGTGTTTTTTTTATCCACCCACAAAGCCGCAGTATCTAGCCTAGTAAAGGTATTAAATTGATTGTCAGTGGCTGGCAGCAGTGTGCACATCTAATCGCAAAAACCCGACGCTTATTTTGTTCTGTCTTGATCAACAGCAATACATTTGACAAAATACAGCGAAATCCCCAAATTCTTAATATCCAGTACAGTAAGCAATAGAAATTAACTGCAAACAAATTCAAAGTTATATGCTATCAATATCACACAAAAGTAGAGAGAAGCTGTGATCTTACCTCACAAACAAATGGACAAGAAATAATCCTTTTGCAAACAACATCCATTTTCTGTTCGTTTGTCAACAATGATCTAAATGGAAAGTTTATTTCAGCAGCTAGAATGTGACAGTTTGACATAGTTTGAGACGTTTTTGCTGCGCAGGCCAGTCCTTGTTTAAGTTCATTGCTTTCACCTGATGTTCTACTGTGCGCAACAGGGCATATCTCCGCCAGGCCAGGTTTACCTACCCAGGCCATGAAATTCATAGGCAGTCATATTAGAAAATTAGAATGAAATCTGCTAAAACTGACTCATATACTGATACAGAACCATATATAGGCTCTATATATTGTCGCTGTCGGATGGAAACCTTGTATGTTCTTTTTTTAGTATTATTTTAAAACAATTAAAAATTGTGAAAATAGACAATCTGCAAGCTATAATTATTAATAATTAAGAAATATTATATTTTCAATAGTGAAAAATCAACTAAAGTCATTATTAGTGCAAGTTCAATCACATTAACTGAAACATGGGCTACTGAAGACACTAAAGGTGTGTACGAGCTCCCCCATTATAACTCTGTACATGTGACTAGAGATGTGAGAACTGGTGGGGGGTTAGTGATGTATATCCGAATGGACTATGATTACATAAGACCTGTCACTAAACTCTGAAGGTGTAGAATCACTCTTCCTGGAAATAATATTGCCAAATGGCGGCAGGAGAATTATAGTTGGCTGTGTTTACAGACCACCAGACACTGACATTGATAACTTCAATGACAGCTTGGTAACCGTATTAGATCAAATAAATAAAGAAGGTAAAATGTGCTATATCCTTGGCGACTATAACATAAACCTCTTTAAAAATGAAGTCCATTCTCCTACCCAGAATTTCCTGAACACCTTATATTCAAGCTACTTTTATCCAGTAATCCATAAACCAACCAGAGTGACTGACAGGTCTGCTACATTAATAGATAACATTATAACAAATGAAGTGAATAAAGTGCTCCAGGCAGGTATTGTGTGCACAGACATCTCGGATAATTTCCCTATTTTTCAATTTACCCTCCTTGACAAAGTAAGCAATCAGTGTGATGACAAATTTACTTACCGGAAATATAATGAAAAAAAGATATCAACATTTAAAAGTCTACTTAAAAATATATCCTGGGAGAATGTCTACACGCAAACTGACGCAAATGGTGCATACAGTACCAAGTCTTTATTCAATCATTTAACCATGTCTTCAACAAATGTTTTCCCCTAACTTCTGTAAAAAATGCAAAAAAGCAGGAGCCATGCAAGCCCTGGTTTACGCCAGGACTGCATAAGTCCTCAAGAAAGAAAAGCAGGCTCTATAAAATGTATATAACAAAACCAACCCCAGAGAACCACACTAGATATAAATGTAATCATCTCCTCCGAGTGGTAAAAAAAAAGCACTTCAGTGATAGATTCAAGGCATCCGCCGGTAACATCAAAGAAACTTGGACCATAATAAACCAGTTACTCCACCGAAGGAAAGTAATATCCAAGTTCCCACATCAGTTCTATGATGGAGGGAAAACCATCACTGAACCTGACGAAATAGCCCATAAGTTTAATAAGTTCTTTGTAAACGTTGGTGCCTCTCTCAGTAAAAAGATCGTAAGTAGAGAGGGAAGTCCCCTGGACTATATTGATGGTTGTTTTCCTGTATGTAATAATTTTGACTGCCCTGACCCTCAGGAGGTACTGGACATTATAGATAAACTGAAACCAACAGCAGCAGGCCACGACGAAATCAGAACTATACTCATAAAAGAGGTAAAATCAACTATCATTAACCCACTAACCTTTATATGTTCAATCTCAATGTCAACTGGAGAGGTACCAAGTGACCTCAAGATAGCAAAAGTTATTCCTATTTTCAAATCTGACGACCAAAACTACTTTACTAACTATCGCCCTATCTCAATATTACCTTCATTTTCAAAGATCATAGAAAAACTTGTCTACAAAAGAATGCTCCAGCACATTAACTCAAACAATATACTATACAACCATCAATATGGTTTCCGTAAAAACCATTCAGCTTACATGGCTTTACTAGACCTCACTGAGAAAATCTCCTCTGCACTAGACAATAAGGAATATGCACTGGGACTCTTCCTGGATCTCTCCAAGGCGTTTGATACTGTGAATTATAATATACTGCTAATGAAGTTGTCCAAATATGGGTTTAGAGGTACTGTGTACAACTGGCTAGAAAATTATATAACTGATAGACAACAATATGTTGATGTCAAAAATGCAGAATCCTCTAGGGCAACATTATCCTGTGGAGTGGCACAAGGCTCAATTCTTGGCCCCCTGTTATTCCTTATCTATATAAATGATCTTCCCGCAGCATCAAAAAACATGTTTTCCATCTTGTTCGCCGACGACACAAGCGTCATCCATACCCATAAAAATGTCAATACCCTCATCAGGGAAGCAAACCAAGGTCTACTTATCCTCTCTAAATGGTTCCAACTAAATAAGCTCTCACTAAATATAAAAAAAACTTAATTTATAATATTTTCTGGAAAGAAAAAATACAACCCTGAGGAAGCGAAACTCAATATTGAAGGTGTTGAAATAAGCAGAGTAGCCTCCACCCCTTTCCTAGGAATAATGGTGGATGAGAAATACTGTTGGAAGGATCACATCAACCAGGTAACAAAGAAAGTCTCATAATCAGTGGGGATTATCAGGAAAATCAGTCCATTTCTAAGTAGAGCCTGTTTAATAACCCTATACTACAGCCTAGTATATCCCTACCTAACCTACTGTAACATTGTATGGGCTAGCACCTACCCAACTTCTCTCCATAAACTATATATGCTACAAAAAAAGTTTGTCAGGATAGCTACAAATTCTAGTCCCCGGGATCCGTCCTCACCTCTTTTTTCTTCACTCAATTTACTTACTATTTTTAATATAAATATACTTCAAACATGTATATTCACCTACAAAACAAAATACCAGTATAACCACCTCCCATATCATTTCAAACAGTGCTTCCAGACAAATTCTAGCATTCATTCCTACCCAACCAGGCAAGCGAATCAATTACATGTCCCACTAAGTACCACCAACAGGGGGCAGTTCGCCACAAAATATAGAGGTGTTGTGCTATGGAATGCCCACTTCCACCTAGTGGCAACCACATCCTCCCTTCCTACCTACAAGAGAAGTCTGTTAAGTAAATTGAATACACTAGATGGTAGGCAACCATAATTGGTGTCAAGTATGGACCTTCGAAATATCTTATCTTTACTATTTTCACATGGCTATACTGTAGTATCATGTTTTTGCCTTGTCCCAATCATTTTATTTCCGTTTTGTTTTTGTCTCTTCTACCCAGTCTGTAATTTATTTTTCCTTTATCTTATGTTTAGTTCACAGATGTTTTTTTTTCTTCTGTCTTTTTTTTTTTTTTTCTCTGTTCATTATTTTTTGTTTTTGTTTTTAATAATAAATAAATTAATATATGTAATGTAAACGGTGAGGTACTCGCATAAGCCCCCCAGGGTTTCTTACCTCACCGGCACAACAACTATACTGTAAACTTTCCCATGGAAAGAGCTATTATGTATGCCTATGTTTAAGTAACTGTTGTGCAAATCAAATAAATCAAATAAATCAAATCATTTCATTTGAATGAAAATAACTTGTGGGGAAAATACATAAAATCTCTAATCTGTGAATCTAATGTGATTCATGTGACCCCTACTTCAGTCAGTGAAGAACCAGGGCTGAAAGTGACATAATGAGACCAGTATAACTTCGTACAAATATTGGTAATTTATAATATTGATTTAATATTTATTTAGATTCCTGGCCCCAGCGATGTGTTCCTGATGTGTCCCTTGAGCAAGACACTAACTGCCCCCCCCCCTCCCCCACGGGAGCAAACAGGTCTAATTGCCATAACTGGATATGACATAAAAATGAAGAATCAAGGTGGTTTATTTGTCACTACTAATACAGGTACGTACGTACCTGAAGTCAGTCCTACTCTATGGTGCTGAGACATGGAGGACCACTGTAAACACCACAAACAAAATCCAGTCATTCATCAACACCTGTCTGCGATGAATCCCTCAGATCCGCTGGCCTAACACCATCAGCAACAAAGAACTGTGGCAAAGTACCAACCAAAAACCAGCAGAGGAAGAGATCCTCCAACGGCGTTGGAGATGGATATAGGCCATACATGGGCAACTGGCGGGCCCCCACCTTCACTTAATGAGGCCCGCAGGTTAATATCGGAATACTGATATATTATTGATTTCTGCTGTTACAATTCCAAACATGCAAACATGACCCGCTTTAATTACTTCAGTCTATATTAGTAGCTTAATGACTAGTATTAAAATGATATTGTCTTGTTTATGTCCAATGTAATTGTATTTAAGTTCATAAAATTAACATAAGTATAACTAAATGCATTTGAAATTAAATAAAAACTTTACTTTTCAGGATTACAATTCAAAAATAGCAAAACAAAATCAGGATTCCAATTCAAAAATAGCACAAGTAGCAGATCAACAAGCTCAAAACTTTGAGCTTGTAGATCTGCTACTTTTGCTACTTTTGTGTGACAGAATGGCAAGGTACGGCATTAATTTATGAAAAAAAGTTAAAATACAGAGATTAGAGGGGTCTGCCCAACTGTATATGCAATGTGGCCCCCTGGAGTGAGTGTGGAAATATAGTTGCCCGCCCCTGATATAGGCCCCTGATATAGGCCATATACTCTGTAAACCAGCCTCAAACACCACAAGACAGTTCCTCAATTAGAACCCCCAAGGGAAAAGAGAGAGAGGACAGACACGAAACACCTGGCGCCGAGCCTTGGAGGCAGATGCCAAGAAAATGGGCCATACTTGGGGATACAGCTGGAGATGTTGGCTCAGGACCGAGATGCTTGGAGAACTCTTACTGACGGCCTAAGCCCCAGAAGGGGTATGAGGCGTAAGTAAGTAAGTAATACAGGTACAAGAAACTAAATGCATTTTTGTCAGCTCCACACAGCTACAACCACAATGACCAATATAATAATACTACAATTAATACTAAGATAAGAGTAACACACTCTGGAGAGACAACACCCCTTGCCCCGCCTACTACAGGGAGGTAGTAGGTACACACCTGACAACAGTAACAAACATTTTCATTGTATAAACATAAAGATAAAGACATAAAGACAAAGATAAAAGCAATAAATCACCCAAACAGGCTCACCATTCATCAGGTTCATACTCAAACCTCCCCCTCTCACAACACACTGAACTGGTGCTGTGAGGACCCAAAGATTGTCTATCTGCTACCTGCCTGTTTAGAAAG
>NC_137612.1:43236013-43398513 GCF_963280865.1 Gymnoscopelus braueri | reverse complement strand
GATATGTTTATTTCATGAGCTTTTGTTTGCTTGGTTTGTACAGAGTCAGGCTAATTGTTTTCCCCTATTTCCAATCAATGTGACAATTAAGTAAACTGGCTCCTGCCTTTAGTTTGCCCTCATGTTAGGCTGTTTGTGGTAGAGATGCAGGAGGCAGGAGATAGCCTGGGGTAATAGCAGGCATGACATAGGCCAAGTTATTGTTCCATTCTGTATTACATTTCTGATGTGCGCTTCTGTCCATTTATGATCTTTGAGCACCTGCCGTTCCAGTGGTCTCTGCACGGCCCAGCCAGGAGGAACCCCCCATACAATTGTGTTGTTACAATGTTTCAAAAATATTCCAATCTTTTCTCATTCTTTCAAGATTTTTTGAAAATAGCATATCGTCATTGTGGGTAAACTGAGAGGTTAGTTTGAGTCATTATAGGGTTGGTGTTATGCCTGGTTTATACTTCATAGTTGCACACTGGTGAGTGCGCATGAGCGTGCGCACGCACGCACGCACGCACGCACGCACGCACGCACGCACGCACGCACGCACGCACGCACACACACACACACACACACACACACAAGCTTACAACCTGTGAGTTTGTGAGTGCGACTGATTGTGATTGTGTAGGTCCAATATTTGTGTGTGTGTGTGTGTGTGTGTGTGTGTGTGTGCTTGCGCACGTGCGTGCGTGCGTGCGTGCGTGCGTGCGTGTGTGTGTGTGTGTGTGTGTGTGTGTGTGTTTGTTTGTTTGTGTGTGTTTCAACCATAGCCTACAGACTAGTCAAATCTAATGGTCCATTAATGGTTTGAGTGTGGACTAGCTGGATCTCTGCCCTCACACCCTCCTCTCCAGCATCGGGGTGTTGATCTCTGCAGTGTTGCTAGCTCCGCTGTGCGTCTACGTACAGTAGGTGGTGTGTCTATTTCCCCTCCTACAGCTTCGCCTTGGCTTGGCTCACACAGCCAAGGTTTGCTCGTCACGATGCCATCAGTTCCTTGTGAGAGACTTCAGACTCATCGTTCTCCCTCTGACCTTGTCTCTGACCCGTAGATAGAGGCCTCCGTAGATATGAGGTCCATGTTTTAGCGTGGTTTATGTGGTCTGCCCATGTGACATCAAGTGCCATGGAAACTATTAATATAAACAATGTATCTTGTGTGGGTTTGGTCAGGGGAGGAAAGAAATAAAAAATGGAAGGACACTGGCATCAGCAACGCCCATGTAAGGTGGACTACCAACCTCCCACGCATTCCCACGAGATTAGGCCATAATGCACCGTTGTCTGCCCATCCAGGGCCATGTGTCATTCTGCTATTCCACTTTGAAGGAACGCAAGCGTTTCTGCGACTGCGATTTCTGCGAGAGTAACAAATATTGGCAGAGGTAATACCCTTTTTCCCCCACATATTATCCTAATTAAGGTTTCGAGGCCTATCAGGCTCTCGAAGCCTTATTGCATCTCTTGCCTTTCTTCTTCCGCCGTTTTTGGCAGTTCTGGCCTAACCGCGTGGTCACTTTTTACGAAACTCGGCAATATGGTAGAGGGCTATGCCAAACGGCGAAGAAACGAAACTCACAACTATCGGCCAAAGGGTGGCGCTATTTTACTCAATTGACTTTGAACAGGTACAACTCATGCCCTGTTTGACCCACATCCATGACACTTCGATACACACATGCGTCTCCTCATGCCTAACAACTTTCACACTCTGACTTTTGACCTCTGACCTTTAGATCTCCCACCATTTCGAATTATATGAAAAGCAGTTAAAATCAAACTCCTCCTGGGATTTTTGAGCAATCTGCACAAAACATTTTACACATGAACTTTGGACCTATACCGACAGACGTGAGCAAGCGGATTTTCCATACGTGAAAACGTTAAGCTTTTATGAGCCAATGAATATAGCAGTTTTATGAAAATTATTCGTCTGCCCCTAACACATACATGAAGACTCACATTTGTTTGAAACTTTGCAATATTGTAGAGGGTCATTCCAAGTATCACTGAAACCAATCTGAAAGCAATTTTTTGAAAATGCAAACTTTAAACAGGCAAAAGTCATGCCTCGTTTGGCCGACAGCCGTGAAACTTGCTTACACATGTGCCTTGACTCATGAGGAACATATCTATCACTTTGACCAGTAAGCTCCGCCCTTAGATTGTCTGCAATTTTGAGCAGTTTGAAAAACATTTAAACCCAGGATTTCTGAACAATTTGCTTGAAAGTGTGTTGTGTGTGAAGTCCCTTTTCACCAGTTCAGGTCTGTTGGTCCAATAGCTTGATCGCTTAATCATTTGTCTTGAAACCACAGGGTCGCCTGTTCAAATCCCACCTCATGCAGACTTCATCTCAATTGCATTGCACACGACATGACTGTATCAATGAATAAACTTGCAATTGTTAAATGAAACGCTTATTGAGAGTAGTTATTTTCAATGTATGACGTATTTCATTCCCTCTTTTGTTTTGTTTTGTTGGATTCTCCTTTTTCACTAACTAAGGCTGTGGATTGAATAGCTTGATCAGTTCAGTGTTAGCCTCATGTACCGGAGGTCCACGGTTCAAACCCTACTCATCACAGTTTACATTTAAATTGCATTGTACATAACATGACCCTGTTAATTCAGACATGTGCAATTTTTAAACAATAACATGAAATGCTTTTGAGAGTAGTTGTTTTTTATGTATGACATACTTTCTTGTGAAAATAGCCGATCTACAATCTCACACCTTTTTAGATAGCAACGCATTGTGAGCTTGTAGTTCGACTATTTTCACTAGTTTCCATTCCGAGGACAGAAAAAAAAAATCTTTATTGGTTAATGTTTTGTGAACCAGTGATCTAGAGTAGTTAGCGTCCTGTCTATCCAGTAGCTCAGTCAGTACTGGGGCCATAGCTGAGTGGTTAGTGAGCCCGCCTACGGAGCCAGAGGCCCTGGTTGCCCCAGGTACGATTCCAGGCCAGGCCAGCAAATGTGTCGATGAAATGAAATGTGTCCCTGAGCAAGACTCTTAACCCCTAATTGCTCACAGGCCCTCATTGGAAACAAGGCCGCAAGGACTTTCATGAACGGACCTGTTAAAGGAATTATCCTTATCCTTTACACTGTCTAACCGCAAGTCTGTAGGTCCCTGGTTCAAACCCCAATTTAACCAGTTTGAAAAACATTTTAACCCAGGATTTCTGAGCAATTTGCGTGAAAGTCTGCCAAATCTGTGAGCTCCTTTTCACCAATTCAGGTCTGTTGGTCCAATGGCTTAATCATCTGCCTTGAAACCACAGGGTTGCCGGTTCAAATCCCACCTCATGCAGACTTCACCTCAATTGCATTGCACACAACATGACTGTATCAATGAATAAATGTGCAATTGTTAAATGAAACGCTTATTGAGAGTAGTTATTTTCAATGTATGATGTACTTCATCCTCTCTTTTGTTTTGTTTTGTTGGATTCTCCTTTTTCACTGATTAAGACTGTGGATTGAATAGCTTGATCAGTACAGTGTTAGCCTCATGTGCCGAAGGTCCACGGTTCAAACCCCACTCATCAGAGTTTACATTTGAATTGCATTGTACAAAACATGACCCTGATAATTCAGACATGTGCAATTTTTAAACAATAACATGAAATTTATTGGTAAATGTTATGTGAACCAGTGATCTAGAGTAGTTAGCGTCCTGTCTATCCAATAGCTCAGTCAGTACTGCGGCCATAGCTGAGTGGTTAGTGAGCCCGCCTACGGAGCCAGAGGCCCTGGTTGCCCCAGGTACGATTCCAGGCCAGGCCAGCAAATGTGTCGATGAAATGAAATGTGTCCCTGAGCAAGACTCTTAACCCCTAATTGCTCACAGGCCCTCATTGGAAACAAGGCCGCAAGAACTTTCTTGAACGGACCTGTTAAAGGAATTATCCTTATCCTTTACACTGTCTAACCGCAAGTCTGTAGGTCCCTGGTTCAAACCCCAATTTAACCAGTCCAAATGTAATTTACTGAACAAAAATCATGACTTTGTTAATTAATGCAAGTTCACTTCTTCTCACTCTGTCACTGCCTCTCTCTCACTCTGTCACTGCCTCTCTCTCACTCTGTCACTGTCTGTCTGTCTGTCTGTCTGTCTGCCTCTCTCTCACTCTGTCACTTTCTGTCTGTCTGTCTGTCTGTCTGTCTGTCTGTCTGTCTGTCTGCCTCTCTCTCACTCTGTCACTGTCTGTCTGTCTGTCTGTCTGTCTGTCTGTCTGCCTCTCTCTCACTCTGTCACTGTCTGTCTGTCTGTCTGTCTGTCTGTCTGTCTGTCTGTCTGTCTGTCTGCCTGTCTGCCTCTCTCTCACTCTGTCACTGTCTGCCTCTCTCTCACTCTGTCACTGTCTGCCTGTCTGTCTGCCTGTCTGCCTCTCTCTCAATCTGTCACTGTCTGCCTGTCTGCCCCTCTCTCACTCTGTCACTGTCTGACTGTCTGTCTGTCTGCCTGTCTGCCTCTCTCTCACTCTGTCACTGTCTGCCTGTCTGTCTGCCTCTCTCTCACTCTGTCACTGTCTGCCTGCCTGTCTGCCTGTCTGCCTCTCTCTCACTCTGTCACTGTCTGCCTGTCTGCTTCTCTCTCACTCTGTCACTGTCTGCCTGTCTGCCTCTCTCTCAATCTGTCACTGTCTGCCTGTCTGCCTCTCTCTCACTCTGTCACTGTCTGTCTGCCTGTCTTCCTGTCTGCCTCTCTCTCACTCTGTCACTGTCTGCCTGTCTGTCTGCCTCTCTCTCACTCTGTCACTGTCTGTCTGCCTGTCTGCCTGTCTGCCTCTCTCTCACTCTGTCACTGTCTGCCTGTCTGCCTCTCTCTCACTCTGTCACTGTCTGCCTGTCTGCCTCTCTCTCACTCTGTCACTGTCTGCCTGTCTGCCTCTCTCTCACTCTGTCACTGTCTGCCTGTCTGCCTGTCTGCCTCTCTCTCACTCTTTCACTGTCTGCCTGTCTGCCTCTCTCTCACTCTGTGACTGTCTGTCTGCCTCTCTCTCACTCTGTCACTGTCTGCCTGTCTGCCTCTCTCTCACTCTGTCACTGTCTGTCACAACATCTGAAGTGAACTGAGCTCCTGACCTCTGGTAGTTGAGTATAGCAGCATTCTTTTGTTATTTAGCAAGCTGCTAGTAGTGGTACCCTAAGTGCTTTTCTATTAGTATTATATTATTAGCTTGTGTGGTAGTCTGTAGTTTATAGTTGTATTGTTTGTGTGCTTCAAGCAGTAGGCTATTGGCACTTTGTAGTAGTACAAGTAGTTTCACCCTGTATAGGCCACTTGATTGCCTTGTGAAGTGTGTGGTTTAGCCAGCACAGCTCAAGGGATAAGTAGGCAGGTTGAGAGTATTCTCTTCAGTGTGTAACCAACATCTGAAGTGAACTGAGCTCCTGACCTCTGGTAGTTGAGTATAGCAGCATTCTTTTGTTATTTAGCAAGCTGCTAGTAGTGGTACCCTAAGTGCTTTTCTATTAGTATTATATTATTAGCTTGTGTGGTAGTCTGTAGTTTATAGTTGTATTGTTTGTGTGCTTCAAGCAGTAGGCTATTGGCACTTTGTAGTAGTACAAGTAGTTTCACCCTGTATAGGCCACTTGATTGCCTTGTGAAGTGTGTGGTTTAGCCAGCACAGCTCAAGGGATAAGTAGGCAGGTTGAGAGTATTCTCTTCAGTGTGTAACCAACATCTGAAGTGAACTGAGCTCCTGACCTCTGGTAGTTGAGTATAGCAGCATTCTTTTGTTATTTAGCAAGCTGCTAGTAGTGGTACCCTAAGTGCTTTTCTATTAGTATTATATTATTAGCTTGTGTGGTAGTCTGTAGTTTATAGTTGTATTGTTTGTGTGCTTCAAGCAGTAGGCTATTGGCACTTTGTAGTAGTACAAGTAGTTTCACCCTGTATAGGCCACTTGATTGCCTTGTGAAGTGTGTGGTTTAGCCAGCACAGCTCAAGGGATAAGTAGGCAGGTTGAGAGTATTCTCTTCAGTGTGTAACCAACATCTGAAGTGAACTGAGCTCCTGACCTCTGGTAGTTGAGTATAGCAGCATTCTTTTGTTATTTGGCAAGCTGCTAGTAGTGGTACCCTAAGTGCTTTTCTATTAGTATTATATTATTAGCTTGTGTGGTAGTCTGTAGTTTATAGTTGTATTGTTTGTGTGCTTCAAGCAGTAGGCTATTGGCACTTTGTAGTAGTACAAGTAGTTTCACCCTGTATAGGCCACTTGATTGCCTTGTGAAGTGTGTGGTTTAGCCAGCACAGCTCAAGGGATAAGTAGGCAGGTTGAGAGTATTCTCTTCAGTGTGTAACCAACATCTGAAGTGAACTGAGCTCCTGACCTCTGGTAGTTGAGTATAGCAGCATTCTTTTGTTATTTAGCAAGCTGCTAGTAGTGGTACCCTAAGTGCTTTTCTATTAGTATTATATTATTAGCTTGTGTGGTAGTCTGTAGTTTATAGTTGTATTGTTTGTGTGCTTCAAGCAGTAGGCTATTGGCACTTTGTAGTAGTACAAGTAGTTTCCCTGTATAGGCCACTTGATTGCCTTGTGAAGTGTGTGGTTTTCTATTAGTATTATATTATTAGCTTGTGTGGTAGTCTGTAGTTTATAGTTGTATTGTTTGTGTGCTTCAAGCAGTAGGCTATTGGCACTTTGTAGTAGTACAAGTAGTTTCACCCTGTATAGGCCACTTGATTGCCTTGTGAAGTGTGTGGTTTAGCCAGCACAGCTCAAGGGATAAGTAGGCAGGTTGAGAGTATTCTCTTCAGTGTGTAACCAACATCTGAAGTGAACTGAGCTCCTGACCTCTGGTAGTTGAGTATAGCAGCATTCTTTTGTTATTTAGCAAGCTGCTAGTAGTGGTACCCTAAGTGCTTTTCTATTAGTATTATATTATTAGCTTGTGTGGTAGTCTGTAGTTTATAGTTGTATTGTTTGTGTGCTTCAAGCAGTAGGCTATTGGCACTTTGTAGTAGTACAAGTAGTTTCACCCTGTATAGGCCACTTGATTGCCTTGTGAAGTGTGTGGTTTAGCCAGCACAGCTCAAGGGATAAGTAGGCAGGTTGAGAGTATTCTCTTCAGTGTGTAACCAACATCTGAAGTGAACTGAGCTCCTGACCTCTGGTAGTTGAGTATAGCAGCATTCTTTTGTTATTTAGCAAGCTGCTAGTAGTGGTACCCTAAGTGCTTTTCTATTAGTATTATATTATTAGCTTGTTTGGTAGTCTGTAGTTTATAGTTGTATTGTTTGTGTGCTTCAAGCAGTAGGCTATTGGCACTTTGTAGTAGTACAAGTAGTTTCACCCTGTATAGGCCACTTGATTGCCTTGTGAAGTGTGTGGTTTAGCCAGCACAGCTCAAGGGATAAGTAGGCAGGTTGAGAGTATTCTCTTCAGTGTGTAACCAACATCTGAAGTGAACTGAGCTCCTGACCTCTGGTAGTTGAGTATAGCAGCATTCTTTTGTTATTTAGCAAGCTGCTAGTAGTGGTACCCTAAGTGCTTTTCTATTAGTATTATATTATTAGCTTGTGTGGTAGTCTGTAGTTTATAGTTGTATTGTTTGTGTGCTTCAAGCAGTAGGCTATTGGCACTTTGTAGTAGTACAAGTAGTTTCACCCTGTATAGGCCACTTGATTGCCTTGTGAAGTGTGTGGTTTAGCCAGCACAGCTCAAGGGATAAGTAGGCAGGTTGAGAGTATTCTCTTCAGTGTGTAACCAACATCTGAAGTGAACTGAGCTCCTGACCTCTGGTAGTTGAGTATAGCAGCATTCTTTTGTTATTTAGCAAGCTGCTAGTAGTGGTACCCTAAGTGCTTTTCTATTAGTATTATATTATTAGCTTGTGTGGTAGTCTGTAGTTTATAGTTGTATTGTTTGTGTGCTTCAAGCAGTAGGCTATTGGCACTTTGTAGTAGTACAAGTAGTTTCACCCTGTATAGGCCACTTGATTGCCTTGTGAAGTGTGTGGTTTAGCCAGCACAGCTCAAGGGATAAGTAGGCAGGTTGAGAGTATTCTCTTCAGTGTGTAACCAACATCTGAAGTGAACTGAGCTCCTGACCTCTGGTAGTTGAGTATAGCAGCATTCTTTTGTTATTTAGCAAGCTGCTAGTAGTGGTACCCTAAGTGCTTTTCTATTAGTATTATATTATTAGCTTGTGTGGTAGTCTGTAGTTTATAGTTGTATTGTTTGTGTGCTTCAAGCAGTAGGCTATTGGCACTTTGTAGTAGTACAAGTAGTTTCACCCTGTATAGGCCACTTGATTGCCTTGTGAAGTGTGTGGTTTAGCCAGCACAGCTCAAGGGATAAGTAGGCAGGTTGAGAGTATTCTCTTCAGTGTGTAACCAACATCTGAAGTGAACTGAGCTCCTGACCTCTGGTAGTTGAGTATAGCAGCATTCTTTTGTTATTTAGCAAGCTGCTAGTAGTGGTACCCTAAGTGCTTTTCTATTAGTATTATATTATTAGCTTGTGTGGTAGTCTGTAGTTTATAGTTGTATTGTTTGTGTGCTTCAAGCAGTAGGCTATTGGCACTTTGTAGTAGTACAAGTAGTTTCACCCTGTATAGGCCACTTGATTGCCTTGTGAAGTGTGTGGTTTAGCCAGCACAGCTCAAGGGATAAGTAGGCAGGTTGAGAGTATTCTCTTCAGTGTGTAACCAACATCTGAAGTGAACTGAGCTCCTGACCTCTGGTAGTTGAGTATAGCAGCATTCTTTTGTTATTTAGCAAGCTGCTAGTAGTGGTACCCTAAGTGCTTTTCTATTAGTATTATATTATTAGCTTGTGTGGTAGTCTGTAGTTTATAGTTGTATTGTTTGTGTGCTTCAAGCAGTAGGCTATTGGCACTTTGTAGTAGTACAAGTAGTTTCACCCTGTATAGGCCACTTGATTGCCTTGTGAAGTGTGTGGTTTAGCCAGCACAGCTCAAGGGATAAGTAGGCAGGTTGAGAGTATTCTCTTCAGTGTGTAACCAACATCTGAAGTGAACTGAGCTCCTGACCTCTGGTAGTTGAGTATAGCAGCATTCTTTTGTTATTTAGCAAGCTGCTAGTAGTGGTACCCTAAGTGCTTTTCTATTAGTATTATATTATTAGCTTGTGTGGTAGTCTGTAGTTTATAGTTGTATTGTTTGTGTGCTTCAAGCAGTAGGCTATTGGCACTGTGTAGTAGTACAAGTAGTTTCACCCTGTATAGGCCACTTGATTGCCTTGTGAAGTGTGTGGTTTAGCCAGCACAGCTCAAGGGATAAGTAGGCAGGTTGAGAGTATTCTCTTCAGTGTGTAACCAACATCTGAAGTGAACTGAGCTCCTGACCTCTGGTAGTTGAGTATAGCAGCATTCTTTTGTTATTTAGCAAGCTGCTAGTAGTGGTACCCTAAGTGCTTTTCTATTAGTATTATATTATTAGCTTGTGTGGTAGTCTGTAGTTTATAGTTGTATTGTTTGTGTGCTTCAAGCAGTAGGCTATTGGCACTTTGTAGTAGTACAAGTAGTTTCACCCTGTATAGGCCACTTGATTGCCTTGTGAAGTGTGTGGTTTAGCCAGCACAGCTCAAGGGATAAGTAGGCAGGTTGAGAGTATTCTCTTCAGTGTGTAACCAACATCTGAAGTGAACTGAGCTCCTGACCTCTGGTAGTTGAGTATAGCAGCATTCTTTTGTTATTTAGCAAGCTGCTAGTAGTGGTACCCTAAGTGCTTTTCTATTAGTATTATATTATTAGCTTGTGTGGTAGTCTGTAGTTTATAGTTGTATTGTTTGTGTGCTTCAAGCAGTAGGCTATTGGCACTTTGTAGTAGTACAAGTAGTTTCACCCTGTATAGGCCACTTGATTGCCTTGTGAAGTGTGTGGTTTAGCCAGCACAGCTCAAGGGATAAGTAGGCAGGTTGAGAGTATTCTCTTCAGTGTGTAACCAACATCTGAAGTGAACTGAGCTCCTGACCTCTGGTAGTTGAGTATAGCAGCATTCTTTTGTTATTTAGCAAGCTGCTAGTAGTGGTACCCTAAGTGCTTTTCTATTAGTATTATATTATTAGCTTGTGTGGTAGTCTGTAGTTTATAGTTGTATTGTTTGTGTGCTTCAAGCAGTAGGCTATTGGCACTTTGTAGTAGTACAAGTAGTTTCACCCTGTATAGGCCACTTGATTGCCTTGTGAAGTGTGTGGTTTAGCCAGCACAGCTCAAGGGATAAGTAGGCAGGTTGAGAGTATTCTCTTCAGTGTGTAACCAACATCTGAAGTGAACTGAGCTCCTGACCTCTGGTAGTTGAGTATAGCAGCATTATTTTGTTATTTGGCAAGCTGCTAGTAGTGGTACCCTAAGTGCTTTTCTATTAGTATTATATTATTAGCTTGTGTGGTAGTCTGTAGTTTATAGTTGTATTGTTTGTGTGCTTCAAGCAGTAGGCTATTGGCACTTTGTAGTAGTACAAGTAGTTTCACCCTGTATAGGCCACTTGATTGCCTTGTGAAGTGTGTGGTTTAGCCAGCACAGCTCAAGGGATAAGTAGGCAGGTTGAGAGTATTCTCTTCAGTGTGTAACCAACATCTGAAGTGAACTGAGCTCCTGACCTCTGGTAGTTGAGTATAGCAGCATTCTTTTGTTATTTAGCAAGCTGCTAGTAGTGGTACCCTAAGTGCTTTTCTATTAGTATTATATTATTAGCTTGTGTGGTAGTCTGTAGTTTATAGTTGTATTGTTTGTGTGCTTCAAGCAGTAGGCTATTGGCACTTTGTAGTAGTACAAGTAGTTTCACCCTGTATAGGCCACTTGATTGCCTTGTGAAGTGTGTGGTTTAGCCAGCACAGCTCAAGGGATAAGTAGGCAGGTTGAGAGTATTCTCTTCAGTGTGTAACCAACATCTGAAGTGAACTGAGCTCCTGACCTCTGGTAGTTGAGTATAGCAGCATTCTTTTGTTATTTAGCAAGCTGCTAGTAGTGGTACCCTAAGTGCTTTTCTATTAGTATTATATTATTAGCTTGTGTGGTAGTCTGTAGTTTATAGTTGTATTGTTTGTGTGCTTCAAGCAGTAGGCTATTGGCACTTTGTAGTAGTACAAGTAGTTTCACCCTGTATAGGCCACTTGATTGCCTTGTGAAGTGTGTGGTTTAGCCAGCACAGCTCAAGGGATAAGTAGGCAGGTTGAGAGTATTCTCTTCAGTGTGTAACCAACATCTGAAGTGAACTGAGCTCCTGACCTCTGGTAGTTGAGTATAGCAGCATTCTTTTGTTATTTAGCAAGCTGCTAGTAGTGGTACCCTAAGTGCTTTTCCCTGTCTGTCTGTGTGCCTCTCTCTCACTCTGTCACTCTCTTCCTGTCTGTCTGTCTGCCTGTCTGCCTCTCTCTCACTGTCTGCCTGTCTGTCTGTCTGGGGAGAGGGAGAGAGGGAGAGAGGGAGAGAGGGGAGAGGGAGAGAGGGAGAGAGAGACAGAGGGGGAGAGGGAGAGAGAGACAGAGGGGGAGAGGGAGAGAGGGGGAGAGAGAGAGAGGGAGAGAGAGAGAGAGAGAGGGAGAGGAGAGAGTCTGCCTGCCTCTTCCTGTCTCTGCCTTATCCCTCGAAACCGCTTATTGCTGCTTGCAGCTATATTTTTGAATTGATATACTAGCAGTGTGCGTGTGCGTGTGTGTGTGTGTGTGTGTGTGTGTGTGTGTGTGTGTGTGTGTGTGTGTGTGTGTGTGTGTGTGTGTGTGTGTGTGTGTGTGTGTGTTGAGGGAGAAGAGAAAAAGAAGGGGAGATATAGATAAGAGAAAAAGTGAGGGAGAGAGATTCAGTTAATCAAATGGTGCTTTAGTTTATAGAACAATGCACTAGAATACAGAACCTATAAAGAACAGTACAGTGGTTGAACAGCTCTTTGTATGACAGAGGTTCATATCATTGTAGTGGAGTAAAATAACAATATTTTCCTCCTGAGATGTAGTGGGGTAGAAGTAAAAGTATTGAACATTGTATGATTGATTGATTGATGTAGTTTATTTAGTAAGACATGAGAATAGTACATGACAGTACATAACAGTACATGGAAGTACAAATTCACAATACAAGGTCTACTAAACTGGAACTCTCATTAAGCACGCAGCTTGTTTAAGATGAGAACCCCATGCACACAAATCATGATGACATAAGAGACAGACAGATATACACACTACTATACAGAATGTCATACAATCAGCTTTCAGGTTACTGGTATGAAGAGAGAAAAAAATACATATATACAAAAGAGGAAAATGAAGGAGGGGGGGTAGGGGGGGGGGGGGTAGGTTAAGACTTAGACAGGGGCCATTTTTGAATTGCAGCCTCCTGAAGGTGTATCTTAAAAAATATCTCAAAATTGTATATAAGTACAGTACTTGAGTACATGTACTTAGTTACTTTACACCAATGGACAGAGCACAGTGGGGGACAAAGTACTCAACCCGTAGAGTCAAAGTATAGATACTCCTCAAATATTACAAGTTGAAAAAGTGATGTGTCAAATTTGTACTTGAAAGATATAGTACTGGAGTATGAAATGTGTACTTAAAAGTTGTTTTTAAAAAGTACTTAAGTATTCAAGTCTCTTTAAGTCAATGCATTGCTGTATTAAAATGTTGATAAAAGCACACTATTTGTCATGATAGAGACGAAAAAGAATGTGGGTGTCTTCTTATCAGTCATCAGATGCAGAGGACGAGGTTGAGAGGAAACTCCAGACTGTGAAGATGGAGACCAGAGAGACTGACCAGGACATGTTCACAGGTACAGTGAACAACAGTGTTCCAAATTAATGTCCTATTGTCTCGATGAATTGAATACACAGGACCTCAATGGAAACAAGTCCTGGGCTTATTATCCTTTTAGCATTCTTTTGTATAAATCTGTGCCACTGGGCCTTTTTTTGCAAACTGTTAATAAAGTATTCAATCAATCAATCGCAACATGTTGTGAGCTTGTAGATCTAGGTTTAAAGTGCTCACACATGTGGCCTATTATAGTCGCTTCTTTTGGGCTTGTTTTCATAGACCTGGTTGCTTATTTCTCCCGCAAAATAAATATGGCAACACTGACAGTGAACAGACGTCCCGATTTGGCCAGGTTTAGCTTGGTCTCAAGCTGGGTGTCCCGAGGCCCTGACAAATATCTCTAAAACTCTCATTTTAAATCATAACACTTTGTTTTGAACGCTTACATACGTGTAGATGTTTATCTTAGTCTGGTCTGTTGAAAGGTGCGGTCACTAGGTGTTCTACTGCTAAAGCCTCATTCATACTTGGTTGCATGCTGGTGTTGCATGCAGTAAGTAGCAGATATACAAGCTCACCACGAGTCACATTCGTGACGTGACACATAGTGAGCTTGTAGTTCTGCTATTTACTGATCATGACACCGGCACGCAATTAAATATAAATGAGCCTTAAGTGCTAAAACAATTGTCCACCATGCTGATGAAAAAAACATGTGAAAATAAAATAAAAATAATAATAAGCCAAATAAATGATCAAAAGTTGTACTCAACATGAAAACATTATGCACGTACAATACAATTATCCACATTATCCAGCAATATGAAAACGTTAGTGCACCTTGACAAAACGAAAACACCATTACATTATTCTGAATAGCATTAACCACATGAACCCCAGCATGCCTATTCTGGGGGGGACATAAGCCAAACTGTGACGCGTTGTGAGCTTGTAGACTGGCTATTTCTGGCAAAGAGATGTGGTGTTGACAGAAAAAAGCAGTCCAAGAAATGTGGGTCAGTTTTTACTGAAAATAGAGGGTTTAAGTTATTATTCTGCTATTCTTTATAATGCTCACATAAGCTATTCAGATGGGGTAAACAGTGCAAAGTATTACTACTCACCTGAGTGTGTCATCAGGTGAGGTGTTTAGCCCCAACCAGAAAAACTGCTCTCAGCAGTTTTTCTGGTCTTCAAGGTTTGTTCGTTTGTTTTTAAATATGGTTCACAGAAGGTCACATCAGCACCAGAGGAGGAGGAGAAGGAGATGATGTTACATGAGGGACAGCGAGTGCATTTTCCGGCAGCGGCTGCTGCCGGTGGCGGCGGCGGCGGCGGCTGGAGCTGCCGGTGGCGTCAGCTTTGGGAGTGTGCTGCGTTTGTGTAACGCAGTCCCCACTAATATTATTTACGATTCTGTGCCTATCGGTACATAACTCGGACGCCGCTTAGTCGAATAGCAGACCATCGGCCGGTCGTCGCGGGCACTCGCGCCTGGAGGCGCTCGGGCGCGACTCCTTGGCCTCAAGGTCTGCTGATTCGGCGCGGCTCCGTCATGGTCCAAAACTGTACTTTATCGGCGGAAAAAGAAGTTGACTGCCGCTCCTCCACCGGCAGTTCCGCGACTGCCGCTCCTCCACCGGCAGTTTCCGCGGCAGTTCCGCTGCTCCGCCGGCAGCTGACGCTCCACCGCCGACAGTCACTGCCGGGAGCTGCCGCTCCTCCACCGGAAGTTCCGCGGACGTTCCGCGGCTGTTGCCGCTGCCGGAGAATGCACTCGCTCCTTCTGTGTTACATTGCCCCCCACTGGCCTGGAGTATTCCTGTGCAACAGCGGTAAGCGGATCTGATGTTTTGCACCCTGTCCGTCCGTCCGTCCGTCCGTCCGTCCGTGTACACGTTCATGTTTTTTTTAGCACCACGTCCATAAGTATATCATGCACAGTATACGTCTACTGCTATGCTCACGCACCTTTATACCTTATCTCAGGTACCATGTGTAAATATGTAGATAACTTTGATCTCCTTTCCCCCTTGACTCCCCCCCCCCTATTATTCTTCCTTCTCTATTTTTTTTATGGAAATAACGATGCGATGGGAACTATGCACGAAAACAAATTTCACCCACTTTTTACCTCTGTAAACCTGTGAAGTGACAATAAAAGCTGATTCTGATTCTGTCCGTCTGTGAACAGCTAATCTCTGGCACCGTTGGCCCGATTGCAGCAAAACTGTGCGCACATAGACCGTAAAAAGAATGGACAAAGCCAGCCCCATTGGTTTCTACAGACTGTTTTGAAGCCACTTTTTCGGCAAATTCAAATCCGCCATCTTTGAACTTACGGTCCCGAAATGAAACCGGAAACGACTGCTATTGGCTCTAACCGCAGCGAGGGCGGGTCTTCTCTCTGTAGAACCAGTAGAAGCCCTAGAATTCATACCCTATTATCATTCATTTTAAAATTAATGGAACCATACTTTGCAAAACACATGTCATGATGATTTAAAAAAGACTTTAGACTAGCGATTGAAAACATAAAGTGTTTATGAAAATGTTTGCTAAGGTATTAAAGTCAAGTGTAAAGTCGGGCCAAAACCTCATTAACTTCTTTTGAGATTAATTTGTACTGCAACCAGCAGTGCTCTTCAGAAGGTGAAATAAAGACATCTGCTGGGCCGTTAATGGAACTTCAAGCTGTAAGAGAACCCGGAAATGAGCTTAAATTCCATGGCCGGGGGTTTGCCCACTGGCATACACACTCCCTGGATGCCAGAGCAGAACCTCTGCCCCGAAGTTTTCAGATCGACCTTTTATAGCGTCACCAGGAGGCCATTTTTTTATTATATTACTCCTACAGGTGTTGTCCAAACAGCACGCAAATCGGTACACAGTATATGTACAGTAATTAAATCAAACGTATCTGTCGGATTTTTCATATTCCATCCTGATTGGCTAAGATTGGCTTCCAAAGTTTGCAGGAGTGGTCCGTTTTTAACAAAATGTCACAAATCATGAACACAGCGTGCGATTGCCGTGAAACTTTGGACGTACATTGCCATTAGGCCATGGAAGAAATGCCACCCGATATTTTTCAAATGGGCCTTCTGGTGGTGCTATAACAGGCCGATTCGAGTTTTTTACCATGCATTCCTACAACTCATCAGCATCCATGAGTCAAGACCTGAGATCTGCTGCTACCTGGAGGACTGTTGGCTACTCTGAGGCAGGCTGTGAGTAACACACACACACACACACACACACACACACACACACACACACACACACACACACACACACACACACACACACACACACACACACACACTGTAGTGTTATCAAGTAGGGCATTAATTTACGAAAAAAAACACAACATGATAAAATATGGAGATAAGAGGTTTCTGCCCGTCCTCCTCATAAATGTATGGAACTGAAGCACAAAACAAGGATGGGCTACAAGACGTACAACTCTAACAGAGATGACAGATAAAATGCCGTCAACATAATAGTAGCTAACAGTGTCAGGGTCATTAAGAAAGCATGATCAGATTATTCAGATCACTATTTTGTTAAATATCTTTCTTCTCATGCCACGCAGCTGGCTCCCCACCTTCTCTCCTTTTATCTATCGCATTGACCGAAACGTCACTGGAAACAAACTCCTGTTTAGCCTACATTCTTTGGATTGTTACAAAAGAAGAATTTTTTTTTGATAGTGCCTAAATTTCTACTTACAACCACGAAAAGCAACCAAGTTTGCACCAAAGTTATGTATGGCCTATTTCTCTGCTCTATTGTAATGTTTTATTTGTCCAAAACCAAAGACCACAATGAAATTCGCTAACTCTGTTGTGTTTTTATCCTTATCATTTCTGTGAGAAGCATGTTTTTCTTCTAATCATAACGGATAGTAAATGAAATCAAATACAAAGGTATGAGAAAAAGAGCTCACAGAGCTTCATCTGTCACAAGATAATAACCTTTTATTCATTATTATTGATCACAGAATGAATAAGGTAGACAGCAATATACCAGACAGTGTTCCAGACACAAATGTCACTTAGAACTATCTGAAGTAGTGCCCCTGAACCCCAACAATCATGTCCAGCCGCAAACGATCAGCTTTCAATCTTTCAGTTACAATCAGGTGAGTTCCATCAGTCAATGGTTGTCTCTTCTCCTTCTAGATCTCCCTGAACAGGAAGAAAGGAGTCCCAGGCTGATGCAGGTGAAACTAGAACCTCCAGAGATTAAAGAGGAACAGGAGGACAGGAGTTCCAGTCTCGTCCATTTGAAACCTCTCCAGATTAAAGAAGTGTGGAGCTGGTCCCGTGTGGTCCAGGTAAAACTAGAACCTCTGCAGATTAAAGAAGAACAGCAGGAGAGCCACAGTGATGTCCAAGATGGACCAGAGCCTCCACAGACTAAAGTGGAACCGGAGGAGGAGCTACTGCAAAGACCAGAGGAGGCTGATGGGTCAACGTTGACAGTTCAAAGTGAAGAGGATGTTGATGAAAACAAAGATACAGAGCCTGTAGCCAGCACCTCAACTGAACACATGAAATCACAAGCTGATGTTGAGGACTGTGGAACTTCACAGCCAACTAGAGATGACCAGCTCTTCTCTTCACACTGCTCTGAATCTGACTCTGAAGACAGCGATGAGAGGACTTCACCCTGTTCTGAATCTGACATTGACGACAGTGACTGGGAGGAGACCAGGGAAGGTCAGTCAGCTTTAAACAAACTGAAGTCACGCAAGACACTAAATGTGGAAGGACGACGATTGTCTTTGAGCAACAAGCTGAAATCATCAAAACAAATTCCATCCATAAAACGTCACAGAGGGAGTTATCTGAAACGACACATGAAGACTGATACAGGTAAAGAAAAAAATAGAAATATTTAAATCTAGCCTAAAGTTTGTAAAATAAGTTTCACTCAAAAGGCTCATCTGAAGATGCACATGAACATCCATGGAAGTCCATGGATGAGGACTCATACAGGAGAATTAAACACATTGTTTGTAGTTTATGGCAAATGCTTTGGTCAAAATGCAACACTTAATTAATCCAAACAGGTGGATTCACACAACACAGAAATATGTTATTTGCTTAATTTTCATGCAACAAAAACTGGGTGTGATCTTTCGAGGGTTGAGGTGGACCAGAACATAAAATAAACAGTGAGAATGAGGAGTTACATTCAGTGCTGCATCCCTGTCTGAAACTGTTGATCAATGTCATGACTTTATGTCAATATCATGAGTTATGACTGATTGTATCCACCTCTTTTCTCTCTCTCTCTCTCTCTCTCTCTCTCTCTCTCTCTCTCTCTCAGACAAACCAGCATCTTACAGTCGACAACAGTTTACAGAGACCTTAACTCAACCGGGGGCCGGGCAAGTAAAAACACATCAGCCAACTTGCACAAGAAAGAAAACTCAAAAATGTAAACACCTTGACAAGAGTTGTGACAATCAGTCAGGTCACCTGAAGACACACCAGTGTCTCCACACTGGAGAAAAACCTTTCCACTGTAATAAGTGTAACAAGAGTTTCAGTCAGTCAGGTAACCTGAAGAGACACCTGCGTGTACACACTAGAGAAAAACCTTTCCACTGTAATACGTGTAACAAGGGGTTCAGTCAGTCAGGTGATCTGAAGAAACACCAGCGTCTCCACACCGGAGAAAAACCTTTCCACTGTAATAAATGTGACAAGAGTTTCAGTCAGTCAGGTGCTCTGAAGACACACCTGCATACCCACACCGGAGAAAGACCTTTCCACTGTAATAGGTGTAACAAGGGGTTCAGTGCTCCAAGTCACCTGAAGATACACCTGCGTGTACACACTAGAGAAAAACCTTTCCACTGTAATACGTGTAACAAGGGGTTCAGTCAGTCAGGTGATCTGAAGAAACACCAGCGTCTCCACACCGGAGAAAAACCTTTCCACTGTAATAAATGTGACAAGAGTTTCAGTCAGTCAGGTTCTCTGAAGACACACCTGCATACCCACACCGGAGAAAGACCTTTCCACTGTAATAGGTGTAACAAGGGGTTCAGTGCTCCAAGTCACCTGAAGATACACATGCGTGTACACACCGGAGAAAAACCTTTCCACTGTAATAAGTGTAACAAGGGGTTCAGTCAGTCAAGTAGCCTGAAGACACACATGAGTGTACACACTAGAGACAAATCTTTCCACTGTAATAAGTGTAACAAGGGGTTCAGCGTGTCAAGTAGCCTGAAGAGACACATGCGTGTACACACCGGAGAAAAACCTTTCCACTGTAATAAGTGTAACAAGGGGTTCAGTAAGTCAAGTCACCTGAAGACACACATGCGTGTACACATCGGAGAAAAACCTTTCCACTGTAATAAGTGTAACAAGGGGTTCAGTAAGTCTAGTCACCTGAAGACTCACATGCGTGTACACACCGGAGAAAAACCTTTCCACTTTAATAAATGTGACAAGAGTTTCAGGCAGTCAAGTGCTCTGAAGACACACCTGCATACCCACACCGGAGAAAAACCTTTCCACTGTAATAGGTGTAACAAGGGGTTCAGTGCGCCAAGTCACCTGAAGATACACATGCGTGTACACACCGGAGAAAAACCTTTCCACTGTAATAAGTGTAACAACGGGTTCAGTCAGTCAAGTAGCCTGAAGACACACATGCGTGTACACACTAGAGAAAAACCTTTCCACTGTAATAAGTGTAACAAGGGGTTCAGCGTGTCAAGTCACCTGAAGAGACACATGCGTGTACACACCGGAGAAAAACCTTTCCACTGTAATAAGTGTAACAAGGGATTCAGTGTGTCATGTAATCTGAAGAAACACCAGCGTACGCACACCAAGGGAAAAACATCTCCACTGTAAACATTGTGAGAATTAACCAGCTGTATTTTGGTATGGAGGTGGTTATACATGCAACATATGGATATTAATTCTACTTATAAAATTTAAAGAAACAGATTGCGTAAATATTGTGAATTGACTTTTGAAAGTGATTTGACGGCACCACTGCCGTAAAGGTTCAGGCCAAGCCGGGCGCTCCAACCAACATAATTGTTCGTTGGAGTGAACCTTTTGGTGGTTGGGAAGCCAGCAAGAGAGAGTGTCCTTATCACTGCATTAGAGGTGCCTGTTCAGTGGGGAGGTGAACTTTGGAACATAGCGTGAACCACCATGGCCAGTAAAGCCCACTGTCTGGTGAAAAGCAGTGCTGGTGACTGACGTGTATCAGAGGAGACATTGTCTACACTAATGTTTCCCAAATATACATTGTTGTATATATAGTATTTTTTCTTCTCTTTTTATTTTTTTTACCGTTCCTTCAAAAAATTAAGAAAGAAAGTACATTACCTAATTTTTTTCCAGACATTTTCAGAACTTTTCCAAATAAAGTCATTAATTCACAATGTATTTTAAGTTTGGCTCCCGGGGAGACACCAGATGTCTCTTTTGGGTCTCGAGCTGAAAAACATTTGGGTCTACAGTCCAACAGTAGGAGTTAGCAGCAACAGGAGTGTAGCGTTGCTGTCGGGCAGAAACCTCTTATCTCCATATTTAAACTTTTTTAGTTTCTGTGTAAATGAACGCCCTACTTGATCATACTACTGCATCACACAAAAGCATCAAATGCAGCAGATTGACAAGCTGGGAACGCGGCACTAAGCGGCGCGTTTTGAGCTTGTCGCCATTCTTCATACAACAGTGGTTCTCAGACATTTTCGTTTTTTTCCCTTATTCCCCCTTTACATGACTAGAATATTTTTGCTCAGAAAACAGCAAAAGAAACCATATAGCATAATGATGCCATGAATCAATGATAAGTAGGCCTGTCACAATCATTCTGCATAATCGTCATGATCATTTCCATGTTGAAAAATGTTCATACATACCAAAACAGAAATAGCTGATCTACAAGCTTACAACGCGTCACTTTGTGACGCGTTGTAAGCTTGTAGATCACCTTTTTTCGCTATTTTTACCTTTTTGTTTTTGTAAAAAATGTATACATGTTAGTAATGTCTTTGTATAGCCTATTTCAGTTATTTGACTGTGCAATTACCTTTTTTGTTTTTGTAAAAAATGTATACATGTTAGTAATGTCTTTGTATAGCCTATTTCAGTTATTTGACTGTGCAATTTTTGATTACGAAGGCAAACAGAAATTTATTTTGTATTCATATGTTCCAATATTTCAATGCCAAAAATAGAAAAATCGTTAATCGCAATTATTAGTGTGACAATTAATCGTCAACTTAAATTTGTAATCGTGACAGCCCTAATGATAACCCACCTTACTTTTTGGGGGGTCAGCAACCCGCAGCTCTGGAGCCACATGTGGCTCTTTAGCCCCTCCCTATAGTGGCTATTTTTTTTTTTTTTTGACATCTTATTTAATTATTACCCAATTTTATAGAAGAGCACCTTGTTTTGGAGTTTTACTCTAGACCTTTTCCCCCTTACTTCAGTCCACTTGATGTAAATATCTTCAAATAATAAATAATGTGCAAATAAGTATTGCTTTCTATTCAGTAACAGTTGCGCTTGTCACGTTGATTTAATTTGGTTTTACACATCACAGATCAGTAGGTTCACGCACATTTTGTCAACGTTTTATCATAAATGATAACGGCAAAATAAATTCTTCAATTTTTCCAATTTCTTTCATGTAACCTGTAGTTCCTCTGTGTACCTCTAGGGGTACATGGAGAAACGCTGCTGTCATATCATCACTGTCGGATGGAAACCTTGTATGTCTAAATCCGTTACTTTTCAGGATATGGGGGGAAAAGAACCTGTGTTCCAATGGATCCAATGTAGTTATTATTTAGTCACAAGCTCTTGTTAATACTTTTCATTTGTTCAATATTTGTAAAATCTAAAATGAAACCCAGTTTCACACTATTTTTGTGTGATGCTGTAGTATGACAAAGTCAGGCATTAATTTACAAAAAAAAACATAACAAATTTAAAGGAGAGATCCGGACATTTTAAGTGTTATCTTTGATGTGTCGCTAATCACTCACCATCATTGAAATGGACGTTGACTTATTCCAGAGAGTCCCGTCTCCTGCAGTCTGTCGACCCCCTCCGTTGGCATAATGGGAGCCCGTGTAAGAGTGAAATTCGTCTATTATAACCAATGCAAAGTTAGTTTTTTCTCTACTACTGCTCATTGTGGAGTGTCATGATACTCAAACATGCACTTAACCCTCGTAGGGTCCTCGGGTCCTTTTAACCCGGTTTAACATTTTCAACATGAATTAAAAGTATGTAAAAAAAAATGTGTTCTCTATGAAACTTCTTCTATTTGCCTTATTTACTGTACTAAACATGTGATATGAAAATGAAAATGAAAATTTTCCTTCGGCCTTCGGGTCAAAGTGACCCGAAGGCCCTGGGTGTGACTAAAACACGAAGACCCTACGAGAGTCTCCGACGAGCTAACGCTAATGCAGAACTAGCTAACGCTGGTTGCTTGTTTCTCTCCCTGGCAACACCTAGTTGCCAGGTTCTGCCAGGTTCTGCCAGGTTCTTTGAGTATGAGACGGGACTCTGGAATAAGTCAACGTCCATTTCAATGATGGTGAGTGATTAGCGACACATCAAAGATAACACTTAAAATGTCCGGATCTCTCCTTTAAAGAGGTTTCTGTCCGACAGAAACGATATAGAATTGTCAGCTGATGTTTTAGTTTCTCAGCCTATGGCAGGTGGAATGATGATTGTGTGTTCCATTTTAAATAATTGTTTTGCGTAAACGGCACTGAAATGAAAAGGCCATGCTTTTGAATAAAATATCTCATAAAAACCAAGCAAGGTTGTGTTTGATGATTTGATTTGATTTATTGATATGCACAACAGGAATCATATACATATAGTATACTACTTCTTTCCTAGGAAAGATGACAGAATATTGTTGTGCCGGTGAGGTAAAAACCCTAGGAGGGCTTATGAGAGAACCTCACCGTTTACATTATGCACTGTGCGTGTATTACTATACTTGTGAGGGCCAAAATGTCCTCACTATAGTAGAATTACAGAAACAGAAATACTTCAGAAATAATATACTTTTGAGGGTCAAATGTAGGAGCGGTGGATCGAGCGCCTGGTGGGCAGGGCTAACCACAGAAGTCGGTTGGCCTGGCCTTGGCCCGAAAAAGCACCGTGGACACATCTTCTCCGCCCCGTGAGCCCACCACCGGCGCAAGGCACTGATGAGGCCGGGTGCACTGGGTGGCAGTTTTTCAACGGTCCAGACCTGGGCAGCAGAGGGTGACTTTGGGGGCGTGGAATGTAACCTCGCTGGTGGGGAAGGAGCCTGAGCTTGTGTGAGAGGTGGAGCGCTATACAGATTAGACCTGGTGGGGTTTGCCACCACGCACAGCAGGGGCCCTGGAACCAAACTCCTGGACAGGGGTTGGATATTATTGCGCCTTCTATTATAAGCTTATCTGGTCAAGCTGGTCAATATCCTGGTGTCAGTATCCTGGTCAGTATCCTGTATCCTGGTGTCAGTATTCTGGTGTCAGTATCCTGGTCAGTATCCTGCATGGTGTCAGTATCCTGGTGTCAGTATTCTGGTCAGTATCCTGGTGTCAGTATCCTGGTGTCAGTATCCTGGTCAGTATCCTGCATGGTGTCAGTATCCTGGTGTCAGTATCCTGGTGTCAGTATCCTGGTGTCAGTATACTGGTGTCAGTATACTGGTGTCAGTATCCTGGTGTCAGTATTCTGGTCAGTATCCTGGTGTCAGTATCCTGGTGTCAGTATGCTGGTGTCAGTATCCTGGTGTCAGTATCCTGGTGTCAGTATTCTGGTGTCAGTATTCTGGTCAGTATCCTGGTGTCAGTATCCTGGTGTCAGTATTCTGGTCAGTATCCTGGTGTCAGTATCCTGGTGTCAGTATCCTGGTGTCAGTATTCTGGTCAGTATTCTGGTGTCAGTATCCTGGTGTCAGTATTCTGGTGTCAGTATTCTGGTGTCAGTATTCTGGTGTCAGTATTCTGGTGTCAGTATCCTGATGTCAGTATCATGGTGTCAGTATCCTGCATGGTGTCAGTATCCTGGTGTCAGTATCCTGGTCAGTATCCTGTATCCTGGTGTCAGTATTCTGGTGTCAGTATCCTGGTCAGTATCCTGCATGGTGTCAGTATCCTGGTGTCAGTATCCTGGTGTCAGTATTCTGGTCAGTATCCTGGTGTCAGTATCCTGGTGTCAGTATCCTGGTCAGTATCCTGCATGGTGTCAGTATCCTGGTGTCAGTATCCAGGTGTCAGTATCCTGGTGTCAGTATACTGGTGTCAGTATACCGGTGTCAGTATCCTGGTGTCAGTATTCTGGTCAGTATCCTGGTGTTAGTATCCTGGTGTCAGTATGCTGGTGTCAGTATCCTGGTGTCAGTATTCTGGTGTCAGTATTCTGGTCAGTATCCTGGTGTCAGTATTCTGGTCAGTATCCTGGTGTCAGTATCCTGGTGTCAGTATTCTGGTCAGTATTCTGGTGTCAGTATTCTGGTGTCAGTATTCTGGTGTCAGTATTCTGGTGTCAGTATTCTGGTGTCAGTATCCTGGTGTCAGTATTCTGGTGTCAGTATCCTGGTGTCAGTATCCTGGAGTCAGTATCCTGGTGTCAGTATCCTGGTGTCATTATCCTGGTGTCAGTATCCTGGTGTCAGTATACTGGTCAGTATCCTGGTGTCAGTATCCTGGTGTCAATATTCTGGTGTCAGTAATCTGGTGTCAGTATTCTGGTGTCAGTATTCTGGTGTCAGTATGCTGGTGTCAGTATGCTGGTGTCAGTATCCTGGTGTCAGTATCCTGGTGTCAGTATCCTGGTGTCAGTATTCTAGTGTCAGTATCCTGGTGTCAGTATCCTGGTGTCAGTATTCTGGTGTCAGTATCCTGGTGTCAGTATTCTGGTGTCAGTATCCTGGTGTCAGTATCCTGGTGTCAGTATTCTGGTCAGTATTCTGGTGTCAGTATTCTGGTGTCAGTATTCTGGTGTCAGTATTCTGGTGTCAGTATTCTGGTGTCAGTATCCTGGTGTCAGTATTCTGGTGTCAGTATCCTGGTGTCAGTATCCTGGAGTCAGTATCCTGGTGTCAGTATCCTGGTGTCATTATCCTGGTGTCAGTATCCTGGTGTCAGTATACTGGTCAGTATCCTGGTGTCAGTATCCTGGTGTCAGTATTCTGGTGTCAATATTCTGGTGTCAGTAATCTGGTGTCAGTATTCTGGTGTCAGTATTCTGGTGTCAGTATGCTGGTGTCAGTATGCTGGTGTCAGTATCCTGGTGTCAGTATCCTGGTGTCAGTATCCTGGTGTCAGTATTCTAGTGTCAGTATCCTGGTGTCAGTATCCTGGTGTCAGTATTCTGGTGTCAGTATCCTGGTGTCAGTATTCTGGTGTCAGTATCCTGGTGTCAGTATCCTGGTGTCAGTATTCTGGTGTCAGTATCCTGGTGTCAGTATCCTGGTGTCAGTATCCTGGTGTCAGTATTCTGGTGTCAGTATCCTGGTGTCAGTATTCTGGTGTCAGTATCCTGGTGTCAGTATTCTGGTGTCAGTATCCTGGTGTCAGTATTCTGGTGTCAGTATCCTAGTGTCTGTATCCTGATGTCTGTATCCTGATGTCAGTATCATGGTGTCAGTATCCTGATGTCAGTATACTGGTGTCAGTATCATGGTCAGTATCCTGGTATCTGTGAAGTACAGGCGTAGAGGTAGCTGCAGAGGATTTGTCTGATGCCATATTCGTATCTAGTTTTCAACGATAACAAAGTCACTCTGGCTTGGGCTCTCCCACATAGTGGTAAACAACATAGCTGCCTGCTCCAAACACCATGAAAAACACCCTGCTTGTATGATAAATGTATTCTTAGAAATTCTGACATAGGCAATTATTTTAATATTTGGCAATCAATCTATGAATTGACTAATCATTGCATCAGTTTTAATGAAATGTATTTTCATGTATTTTCAAAATACATATTTGTATCTCAAATACAATTCTCAGACCAGTATTTTTGGCTATTTTTAATTTGTATCAAAATACTTTTTGATGTATTTTCGCCCATGTGAAACCAAACCATATACATGTACAGTACAATATGAACATTTCCAATGTTTGAATGTTGAACATTGAAGATGTGTACGGTCCTCTCAGCTGCCATACTGTCTCTATAGAAACTGTGTCTCGATGCTAGCGACTGACCTAGATATGACGACCATGCAGACATATCTTGGTCATTTATTCAGTTACTTAGGCTTGTTTTTCTCGACCACAATGTTAAGAAAGTAATTTTGATAGCATGTTAGACAGATTCTAGGTTGATTATTTACCTGGTATCCTATTGTTTCAAGGTACAGATTATTATTTTTGATAGTATATTGTTTAGACTGATGCTAGATTCTTGGTTTACCTGTGATCCTAGTTTATGAGGCACTACACTGTCTCTCTGCATTTGATGTATGAGTTAAGAGTGTCTGCTAAATGCCTAAATAAAAGTAACATTTTGATTTGTCTATAAGACAAACAACTCACTAGGTTGATGCACATTTAATTTGGCTCAAACCACTAGACTGTTGGCTGCATTCTTCAGCAGAAAGGGCTATCCTAGAGAGAGAGAGAGAGAGAGAGTGAGAGAGAGAGATAACTGGCTGCTAGAAACCATGGTATCCCTCCCGTGTGATAGGCTGATAGCTCACCAGCAGCTGACCAATTACAACCTGCGTGTGTGTTTGTGTGTGTGTGCCTGCGTGCGTGCGTGCATGCGTGTGTTCATTTGTGGCTGCATGCTGCTGTGTACTCATGCCACAGGATATTTGCAGTAGTGCGTGTTCACATATATTTAGGTGTGTGTGCGTGCGTGTGTGTGTGTGTGTGTGTGTGTGTGTGTGTGTGTGCACGTATGTACGTGCGCATGCAAGCGTGCAGATTTTTGCTGGCTGTGTGAGAAACGAGGGGTGGAGCGATGGCACCAGAGAGAAAGTGAGGGAAGGAGGGAGGAGAGAGGGGGAGAGAGAGAGGGAGAGAGAGAGAGAGAGAGGGAGAGAGAGTGAGAGAGGGAGGGGGTTTGCAGGAGAGGAGGGGGAATCCGTGAGGAAACGTCAGTGAGAGGAAGGGGGCGTCGGAGACAGCAACCAACGAAGGAGAGAGAGAAGGGGGAAAGAGAGAGAGAGAGAGAGATAGAACAGAACACTGGCCTCCATCTCTCTCTCTATTCCTATCTATCGTTCTCTTGTATTCCCTTTCTCTCTGCACCATCAAACACACGCCCAGGGAGGTGTATATCTACTGTATGTCCTCCTCTCCACCATCGCGTCCTTCCTTCCTTCTCATCTTATTCATCGGAGGAAAGGAGAAGGTAGCCAGAGGAGGAGGAGGCAGCCTCCATCTGTTGCCGTGACGATGGGATGTCGGCTATCAGGGCCGTGGATTGGAGACGGGGATGGGGGTGAGTGTGTGTGTTACTGCACTGGATGCAGGGCTACTGTACTATACTGGTAGGTGTGTGTGTGTGTGTGTGTGTGTGTGTGTGTGTGTGTGTGTGTGTGTGTGTGTGTGTGTGTGTGTGTGTGTGTGTGTGTGTGTGTGTGTGTGTGTGTGTCACTGGATGCAAGGCTACTGTACTATACTGGTAGGCTTGTGTGTGTGTGTGCGTGTGCGTGTGCGTGTGCGCGTGCGCGTGCGCGAGCGTGTGTGTGTGTGTGTGTGTACATGTCGTACATACATACACAAACACACATGCACGCACGTACAGTAACGTGCACGTAAAGTGTGTGTGTGCATGCGTGTGTGTGTGTGTGTGTGTGTGTGTGTGTGTGTGTGTGTGTGTGTGTGTGTGTGGATAGAACATATTTGCAATTCTCTACTCTGAATTGTGCGTAATGCTGAATTCATCAGTGGAAACTGTGTTTATGTTATTTATATATATATTATATATATGTAATATGCTCTATGTGTTGTGGTGTTGTGTATGTAACCTGCATTCTTGAAGGGTAAAATACGCAATTAGATTGTGTGTACACTTGGAATCTGTGTGTGTGTGTGTGTGTGTGTGTGTGTGTGTGTGTGTGTGTGTGTGTGTGTGTGTGTGTGTGTGTGTGTGAGATGGGTACATGCAGTGATGGCTCAGTGCAGGGGAAGGGAATTCCTCTATCATTCAATCAACTGTCCTTTTTTCTCGTATCCATTTGCTTATTCTTTTCCTTCTGCATACGTTGTTTTGTATTCTATTGTGTTTGTTTGTGTTCTATGTTAACTCTGCTCTTCCACTACTGTTAACCCACCCTCACCATCAGCACTTCAAATCTGTTCTTCTGTTCCTCAAATCTGTTCCCCTCTCTCTCTCTCTCTCTCTCTCTCTCTCTCTCTCTCTCTCTCTCTCTCTATCACACACACACGCAAGATGCCATTTTGTGTTTAACATAAGACATGCTGTCATAGGCTATATATACACACACACACACACACACACACACACACACACACACACACACACACACACACACACACACACACACACACACACACACACACACACACACACACGCACGCACGCACGCACGCACACACACACACACACCATACGTACCCACAACACCTCTTGTATACTGTACAGTGTTTTGAAGCTGCTCTATCTATCTATCTATCTATCTATCTATCTATCTATCTATCTATCTATCTATCTATCTATCTATCTATCTATCTATCTATCTATCTATCTATCTATCTATCTATCTATCTATCTCACAGTGGGAGCGTAGTTGTGAATCTAACAAGCCGCAATTCTAGGTTTGCTGTTTGCTGTGTGTGTGCGTGCGTGCGTGCAAGTGTGCGTGCATGTGAGTGTGCGTGCATGTGAGTTCATAACCATACATTTGCACGTGACGGGGGACCCACAGTTGCGTGTGGGTGTGTCCTCCTCTGAGAGGCTTCCCTGTCATGCTAAACTAAAGTTGGTTTTTTTCAACACTTGAACACTTTATCTTCATCAGACTGCCACAACAAACCCCTCCCCTTTAACCACTTAAACCCCAGCATCCGCTTGTGGGGAAAGCTTTGGCAGAAAATAGCCGATCGACAAGCCCACAGTGAGCTTGTCGATCGGCTATTTTCTGCCAAAGCTTTCTCCACAATAACAGAAAACACAGAGAGCCCTGAGGGACTCCGCTCAACCATATGGGGTTTAAGTGCATGGTTAAACACAAATGTCAGCAGGGCCAGCTCCGGCTTTTCGGGGCATTGATCAAATTCAGTGGGGGACAGTAACAAAGTATTTACTTGCGTAGTGTACTTAAGTATATTTTGTACTTTGAGTATCTGTATTTTGATTATTTTTTTTAAAGCTTATGACTTTCACTCCACTACATTTCAAAGACAAATATTGCACTTTGAGTCCACATTTCTAGGAAGGGACCCCCTAGACCCAAACTTAAAGTAAGCCAAGCTCAGAAAGTGTAGCGTCGTGTGGCACCAGATCATTTCATTACAGCAATGCATTGATATTAAAAATAAATGTGTACTTGGTATGTACTTCTGAATAGGCCTACTTGAGTATTTTTGAAAGCAAGTACTCCAGTACTTTAACTCGAGATAAAACCAGTGAGGTTCAAGGTCAAGTCGCTAAAGGTCAAAAGGTCATATTGTCATTTGATAGTCTGTATGTGACTTCATATTTGTCAATAATAGATAGTAAAAATCTATTCATCTGTATCCATAGATATGTATGTAACCATAAGTATCCATCTGAAAGCATTTTGGAGTTAAAATGGAGATTATGTTCTCTTTACCGATTAACTTCACCCTTCGAAAAACGTTGAACCCTGCCTGTATTCCGATTATGTGCCAGTTATGGACAGGAAAGTACATCAGAAAGAGAAAGCACATTTTGTTCTTAGCGTGAAGTAAAGCGAGTTATAGCTGAAATTGTGTGACCTTTGAACTTGACCTAGTTACCCCAAAATGTAATCAGGTAATCGGACCATAAGAATCTTAGGAATATAAGGACTAGAGCCAGACTGATACATCGTTTTGGACGATATATCGGCCATTATTTAACTTTTTGACTCACTATTGGCAGTTATGCGGGCACTGACTCCAGTTTATCATTATTATTATTATTATTGTATTTCCTTCTTTAAATAGCCACTTTACAAGTTCACGACATGTTGCATGTTAAAGGAGTAGTTCACCCCAAAAATTACTTATTTTTTATCAATTACACACCCCATGAAGCCTTGATTAATGGATTTCTTTTCCCCTAAGCCAACGATGTGATGACCGGGGGAGTCTCCAGTAGGAGACTCAATTGAGTCTCCTACTGGCCAGCCACCCGATCATGACCGGGTGATAGAATATTTGGGTGAACTACTCCTTTAAGTTCTCAATGTCACCAACCTAAAACGGCTGCTATATGTGCATGAATACACGCAGCAAACTAATGATAATACGATTATTTTTATAGCACTTTTCTAAACAAAGTTAACGCTTTACAGACATGTTAAACACAGCAAACAACCAAGCAATTCAAACAACAACACATTATCAACAGAATAAACAATTTACAGCAGTAGAAGTGCCATTTAAAGGCAAATAGAGAAACCCTTAACATGAAGGTGCGTATAAGGAAAGTACAATCAATTGTACAAAGGTACAATCATATAATTATTGTACAACAGTACAATCATTTATAATTATTGTAAAATGGTACTAATTATTATGGCTGTCAAAGTTAATAACGCATGAACACATCGTTGTATTACCACTTTACCACTTTGTTAACACACCATTAACCTAATGGGCATATATACTTACATACATACATACATACATACATACATACATACATACAGAAAATAGCAAATCTACAAAGTCACAACGCATCGCAACCACAGGAAATGCATCGCAATCACACGTAGATCTGCTATTTTCAGCAAAGAGATTTGCTAATTATTAGTTCACTAAGTATAGAGAGGGTGTAAGTGGTTAATTAAACAGAATTGAAGGTAGAGAAGGGAAGACTCCCATGGTCGCAGCAATAAAGTCACGCTGTAACTGCAGTTGAACAGTATCGCCTAATTTATGCTTTGCCAAAAATAGCTGATCTACAACTGTTACATCCGCGACACGCTGTGGAGCTTGTACATATGATTTTTTCAGTGGTCCTTGCATACATCAGTTAACCATTTACTGGTTAGTATTTGAGACCTCTTTAATGAGAGTTGATCATTGTTATTGACCTTGAACATTCCGCTTTCTCACCCAACAAGTGCCTGGGTATCACCCTTTTCTTCTGCTCTGTCTCCACCACTCCTTGACTGCAGTGAGAGCACAGCCTGTCCTCTCTGGTCAGCCAGGTTTGCCGGCCTTTCTCGATGTCCAGGCTGTGCACTCTGTGTCTGTACATTGCTATGATCTTTCTCAGTTTAATATTCACCACATATACTGCCATGGTGTACGTACGGTCTATTTAGAGCCAGAGAGCATTCAAGATTTTCAGTGCAACTTTCTTCAGAAAATAGTAGAATTTGACTGTAGAAGCAACATTGTCAAGAGGTTTGGGCCACGTATACCCTGATGTGGACCTTTCTAATGTTCAACAAACAACAATGAACAGTTATCAACACTCTTTCCACTGCTGGATGTTTCTATGTTCCCGTTTGAACAGGATGAAGTATGAATGTTTTCTGAGCCTGTGAATTTATGTTGATACATTACTAATGCACCTAATTTACATTTGAGTGTAAAGTTCACTAGAAGGAGCTATTTCACCTCCAAAATGACCTTTGATCCCCATCAATTACTCACCGACTCCAAATATTGAGGATACGACCGGATACAATACACTTGAATTATACTCTGAGCTGTGTTGGAATTTATAAACAGATTTTTTTATACCCCTAATTTTTTTTCATCATTCTCTACTTTCTTCTCTCATTTTTGGATTATGTCAGGAATGTGACACAGACAAAAAGTGAAGGAATTAATTAATTCCTTCACTTTTTGTGTGTAATTTGATAGGCGAAAAAGAAAAGTCATTTTGGGGGTGAAATAAGTGTTTCTCAACCTGGGGTTTACAGAAGAGGCCTGTCTGTTTGGAGGTATATAGTCCAAAATGTTAAACATGTTGTACAAGATCATAGCCAACTCCCACATTGTTGCTGTCGGTTGGAAACCTTGAAAGTCCAAAACCATTCCTTTTTAATAATTATTTTGAAAACATTTAAAAATGGTGAAAACAGCAGATCTACAAGGTCACAAGCATCGCGGTGCAACGCATTGTGACGCGTTGTGACCTTCTAGATCTACTATTTTCACTACTTTGATGCGACGCTCTTCTATGATGAAGTAGGGCGTTAATATTATGGAGAAAAAAACATACAAAATAAATAAATGGAGATACAGGGTGTCTGCCCGACAGCAACGACGTGTACGATCATCGTGGAGCACATTGACATTCTTAAAAAATATCAGATCTACAAGCTCATTGTGAGCATGTCGATCTGCTATATGTTCAGCGAGAGTTTTCCCCAGAATATGGATACATGGGGTTTTAGTGGTTAAAGGTTTACAACTTCCAAAGTCAGATGAAACATGAAATGGTTAAATGAACGTCAAATAGTTAAACAATGTGTCTTAATTGTCTCAGGTCAGTGGGCGGGACCTGTCTCAGCTGAGCAAACAGGACGCGCTGCGCATCCTGGCGGCCTACGAGCGTCCAGTCACCATGCAGATCAAGAGTCAGAAGGGGCGTGGCCTCCAGGATTGCAGCACCCAGACGGACAGGATGTGGGAGCCCCTCCCCCTCAGCCTGCACAACCTCAACCTGCCGCTCCGCACCCTGGGGGCGGGGCCGAGTGCCGCCAGGCCCATACCCAGGATGAACCCCGCCTACCAGGACAGGTACACATGCACACTCACGCTCGCGCACGCACACACGCACGCACGCTCAACTTTACTTGGCGCATAGGTTTACAGTGGTTCTCAAACATTTTCATGTCAAGGACCCCCAAATAAAGAAAAGGTATTTGGACCCCCATTTGAAAAGATTTTGTGCCACAGACTCCCATAAAAGAAGGCTTTAGACAACGTGTGGCATCGCGATGCGTTGTTAAATATTGTTACATATGATTCAAAAATAGCCAATCTACAAACGTGAGCTTGTATTTTTTAATAATAAAACAGGGCTTAAGTGCTTAACCACTTAGACCCCAGCAGTAGCCAAAAATAGCAGATCTACAAGCTCACAACAAGTACAGACAACTCAGGTCCAGTTTACTCGAGCTAGAGTGGTTAAACTGTTCCTCGTTTTGCTGGGGACCCCCTGGAACCCCCTCATGGATCCCTAGGGGTCCCCGGACCCCACTTTGAGAACCAGCAGTCTATAAGCTCCATCACTGCGAGAAAGAAAGAAACAGCTAAATAGAAAGATATAGCCCACAATATATATATCATATGATATATGTTATTTAATATAAATCTTAAAAGTACAATTAAACTGTAATATTGCCATGCTTGAAAATATGGGAAGCCTTTTGGTATAGTCTGTGTTTTTCACATATCAGACACATCTTTGTCAGGAAAAAAAATTCTACTGTAGATGAAGACATAATTTAAAAAATGGTTCTGAAGTAGTCTTCTAGGCTAGGGGCCAGAAGTTTTCACAGGCATGGACTACCAGACATGTGGGAGGTATTGGACCTTGGGATTCCTTTATGAAACTATAACAAGCTGGCTGCAACAAAGCATCAGAAGTTAACACTGCTAGACTGTACAGCATGCTTTGGTGATTTGTAACCCCGGCTGCCATTCTTATCTAGATATACTGTAGCTTGGGAAATATATCATTGATATATTTGATATTATTTATGATTACCACAAAAACATCCAGCGATCATATTATGTTAACCAAGTCCTTTTAATAGAATGCATTGTAATTTACACCACTTCACACAATAACATTAAGCCTCTTGATTTTGCTCTTCAATTGAAATGGCAATATTTTGTTGTTTTTAGGCTATTTATTTACATAAATGCAATACAATTTCAATCATTAAAAATACAGCTGTCAGCTCATAAACCTTTTGAAAGGCAGCCATTATTTGCTAAGGAAACATATGTTTCAGTTTGTGGCTGTGGCTCTATAAATATGGCTAAGAACATAAACAGCTAGTTTGCGCAACTGCTCTATAGTACGTATGTGGTACAATGTCCATAGAGCTGTCCTCGATGACCTATATACCTTCTAACGTTACATTGCATAGAAGCAGTGTTGTTCAACACTACTTGACAAGCTATATAACAAATGCTTCTATAGAATATGGCACATAGGCCAATAAGGCCATACACACAACCGAAAAACAATATGTAAAATTATGCACCAACAACAAACAATAAGTAAAATTAAACACAATCAAATTAGGCAATCAATCAAAGTACTAGCAGCCAAGTCAAGGCACAAGGCACTTATTATGCCTAGTAGGCTTACTTCAAACTCAAACACATAAGAGTAAAAAATATATATATAGTTGTCATCCATGCAGAAAACACAGTGAACACATTGCATTAATGTAACTTGTTAGCACCTCCATGGTGGGAGGAAAACAAACACAGCAGGAGTGAGAGAGTGACAACTCCAGGCCCATGGAGAGTTCCTCAGCGTCTAACAAATTAGGCTAATGCTTTGGGGTGTTTTTGGCACTGTACATTTTCACATATCGTTAGCCTCATAGCATACTTGCCTAAGTAATCTTTTGGCCAAATTGACATTTCTGCCTAAATCTACTCTCCTAACACTGCTGCTTCATTGTGCCTCATTGCCTATGTCCTCAGCCCATCAGAATGTGTGTTACATTCCAAAAATGACATAGGCAATTATGCTAAGAGGCTAACTTATTTGACTTGGGCAGAAATTATTTTGAATGTAACAAGCATTCTTTCTGATAGGCTGAGAACATAAGCAAAAAGGCAGGATGAATCAGCAGTGTTAGGAGAGTAGAGTTAGGCAGATATAAATAAAAGGTAGCTAAACATGACTTAGGCAAAATGAGTGTGTTGAATTAAGCACCTTTTTGAACGAGTAAAAAGTTGTTTTTCTTGTTGCCTAATTTGCTTAAGTCAATTTTTCATTTCTTCTTTCCTGAAAACCTTCAAAATATGACTTTGGCAATTATGTTATGAGGCTAACGATATGTGAAATTTGTCCTCTGCACTTACCCATCCTAACTATTAGGAGCAGTGGGTGATATCAATACATTTACCCATCCTAACTATTAGGAGCAGTGCACACATCTTCTCTTCTGGGGATCCCTTGCATAAAACATTTTCAGATGGGGGGTCTGCGGCCAAATATGTATATCGATTTGTCTTTGACACGAAAAAGTTTGAGAACTACTGTAGGTTTTTGTAGAATCGGCCTCAGGTCTTAATGGGATAAAACAAACACAACAGGAAGTGGGGGGGGGGGGGCAGGGATAGAGACACGTGTCGCGGAGACTACCACTCCAACAATAGCTCACCCCCCTGCTGTCATGAGCTAACTTAACTCATCAAGACCTGAGGCGGATTCAACAAATGCCTTCTAAATCAGTAGTTCTCATACTTTCAAGATGTTTCAAAAATGTTTAAAAAAATAGCAGATGCACAAGAAGTGGCACGAAGTGATGCGCTGTGAGCTTGTAGATCTGCTGTTTTTTGAATAGCCAACTCTATTACTCTCTCTTTCCCGGTGTTGGAGCCGTGCATGGCCATGCACACACAATGTACAGGAGGGACCTTGGAACACAGCCTTGAGGGGCTCCTGGGTTGTGGGCGGGATGATTTGTTTGTTTGTTTTGTGGTGTGTAGAATGAATCTGTGGATCTATATTGATAGATAGGTGAACTGGGTAGAGAGCAGATGTGTTCTTTGGTCTAATCTCAAACAGTGTTGGGCACTTGGGGTAACATAAGGTACAGTAACATATAGCCTATACTTTTAGTGGTGAGGTGGTAAATTGAGGCCATTCTCTATGTTCCAGAAGCTTCTGCAGCCATCTCAATCTACCACAAGACCTTTTAGACAACGGCAGGTACGACTACCTTCCCAACAGTCCGCGGGACATGGACCTTATGGAGACTATGGGCTACAAGGTAACGCACGCACGCACGCACACACACACGCACGCGCACACACGCACACACACACACGCACACACACACACACACACACACACACACACACACACACACACACACACACACACACACACGCACACATGCACACACACACACACATGCACGCACACGCGTGTAATGTTGCATAATGACAGTTGTCAGTTGTCTCCCTTCAGCCACCATCTTTGCTCTTACATAATGATAGCATGATGGAGAAATGGAGAAGAATTATGACATGTGTCACGTTGACATGACATTTGCCGCCATGGAGAGGCTCACCACAATTTACAATTTAAGCATTAAGCTGACACTCATAGACTCATTGAGCCCTAGTCAACACACAATGAGATAAATAGTCACATAAGCACTATGCAGGGGTGTAGTGGGTGTTGAACGCAGGGTATCAGCGTTACCCCACTTTTTTGAGCCGTTCAAATCCTGGGCGACTGACGTGCACACGTGTGTGTGGGTGTGTGCATTCCCCATAACATCACATTCGTATTTCTCTCATTCACCTCACATGTTAATGTTGTCTCAGGCCGCTGATGTGAGTCTACACCTAATGAGCTCAGGCCTTCTCTGAATTGCACAAAAGTCTGCCAGCTCACAGATGGACAAGCACACAATGTGTCACATTGCCAGGAAGAAAAAGTTGTTTCAACAAATCTGGCGGGAGATCATGGAGCGAAGCCCAAAGTTTGACAACATGGTTTCAAGCTCGGTGTCCCGAGTCCTGGCAAATATCTGTAAATCAGTAAAATGGCCCAGTTTTCAACATTCACAACCAAATCCAGGTTTTCACCACAATTAAAATACATTTTCATTATTATTAGGCCTATCATTATCATTATTATTATTATTATTATTATTATTATTATTATTATTATTATTATTATTATTATATAGTCTACAAATTTCCAGTGATTAGACAATTATCATGTTCTGTCCCACTCATTGTTCACTGTCGTAGCTTATAGGTAAAGAGGTCAATGGTTTACCTCCCGGTCTATGTGTCGAAGTGTCCCTGAGCAAGAAACTTAACTCCTAACTACACCACCCCGAGCGCTCATCATGACAGTCTTCGGCTGAAACCGAATCCCCCCGTGGGACTAATAAAGTGATCAAAAATCTAATCAAAGCACCATCCATGGTGTTGAGAGGTGCCGTCACCAATTGTGCTGCTAAGCACTAAAATAAATGTCCCCCATCCTGATGCTGCGTGTACACTGTACATGTGCACATGCATGCATTAATGTGTAGTTCATTTGGTTGGGGGTTTGAGAATATTGTCCCCCTACACTTAGATCTAAGTAGATTTTAGAGATAACATGTGACAGTCATTTGTCACATGTCTTCCTCCTCTACGCTACAACGTGACACACTGGCTCACAGTGTTGCCATGTCCGCTTATTATAATATAAGTGACTTTGGGCTTGTTTTTCTATAAAGTAGCTATTATATATTGGCAGTTACGGGTTGCTTATTTGGGCTTGCTTCCAATGTTTTAATTATTATTGATGGTTCTCAAATATTTTCATGCCCCAAACTAATAACCCCCATCTGAAAATGTTTTGTGCCAGGGAGCCCCGTACCAGATATGTGTTAAAATGTTTCAAAAATCTTCCAAATGTTTCACTCTTTTTTGAAAATAGTAAATCTACAAGCTCTCAACGCGTCTCAATGTGTTGTGAGCTTGTAGATCGGCTATTTTCAAACATGTACAGTATGTAGGTTTAAAGTGCTCCTGTGGCCTATAGTCGTATTTTCGTAGACTTGGTTTAAAATTTCTCTCACAAAATCTGGCAAAACCGCTGGCTCAGTGTGGACCTGCAGTCGTGTGTGTGTGGACACGACAGCATCAACTGTCAACCCTGTAATGGAACTCAGGCTCTGGCTAGTGGACTTATTAAATAAATATGGAGCGATTATACAATGTCAGATCCTGTTAATGTAACTCTGAGAGTGTGCAAATGTAACCAAATGGATCCGTATAAGCTAATATCGTTGCTGTCGGGCAGAAACCTTGTATCTCCATATTTCAACTTTTTATGTTTAATTCCATAAATGAAAGCCTTACTTTGTACAAATAGCCGATCTACAAGCTCACAACGCGACGTTGTGAGCTAGTAGAGCAGCTATTTTTGCAGCTTTGTGTGTCTGAAGATAGTATAAATATTTAAGCAATGAAAAGTATAAATAACAGCTTGTGACTATATGGATCCATCAGAACTCAGATTACTTTTTTCCATTTCCTGAAAATTAGGAGTTTTTGGAGATACAAGGTTTCTGCCCGACAGCAACGACAACAATGGCGAGTCACTATTTTCTCCGTGGAATCTTAAATCGGACTTTGCATGTAGGCTACTGTATGCATTTAGTTTCACACTTTAAACGGCAATTTCAGTTTCTGACTTTTAGGTGAATGATGAATAAGCACTTGTAATAAGGCAATTTTTTTTCCAAAGTCATGATCAGACAGTTTTGGAGCTCTCCCTGCTGCTCTTCCTGTGCTCGATCATATATAAAAAATATATACGGTGCAGCATGTGAACGGTAGCCAAAGGTAAAGAGACGTGGGCACACTTTTGCACTCAGGAGCAGAGCTCAGCGCACGTGTTCGTTCTGTGGGAGGAGGCATCAAACAGTCAAATCCCTCAGGAACTGGAGGTAGAACAGACAGAAGGATGGAATGAATTGCGTTTTTACCAATTGGCTGTGTGTGTGTGTGTGTGTGTGTGTGTGTGTGTGTGTGTGTGTGTGTGTGTGTGTGTGTGTGTGTGTGTGTGTGTGTGTGTGTGTGTGTGTGTGTGTGTGTGTGCGTGCGTGCGTGTACTCTAAAACTTCTCTGTCCTTTGGCAGGTAATCTCTCATTACAGATGGTTGTTTAAATTAGGGCCAGAACAGTGAATTATCTCTCTCACGCACACGCACACACACACACACACACACACACGCACAAACACATTTTTGTTCACAGCAGGCAATGCATCACGTCGCTTTGTCTGCTTTTTATGAGCTTATCTTCTATTTTGGGCATGTATATATGCCCCTTTAACTGCAAATTTTTGTTTGTCTTATTTTTTATTATAAGCAATAGCTCACAATACAATTGCTGCATTGTGAGTGAGTAACAATTGCAAAACGTTTGTGCAACACCATTGTATGTCAAAGTATAACGTATGGCTTAAAGACTTAAAGAGAGATTTAGTAGATTATAAAATTCAATTTGACTTCTTTCCCGCATCGATTAATTGAAATGCAAGTTTACTTAAAAGTACACCACCTTTTTTCGAGCAGATCTCATCAGTCTCCAGTCCTCACTAATGCTTTAATTAACTAATTGGCATTAATGCTCGCTATAAGACAAATTCCTGTCTCTGCTGTGCCTCAGCTGTAATGACATCAACAGAAATGTACTTAAAATGTGGCCAGCCGCCCCTTTACAAGTTAATAACCATCCATCATGTTTTATCATATCATAAAAATATGATTTTGGGGCATTTTGATTGATAACAGGTCTCCACTGTGATTATGTGATATTGTGGTTGGCACAGTCACCAGTTGAGGCATGCTGTAAAGCAGTGTTTCTCAAACATTTTCTCGTCAAGGACCCCCTAATTGATATGTATTTGGCCGTGGCCCGGACCACCATTTGAAAAGACACTATGTCAGGGACCCTCATAACAGAAGATACATTATGTCAACATTTTTCAGATAATAGACGAAACATTTTAAACGGTTCCTTATTTTGTTGGGGACTCCTGGAACACTCTCAAGGACCCCCGGGAACCAGTGCTGTAAAACATTGAACTTACATGTGTCAGGTGTTGTGAGAACCTTGGATCAGGGACTCACGTTTGTTTCTGTCTGTGGTCTCACAGGACCCAGAACTGGACAACCGGCGTGGACCCAACGGACACAACTGCCTGATGGGATGCTGCAACGCCAACCTGGAGGAGAACAGCTTCCACAGCCAGGTAAGAGTGTGTGTGTGTGTGTGTGTGTGTGTGTCTGTCTGTCTGTCTGTCTGTCTGTCTGTCTGTACTGTTTGGGTTTTTCCCCACAGAGAAGAAGGATCCATATTGTGAGTACTCGGCGTCTTTAACTACTTAAACCCCATATGGTTGAGCGGAGTCCCTCAGGGCTCTATACTAGTGTCTTTTGTTTTCTGTTATTGTGGGGAAAGCTTTCGCTTTCAACAAGCTCACGCATTTTCAGCAAAAGTTTTCCCCCCAATACGGATGCTGGGGTTTAAGTGCATGGTTAAAAGTCCTATAGAGCTCATCAGTGTGTTGCCGGAAGTAAAGATCCTGTTAGTTTTCTCCATAGAGAATTGTATTATCAGCTATAATGTCGTAACAATCCAATAATAGACCTCTGTTCAGTGTGGTCTGTTTTGCGCTCTCTGAAGCCATCTTAAGACACAAGACATTCTTTCCATTGGTATTGTTGGTGCAAGGTCTATATGGGAGGCACTGGGTCATCATAGACCCCAAATACTAAAGCTGGGTTGCAATTTGTGCCCATGCAATTTGTGATGTGATAATGCAACCACAATGTAAAAAGCCCTGTTAGGATGAGATACGTTTCTTATGACTTCTAATATATAATTAGGCTGTCTGTCATTTAATTTCAGTTTGAGCAGTCAGGTGTTACGTGTCTTGCTCAGGGACACTTCGGCACGTAGACTGGGTGAGCCGAGGGTCAAACCGACGACCTTCTATTCCCAGACAGCCTCTCTACCTACTCAGCTATGGCCGCCCCGTTAGTTGAGTTAGTTGAGGTGTTTACTTTGTAGATTGAATTGCAGTTTGCTATGTTGCTAATTCTTCAAGCCATTTTAAAGGTTACATTATGTTTCTTATGATTGTTATAATGTTGGTTTATATGAATGATATTATATTTCACATAGGTTTCTTAGGAGTGCTGTTTTCCTGTTGTTCCCCGTTTCCTCCAGGTGGAGGATGATGATTTGTTGCTGGAGAAGCCAGTGGGCTACTTGCCGCTGCACCACGAGCTTGACAGCGGGCTGGGCTGGACGGACGGCTCCCTCCACCAGGGGGACCTCTCTGGCCTGGAGACCGAGGAGGGCGGCGTGGAGGACTGCCCCGCCCACGGCGGCCTGGCCCCGGGGGTCCAGGGCAGGCAGGGCGGGGGGTCTCCCTCGTCCGAGTCCTTCATGTCCTCGGAGCTCAGCGACTCGGGTTTCTACAGCGTGAGCACCGGAGAGTTCCGCCGCTTCCAGAGGCTGCTGGAGAAGCGCATGCGTGTGTACAACGCGCGGCTGCACCATCAGGGTGAGGCGTGTGACAGGTGGGAACAGCGGCGTGACAGCTGTCCCAAGAGCCACCGGGATCTGCTGGAGGCCATTCCTGAGGCACTGACCATGCAGCCCCAGCACCGGTACCCTCCACCCAACGGCTTGTTCAGGTACAAGAACCCAAACTGCAATCAGCTTACCATGCAAAATACACTATACATAGTGTAGTCCCGGCAAAGACAAACAATAGAAAAGCATCATACTTTGCTTCCTGAATCTGTGTGACGTAGGTTCCCGCACCTTTAGGAGACCAAAAGTAAGTTGTGAGTCTATTCATTCCAATTGAGAAGTGAAATGGGGGGGGGGGCAATCACGCCTACTTAGGAGACTATTTGTGTTCCCTTTTGTACCTAGTTGGGAAGTCTGGGATGGTGTATCTTCCTGTATATCTGGATATGTCCAGAACGTGGCATAACCCTTTCCTGTTCCTGTTCATTTCTCCATAGCCTCGTTTGATCGGTTCGGAAGCAGATTTGAACCGGAAACACATGTGCAACTAAGAAAAAACTGTAATACAAGTGTCCGGTATCTGTATTTCTATGCACTGATTGTCTCCGCCAGGCCGAAAGGCATGGCGAGAGAGTATGTTTTGCCCCCTGTCCGTCCGTCCGTCCGTCCGTCCGTGTGTGTATGTGTGTGTCCATCTGTGAACATCTAATCTCCGGCACCGTTGGCTTGATCGCAGCGAAACTGTGCACACACACTCCCTGGATGCCAAAATTTTCACATGGGCCTGTTATAGCGCCACAAGGAGGCCGCTTTTTGCAAAACACATTTTTTGACAGTACTCCTACAGATTTTGTCCAAACATCACGCAAATCGGTACACAGTATCTCTATAGTCATTAAACGAAACAAGTTTTTCAGATTTTTCATATTCCATCCTGATTGGCTCAAAATGGCTTACAAAGTTTGCAGAAGTGCTCCGTGTTGAACAAAATGCCTCAAATCATGAACACAGCAAGCAATTTCCGTGAAACTTTGCACGTACATTCCCACTAGTCCAAGGAAGAAATGCCACTTCAAGTTTTTCACATCAACCTCATGGTGGCGCTATAACAGGCCGATTCGTGTTTTTACCCGTAAGTGCACCTATCTGTTTACAACTTTGTATGCGCACTCCCAAAAGGTCAAGGAAAAACCTTTGCCTTGCATTTTTCACATCTACCTTTTATAGCGCCACCAGGAGGCCGACTTATGTTAAACAAATTGGTTATCACCTACCTGACCTGGCGGAGACCTGTGCTCCGAGGAGCACTTTTTCTAGTTATACATGCTTTGTTGACGTCCTTCTCCGCTTCTTCCCAGGGTGTCATCGGTCCAGTTTCGTAAAGCTGATCGTCCATGTTTGAACCGCCACAGCTCGAGCAGCGGAGCCCTCTTCAACCCCTCCCAAACCCATTCTCCCATGGTAGCGTCTGTTCATTCCACCTGCAGTACCCCGTCTGGCCACCGCAGGCCTCTGGCGCTCCTCCAACAGCAGCACCAGGGCTCTAGCTCACTAGGCATGCTGAGGAGAAGCCGGACGCTGCATCACCGCGCTCCGCTCCAGGAGTACCGCCGCCGGGCCAGTCATCCCGCCTCACCCTCGTATTGTGCAGCAACCATGCACCACTGCGGGGATGTGCTGCCACCTAGGGGCCTGGAGCTGGGCTTGCCAGAGGAAGGACAACAAGAGCCAAGCTTGGTCCTCTCACACCCAGGCAGCCTGGCTCTGTCACCCCAGCAACATTCCACCATTGTGGGGCAGCACTGGGACTCTGTGCCCCTTCCTCATGGGCCTTGCTGTGACAACAACGGCCAGATGGCTTACTACGATAAGCTGCAATCGCAAGAGAGGAGTTTGCGGGAAATCGAGCGAGAAAGACAAGCGCAGCGAGAACGAGAGCTGGAGAGAGAGCAACAGATCCAAGAAGAGAGGGCGATGGAACGGGAGAGGCAGAGAGAGCTGGAGCGGGGAAGGGAGAGAGAGCATCAGTGCTTCCACCGACCGGACCACCCTCCGCAGCAGGGGGACATCCACGAGACGTGGCCCAAGCCAGCTAACCGCCAGTCTCAGGGCAACGGCGGAGGTCTCTACAGCACCCTGGAAGCCCACGTCGGGGGTGCTGGAGCTGCATCCATGCCTGGGCAGGCAGTTAAGAGAGCCCATCAAAATCCAAACCCTAACGTGAGCCTGACAGCCGCTTCTAACCCACAGGACAACCCTGGTCCCGTCAGCACCAACCCCAACCCGAGCGCAGCACGGCTCTCCAGGAGCCAGCTGCTGAGGGACCGCGCGTCGCGACTGGCAGACGAACGCAGTGGGATGAGCACCGACGAGGAGACCAACACCGACGTGCTGCGAGGGCGCTACTGGAGCCGCACGGAGAGGCGGGAACACCTCCTGCTGGCCCGCGAACAGAGACAGCAGCAACAGGCCACCAAGAGCGGAGGCGTGACGAGGGATGGTGGAGGGGTCGGTGGCAAGGGTCCTGCTTCCGGAGGAGGTACGAACACCCCGGGAGGAGAGGGAGAGTCGCTAGAGAGCAGGGGAGGCGGTCATTTGGCAGAGGGGAGGTGCAACACTGTCTTGGAACTGAGTCACAGGAAACTGAGTCGTCTGCAGAGCAGGAAGTTCCTGGACGACTGGACGACGGTGGAGGAGCTGCTGACTCATGGCACCAGACTGGACAGCGGGAACGACATGCACTGTCCCAGCTCCTTACTCACTGTCACCACAGTTTAACTGCGTGAGTGTGTGTGTGTGTGTGTGTGTGTGTGTGTGTGTGTGTGTGTGTGTGTGTGTGTGTGTGTGTGTGTGTGTGTGTGTGTGTGTGTGTGTGTGTGTGTGTGTGTAAATGAGTGGGGTTATGCCAGAGGTTACTGTGTGGGTGCAGGTTATCGTTCCAATCGAACACAACACTAAGAGACTTCCTGGATTAGGACGCCTTCAAGCAGAGAGAGAGAAAGTAGATAATTAACCACACTAGCCCTGGCGTATCTTCTTTGGGCGAATTGGCAACATGTCGTGATGCTAAGATAATTTTTGCAAGTATCTATGGCTTAAGCAGTTCAATCATCCGGTGGTTAGGTTGGAAAGGAAACCTGCATTCACATGATCAGAGACCACTGCTTACAGTGTGTGTGTGTGTGTGTGTGTGTGTGTGTGTGTGTGTGTGTGTGTGTGTGTGTGTGTGTGTGTGTGTGTGTGTGTGTGTGTGTGTGTGTGTGTGTGTGTGTGTGTGTGTGTGTGTGTGTGTGTGTGTGTGTGTGTGTGTGTGCGTGTGTGTGCGTGCGTGCGTGAGAGAGTGAGAGAGTGTCACAACTCACCATACTGTACAACATCAGCTCAGCTCATAGTGTTGTATGGGTCATCATCACTGTGTCAACACATGGTTCTTTCAGACCAGAGCTTCATCTAGCTCAAGGCCCTTCTTGTACACCCGAAACAATGGTGGTTGTTCTGTGGTTCTTTGGGGTGGTTGAGGTGCTATGTAGCACCGCTGCCGTACAAAGAACCACTACACACTCTTCAGCTCAGTTTAGGCACGTTTCTTGTACCAATTAGGGCTGGGCAATTAACCAAATTAATTAAAAATATATCGAAACTGATATTTAGCACCAATTAATCGAATCGAACCATATCAACGAATCGATACAAAAGAAATTCTAAAATATATTTTTAAATAATTGACCAAATCGATTAGTCTGTTTAATCATTTAACCCCATATTTTGTTGTACAATGATGGCGTACAAAAAAGTGAAAATAGCAGCTGAGCTCACAATGCGCCGACTCGCAATGTGACCTGTTGTAATCATTCATTAATCGTAATCGAGGCAAAAGTTTAAAATGATCGTGAGATTGATTTGAAGTCATATCGCCCAGCCCTAGTACCATCTGACTACGGTGCTACAGTAAGAAAAAAGAGGGATGATTACAAGCCAAAGAACCACTTTCAGTGCTATTTAGTACCATTTTTCTTTAGTGTGAAAGGTCCAATCATTGCTCATGTGGGTGATTTGCGTATATTTGCATCATGCTGGGTACTACGAACATTTTGATCATTTGATATTTGGCACATAAAATCTTTGATGACATCAATCAATCAATGAATAAAAACTAATGTAGTTGTTGTACAGTTGAGACTGAATGCCTCAAACAGAAGCAATACCTCACTGTGTGTACAGTACCTGGTTGTGTACTATACTAGCCACAGAATGACTGCACGTGTAGCACCATGTACAATGGACACGCTGTTTTGATACAAACCGTTTACACTCTAAATGTCACTTTGTGGGCTTTTGTACACCTAAAAGGATTGTGAATTAAAGGGAGACGTTGCCGATCTTGAACCTGAATCCATCACGGTGTTCTGATGTGAGTAGATACGCGAGTAGATGTGCGCCCAATGAGGCGAAACGATACATTTGACATCATCTGGCCTTTTGCATTTTTCTGAGAAATACACAGAAGATAACGGGTATCCCCCCCCCCCCACCCATCCACTATAGTATCTCACATCAGAACAAAGTTTCCCTTTAAAGAAAATGGTTTCCTTACTTGCTCAACACAAGTCCTGTCCTTATCATATCACTGGCATGATGTTTACTGCCAATCCAGGTCTATATTGTATTTAGATGTCCACTCGTCGTCTGGCTACGCGAGACTACAAGACAAGTTCTGTTGACGGCAGTTGTTCACATTCATGGCTAAAGGACAATTGGTTGCTTGTGAGGATTCCAGATTAGTGACAACCCCAGACCTCAACATTAGATTAGCAACATGGCAGGTGATGTAAGCAGGCTGTCACAGTAAAATTCAGTTAATTTAACCAACAAGAGTGTACAAAATCGCTGCGATTTTTGGCAGTGATCGGAATTGCCCTTAATGGTCCATTTCTGGGTTAAATTAACACTTAACATTTTACTCTGTTTCATTTCCATTTTGATCTGTCACCATTAGCAGTAAACTAGGAAGAGGATACGTGTACTGTAGATATTCACACCAGAGATGACGCCAAACTTTTTGCTCACATTTACAGCGTTTAAAAGGGACTGGAGCCAGTGGAATAACTGTAGATACAATGATGGTGTCTTTTGATGTTTTGTTTATGAAACTATCTAGGAATTTTATGGAAATTAGGTCCATTTATTGTACTTGTGTTGGACATATTTGAATATTTTTCTTGTGACAGTTACATAAAAGTACAGTATATAAGCAAACAATTTGTTTTCATGATTTGTATCTACTGTTTTGAAAGGAGATATTTTTATGTTCAGTATTACTGATTTTTTGCAATTCAAATTTTTTTTGTGAACCACACAATTGTTTGGGAAACAGGAACTGTCTCTGAAAGCAGGCATGTTTCATTAAAGCTGCAATCCGTTACTTAAAATGTTATTTAACCAATCTGTACAATGGTAGACATGTGGGAGAAAAGCTGGGTTTGAATCTGGGGTAGGATCTGTGTTGCCAGATTCTGCAAAAGAAACAAGCGGCCAGGTCTACAAAAACAAGCTCAAAAGAAACAACTATAGGCCACATGACAACTACACGCACACACACAAACACATATAACGGCTATTTGAAAATAGCCGATCTACAACCTCGCATCGTCGCATCGCAGGCACGTTGTGTGCTTGTAGATCAGCTATTTAAAAAAAACTCTTGAAAAATAGGTGAACTATTTGGAATATTTTTTAAACATTTCAACAACACAAATCTTGTATGGGGGTCCCTGGCACAAAATATTTTCAGATGAGGGTCCATGTACAAATTCACAGGTTCAAACAATATCAGGAATTACCATCCCAACACTACCAATATTTACAAGCGACTTTACAGGAAAACAAGCCCAAAGCCGCATTATACTAAGCAGACATGGCAACACTGGGCCCACTGATTGCAGCTTTGACCAGACAGTGTGTAGGCCTATGAGCCCTGGTTTTTGACAGCTTTTTTTGCCCCACATCAAAGCAGGTGTGTAAAGGACTGATATTATTTGTTTAATGTGACATGTATATATTGATTGTGTCATAGGAATCGTTTAGTCAGAAATTTGAGAACGACAGTCATGTGATCAAAAAACGCCTACAAGTTGCCAAACATAAAGACCTTATTGTACAGCACAAAGAACATTATGAGTTCTGATTCACACACAAATAGTTAATATAAAATGTTAATTATTGTTTAGCTGACTTTGCTCTGATGTGCACACAGCTTCGTGCTGAGATGGGATTCCACTAACCTTATGCTGCGTGCATGTATGTGTGTGTGTGTGTGGGGAGAGAGAGAGAGAGAGAGAGCGCGCGCGCGAGAGAGAGAGAGAGAGAGAGAGAGAGAGAGAGAGAGAGAGAGAGAGAGAGAGAGAGAGAGAGAGAGAGAGCATATTTAAATGAAGGCAAAATTATACTTGCATACTGACATTTTAACCACTAAAACTGTACTTTTTTCCATCAGCGCCAAAATCTCCTTGGCAAAAATGCTGATCTACAAGCTGAAAAGCTTGTAAAAGCTTGTAGATGCGCTATAAATGCGCTATTTTTGGACAATGTTCCCCCCAGAATATGGATGCTGGGGTTCAAGTGGTTAAACTGAAAATGCAAATATGTCATTTGTGTCGCCCTCGACCGACACTGTTGTTTGGTCAGGTATAAATGGTCTTTTTAAGTGTGTCCTTCCTTCCTCTGGAGTCTAGTGCCACACCAGGCTGGCTGAGAGTCAAGCATTCTAAATAATGGATGGATTTATTCTATCCTCTGATGAAAAGAGCTGAAAATAGACCTCCTTTCCTTTGCCCTGCGATGTGAAAACATACACTGCAAGGTCCACAGTGTTAATGTAACTCTGAGAGTTTTGGTTACATTAAAAATGTAACCAAAATGTAACCAAATGGACCACGTAAGGGTCCTTTTGGTTACATTAGTTTACTCTCAGAGTTACATTTGTAATTGTACAGTCTTAGATTTGTACAATTTCAATTATGTTTTTACAATGTAATACATGAACACTAATGATTTTACTGTGTGCTTGCTCGTGGGGGTGGGGGGTCTACATGTCTGATAAGCCCCTACACTACAAAAAAAACAGTGTTCATTTAACTCAATAATGTAAAAATGGACAATTCAACCCAATTCCTTTTACATTCTGAGTTAAAATGACAGTCGGGGGTTCCGTTTTCAGCTGGTCGCAATCACACATACACTTTTACACCACAGGTGTATTTTTGTTTGTTTGTTTGTTTTTTGAAAGATGATGTACATGTGGTTGAAATAAAGAGATTCTAATTAGCTTCTCTGTGGTACCTTTCTTAATGGCTTCACCGTCACATTGTCACCATTTGGGTGGAACACGCCTTTTACTCATGTTTAATGCATGTGCCACAGGGAATAAATGATTTAAACCTGCAGCCACCAATTCCCGCATTCAAGAATCCTCTTCAGGAATGTGACGTAGGCCAGGTTTAAATGGGCACAGTGCCAATTTTAGACACGGAAAGTGTTCTGTCTCTCTATATAGCGAGCAGTGGGAAATGATGTTACCCGAGTGAATGTTGCATGTATCTGACCCGCTTGCACTAGAGGCACAGAAAACATTGTTCACATCCCGTGATTTACTCCACAGAACAGCTACTCTTTTAGCGTCCCTATTCTGGGGCAAACAGCCAATCTACAGGCTCACAACGTGCTGTGAGCTTGTGGATCGGCTATTTTGCAGGGAAGGGATTTGGTGTAGAGGGAAGGAGTGGGCCAATTATAAAGCCCTGGGGGACTAAACCAACAACAGAATGATTTGGTGCCTTTCCATACGTAGCCTACAGTAGCATACATGCATGGACTAATGCTAAATAAAATCTCATAAATGACAATGTAATAATGCTGTTCAGGTATTATCATTCTAAACCTATGATGCTGTTCTACAGACAGCCTACCAGTTCAAGAAATCACAAATTGAGACCATTCATGTTTTTGGAAGATGCTTCTAAACATGTATTCTATCGCTAGTTTGGCCGCTTCAAATACTCTTTAATCTTAAAATAACCGAAAATAGCCGATCTACAAGCTCATAACACGCCACATCATTTTGTGAGTTTGTAGATCTGCTATTTTCGGATGCTTTCAGAGAAGACATGCTGGCTTCTATTGAATCCAAATAACTGAAATCCAGTGTTGCCAGATGGGAAATGTTGAATTATCGTACCGGAGGCTTAAAATTATCGCATTTGAAAGAAAATACAGCCAAGAAAAGTGTAAATATGTAATTTCACAAAAATATACTCAAAATATACAAAAATATAAAAATATACTCAAAATACTTATTTTGAAATAACAGCATTCTCTCTCTCTCTCTTTTCTTTAGTGATCTGTTCTTTCTCTACTGGCTGACTGCTCTCTCTCTCAGTGAGAGGGTCAAAGGGAATCCATCTTATATTGGGAGTAAAGGGCACTGACATGTTTGTTGTTTTCATGTTTAGTTGTATATTGAGCCTGGGAAAAGAACATGATTGCGACATGGCAAATATGTGGTGATATGAGGTTTAATATTACAGAATTAGAGCAAGCCCCCTGACAGGACGGTGATCACCTCATTTGGTAGCATGCAGGGGCCTTTAGTTGGAGTGGAGACGAGACAGACATTCACGGAGGGAGAAAGACACAGAAAGTGAGAGATTTACTGGAGGATTGTGAAAAATGATGAAAAAACGCTTTAATAGCGGTGCACAAAAACAGAGGAAGGAGGAGGAAAATAAGAAGTTAATAAATAAGCTCTCCCCCAGTCCAGGCTGGCATAAAGTTTGGTCTCTTCACAGCAGGGTGCGTCATTTGTTGTTAGGGCCTCCATTTTATCCAGATAAAAACACTAAACCACCCCTCCAGTAATTAAATTATCTGGTTTGGTAGTAAAGTATAGTATTAGTAAAACGTGTGTTCTCTGATCCTCAGCCTCATCTAAAGTGTAATTATATACATTAAGGGTTAAAATCTACTAGAATAAGATTTATATAAAGTACTTGCATATTACAACGGTTGATGCTAATTCCATCCTGTCAAACTGACTGACTGAAGAGGAGTGATAGCTACGTAGTTTGGCATAGACCGCCCTGCCTTTTGAAGCATCCAGTTTGTTAAGACTCAGCCACCACTGACATACAGAGAGCACCTCAAATGAACACACACACATGCAAGCATTGGCATACCAGAGACTAGAAAAAAGCGCCCTTTGGGCATTTGGCTCCTTCCCGAGAGCAACTCGTTCCTTCTCTTTCCCCTGACCTTTGTTGATGGTGTTTGAGAAAGCCAGCATGACAGAATCTTCCTCTGCTACCGCATGGTAAAAGGTCCATGGCTGGCAGCTCAGTCCTGGTGATGTGCTGTGCCGTTTTAACCACCCCGCTGTACAGCCTTAGCTTGTGGTCCTGAGTACAGCACCTTCCATACCAAGCAGTTAGCAATTGTCTTGCCCATCTTAACAGTGCCCGCATGATGTGTGAGCGACTTGGATATTCGCTGATTTGAACCCAGAGGAACCTGAAGCTGAGCTGGTGTAGGCCTTGTTCAGGATGTTAATCTTGCCTGGTTGCAAAGTTTGTATGTTGATAAATCTTTGACAGAACTGCCTTTAGGTTGCCATCATTCAAATCTAATTCAAGTTCATTCAGAGTCTCCTTAGCATAAGCACTTGAGGAGACATACTAGTCAGGTTCACTATGTGTTCTTGTTCAAAATTTGTGGAGATTAGCAAAACAATACTTTATTTTCATGTTCAGAACATGGGGAATCCAAAAATCTATGTTTGCATTTGCACAGACACCTGCATGTCCGCCATATTGGACGTTCAAAATGGCCACCATAAAATACATAATTTGTGATATCTTGGCTTCTAAACAACATAGAAAGTTAATTACATATGCTAATCCAATGTTTTCTGGGTCAGGGAATCCAATAAAGACCTAAAGGATTGTGCACAGGGACTTGCAGTAGCGCCACCTAGGGGATGGCCAGGGAAATTCAGGTTTACTATATTAAAGAATATATTTTCGTTAAAAAGTTTAGATTAGCAAAAATATACACTTTTGGAATCTTCAGAGCATGAGGAATCCAAAAATCCTTGTTTGCATTTGCACAGATACCTGCATGGCCCACCATATTGTTCTATATGGACGACATAAAATATACAGCCTAATTTGTGCTATCTTGGATTCTAGACAACCAACCTTAATTAAATATGTTTCCAGGTCAAGGAGTCTAATAAAGACCTCAATGTAGTTATTATATAAACGCAAGAAAACAAATGTAAATGGAAAATATAGTCTTTATTTTTGTGTAGTATCAACAGACCATTGACTTTATTACACCACAGGTTTACAGGTGTAAAGAAATGGGTGAAAAACTCCATTGTTTCTGTTGTTTTCAAAGAGAAGAAAAGAAAAGAAGAGGGCGGGGAGAGCAAGGAGAACAATCTAACAGTAATAGAAAACATGTCAAGGATATACAAATGGCATAAACCAACAGATACAGTTATGTACATGAGGTTAGACATAAGGTGCAAGGTGGTGACACTTTGGTAGGTCTACATTAGCAGCAGGTATGTTGTACATGAGATTAGACATTAAGGTGCAAAAACAGTATCGACGAGTTATAAGATTGAACTATATACAATATCATCTATCATTCAGGAATATTCTTTTACGGCTCTTCATCACTGTCCGGAGTGTCATTTTCAGCATTACAGTCTGTGTCGTTTTCGCAGTCACTTCCACACAAAGTTCTGTGCAAGCCAAGTTGTGTCCCCTGCATGAACATCTCTGGGTTGTACAATGGGTTTTGCACTGACATCTGACCAACTCTACAATGGCCTGTGGTGCAGGAGGAAACTTTATGGTGGTAGGTAGTATCTCTCACCATGGCTCCATGTTTGAGTGGGTCAAAAAGACTGCCACATCACAGTGGCTTGGCACCACACCCTACTTTGATCATGCACGCGTTCAATGTGCTTCTCAAGGGCACCAACTGTAGGAGGCAACTTGCTGCTTTATGCCAGATGTTTGCAAAACAGATGCCACCTGAGGTCAGGAATGCTTGTTTGGGCAGTACATCATACAAAGTTGGCCAATGCATCATTCACCTCCTGTGTTACCGTAGGTCGCCTTCCTCTGTTAGTTTCTGTTAGTGGTCAGATGTCAGTGCAAAACCCATTGCACAACCCAGAGAAGTTCATGCAGGGGACACAACTTGGCTTGCACAGAACTTTGTGTGGAAGTGACTGCGAAAACGACGCAGACTGTCTGTAATGCTGAAAATGACACCCCAGACAGTGATGACGAGCTGTAAAAGAATATTCCTGAATGATCGATCTAGTAGATATTGTATGTACATATAGTTCAATCGTTCATACTGTGTTTGCACCTTAATGTCTAATCTCATGTACATACCTGCTGCTAATGTAGCAGGTATGTACAGTACCTACCAGTGTCCCCACCTTGCACCTTATGTCTAACCTCATGTACATACTGTATCTGTTGGTTTATGCTATTTGTATATCCTTGACATGTTTTCTATTACTGTTAGATTGTTCTCCTTGCTCTCCCCGCCCTCTTCTTTTCTTCTCTTTGAAAACAACATAAACAATGGAGTTTTTCACCCATTTATTTACACCTGTAAACCTGTAAAGTCAATGAAGTGTTGATACTACACAACTATAAACACTATGTTTTACATTTACATTTGTTTTCTTGATAAATTGAGGTCTGTATTGGACTCCTTGACTTGGAAAACATATTTAATTAAGGTTGGTTGTCTAGAATCCAAGGTAGCACAAATTAGACTATATATTTTATGTGGTCCATATTGAACATACAATATGGCGGCCATGCAGGTATCTGTGCAAATGCAAACAAGGATTTTTGGATTCCCCATGCTCTGAAGATTCCAAAAGTGTATAGTTTTGCTAATCAAAAATTCGTAACAAAAGTATATTTTCTAACATAGTCAACCTGCATTTCCATGGCCATCCCCTAGGAGGCGCTGCTGCAAGTCCCTGTGCACAATCCTTTAGGTCTCTATTGGATTCCTTGACCCAGAAAACATAGGATTAGCATATTTAATTAACTTTCTATGTCGTCTAGAAGCCAAGGTAGCACAAATTATATATTTTATGGTGGCCATTTTAAATGTCCAATATACATGCAGGTGTCTGTGCAAATGCAAACATAGATTTTTGGATTCCCCATGTTCTGAAGATTAAAAAAATGTATAGTTTTGCTAATCTCCAAAGAAAATTAACTAAAGTATATATTTTTTCATAGTGAACCTGACTATACTGTGCTGTACACACTACAGTCACAATGATAATGCCAAGGTAGCTGGCCAGCACTTCAGAGACAGTTAGCGCAGTACAATGCTCAGAGACAGCTACGGCGTCCTGACACCTTGCCTTGATGATGTATATAGTAACATAGGTCTCTAGCATGTTACATTAAATACATAATTGGAGCTTTAAAATCATTACCGTCCAATCTTGAAATGTAAAATTTGTTAAGTAATTTTACCTTCATTTGATAGTTGTAGAGTGCTGTAAAAGCAGTACAACCCCAGATGATGTTGACGGTAATGTATGGCAGTAAAGGTCTTTGCACACTGAGGCCCATGCCATTTTTTAAAGAAATTGGTCAATCAGTTTATTTAAAATATATATATATAAAAAATGCAGGAAAATGTTGCAGCCAAACAGAAATCTGGGAGTTGGCGTGCAAGTGGTGTGTGTTTATTTTAATTGTCCATCATCCTTTTGTTTTTGTATGAATAAAACAGACTGTGTGCAAAGGGCTTATTGCTTCAAGGTACTTATAAATAACAGTAAAGCGCTTTCTAGCACAATATTGCTTTTATTTAAACAGTTATCAACACGTGCACTGACTGGAAACGTTGTCAAATATGTACAAGAATATAAAAAAAGGAATACAAAACCAGAAGAAAATAATAACGTCTAGCTCCATGGTGACGGAGCACGGTGGTGACAGACTGTGATGTCATGATGAGGGTTGTGACATCACAACAGTCAGTAGGGGGGGGGTGGATTCAGCAGTTCATGATTCTTTTAGCTGTTGCTGTTGTTTTTTTTCCCCCAACTCAACAGGTGGCGCTAATGATCAGTCCATCCCTCCAATATCATGCTGTTTGTAGGACTGTGATACCTGGAGTCCTGTTGAATGAACAACACCACAGTTAGAAAAAAGAAAGAAAAAAAAACTAAAAGTAGGGGTGCAACAGTTAATCAAACAAATCAATTGAATCCATTACAAAACTATGGGTTTTAATAAAAGTATAATTTTAGATTTTTTTGTTGCAGATCTACAAGCTGACAACGTGGCACTATGTGACATAGTGAGCTTGCAGACCTGCTATTTACAATTAAGTGGTTATTAAGATTTTAGAGATTGGAACTTCTTTCACCAGCCACTATGATTCCGTTTTTTTTATTCCACTTTCATCATGACATCAATTGCCAGTACATCATCATCATCTTTTGTTGCCACTGACTGTACGTATCATCGCTGTCGGCCTGTGTCGGGTGGAAACCTTGTATGTCCAAAACTTTTCAGGAAATAGAAAAAATAACCTGTGTTCCGATTGATCCAACATAGTTATAATTTAGTCACTCGTTAATTTAGTCACTCGTTAATTATTTTAACAAAGCTCTTGTCTCAGACTTCATCACTTTAAAGAAATAAAAAATGGTCAACAATAGCAGATCTACAAGCTAGAGCGCTTGTAGATCTGCTATTTATGCTACTTACTGTGAGACAGTGTAGTATGATGAAGTAAAAAAAGACAAACACAAAAAGTTGAAATACAAGGTTTCTGCCCGACAGCAATGATCTACAGTATCAGTATACAATGTAGAGCACGGTTTCCCCAAACGCTGGGTCAGGACCCAACGTTTCTACATTTGCTTTTAGTTTTTTTAACTATTATTTCAAAAGATTTTCAGAAATGTCATCCCCAAATTCTAAATTTTTCTTCAATTAAAGACACATTCAAACATAATATCAAAAGAATTCCATAAACAAAATAAAAACATTCCATTATTTAGAAGAAAAAAACTTTGAAAATAGCTGATCTACAAGCTCACAACGAGTCACATCGAGCTTGTAGATTGGCTATTTTCACTAGTTTGGATCCCGGGGAGATGTCATCAAATTTCTCTTTTGGGTCTCGAGCTAAAAAGTTTAGGAACAACTGGTGTAGAGTATACAAAAGTACACAAGAGAGCTTTAATGTTTGGAAAACAATACTCACAAGAATGGCTTTAGTTCTGTTTGTTTTGACTACGTTCTTTTTTATTATACAAAAACAAGGGGTTTGACACAAATCATGCACAGATCAAAATCTTCATAAAATCAATAAAGATCAATCAAAAATGCCATTTCAAAGCAAACTGTGTGTTGCATTGTTTCCAGACACTGTTATCATCAGAGGCAGTGTATAAGCAGACAGGACTCACTACAAACCAGGTGTTTCAGCCGGATGGGTGTGGTTTAACAGGATGTAGTGGTACACACTTCTAACAAGGCAGGCTGGGCAGACAAACCGTTTACATTACGTAGCCGGCTAGCATGCTAACGTCAGCAAGCAATGTATTTGTTTTGGTTCAGACGGCTCAACATAGGACATAAGGGGCGGTCCCCGGACGAAACACCTGTTTTTTAGGGAGTCCCATAAGCCAACACAACCGAAGCACACAGGACACAGACGACGTGGAGAAGCATACCTGCAACGTGCCAAACACACCAAGGTAAAAAAACCCACACAAGCCCAGGGAGGAGCGAGGCAGGAGCAGGAGGAGTAGGAGGGGGTCAGAGGAGGCCAAGCGGGAGGTAGATGAAACTAGCCACAGCAGGAGAGTCGGCTAGCACCCAAGGGAGAGAAGCTGCACCCACCATGCAGCCCTGATGGGATTCAACATTGGGCCTGTTCTGTCGCTGTACTAGTGGGCATGGATCCATGGACAGATAAGTCACTATGTTCTGTGTGTGTCCCCCCTACCATATCTGAGGATGTTTTTGATCGAATACCTTGATAGCGATATTGTGATATTTACTGTATTGTGACAATAACGTACATTTTCTTTTTAAATTTGCGATGCATTCGCTTTTTATCTTGATGTTGTGCTAAATGTATGAATCCAGATCGATGTTGTAACATTATTGCTCTTGTCGTATGAAAGATGTACTTTACATGGTCGGCGATCAGCTAATTGGATTTAACAACAGTGGTGACTATTTCCTCTGACATTATTTTAACATTTACATGACAATTTTGTTTGTTTAGATTTTTAGGTGAGTGGGGATTCAGGTTAGACACAGCCCTTCAACCCCATAGTGCCTGAACTCCAGAAATGGGAAAAATGTTGGCGGGGATCATTTGTGGTGCCTACCGCCTCCACTAGCCTGCCAGTGTTCAGAAATCTAGACACGCCAAGTCCACTGCAGATGAACAAGCTGCTACACTTTACCAAGAGCATGCAGACACATAAATAGAACACACACACACACACACACACACACACACACACACACACACACACACACACACAGAACAGAATAGCACACTGCATGTTGAGCTGGGGGAGAGGGTAGTAGATTTTGAGTTAAATTCGATCAAATCCAATTAACCCAATAAAGACCGGGAAAGCATCTATGTCATTTTAGATTTCTTTGGCTATTAAAAAAATTGCAGATATACAAGCTCATAGCGAGGCACCGAGTTCCACGCTACGAGCTTGTAGATCTGCTATTCTTTTGAAAAATCGTGAACATTTGTGCAAATCTTTGAATATATATGTTTTTTAAAGAGACATTTTTTAACTCAAATCTTTGCTTCTGGGGATTCTACAAATGTCTTCTAAATCCTAACAGTTTTTTTGTTTTATATTTATACTTATGTTGCTATATATCAGTGGTTTTCAAACTTTTTTCATGTCAAGGACCCCAAAATTATATGTATTTGTCCACTTACCCCCCCCCCCCCTCTCAAAATGTTTGTTCCAGGGACCCCCAGAAGCAAAGATCTGAGTTAAAAATGTATATATATATTCAAAGGTTTCCAAGATTTTTTTTCTCTCAAAAATAGCAGATCTACAAGCTCGAGTGCAAGGCTATGAGCTTGCACGTCTACAACTTTTGAATAGCCAAAGACATTAAAAAGTAACACGGATGCGTTCCTGGATTGAATGGGTTAAAATAAATGGGACACCGATATATGATTTGATGATAACTTCTAAAGTAGGCCTATGTGCACCTTTTTAATTGAATCCAGGGGGGGGTGGGGAGCTAATAGTCCTCTATTCTGGCCCACAATACAGACTGATCCGGAACACATCAATCACATATATTCTCAATCACCATACCTGGTGTCCTATATCTTTCTTGCAACAAGGACCACTTTCATATAGTCAATATTTGTGTGGACCGCCAGGGATGAAATCTACCTTTTATAAGAATAGTCATTTCTAACCTTTACCTCTATGCATTTGAGCTAGGTTGTGTATTTTTATTTTAGACATGACATCAGGGATATTATGTCACATCTATGACACTTGTTCCTGTATGGGCAAATATTCTCCTTATTACTGATATCTCATCACAAATCTGGACATTTTCCGATGCCGATATATCAGCCGTTATTTGACTTTTATGACGACATCGGTATTGGCAATGATGCAGCTGATGCAGTGTCCTGATTTTTTTTTATCTTTTACAGATTTTGAATAGGGCTTAAGTGGTTAAACAAACTAAAGTTCAAGTGCTTTTTATAATTTCTTGTTTTCTTGTTAATTGTACAATTTAAGTTAAATAGTTGAAGTTGTTAAGCAACAATGTGTGGGCCTGCATTTGTTGGTCCAGGGGGCATGTTGGTGCAGACTGAAGGCTGGGCTCAGCGCCAGCAGGAGTCAGGACTAGCAGGCTAGCAGAAGATTAGTGCAGCTCTACATTTCTGCTGGCGTAGCTTGTGGCATCCTTACCTGCCCCAAGACCCACCTCTGCTCGGCCCTTCATCCCTACTGCTCCTGTCCCGGCGCTGCCCAGGGCCTCTGGTGGATAGGAGGGCCTCTCCCCCCGGTAGGGTTTGGGCCTGAACGGGTAGTCTTTGTCTTTACCTTTGGAGCCTTTCGGCCGGCCCGCCGCCTTCTTCTTTGACTTGCTGTCGCCCTTCACTCCCAGCAATGGATGAACCTCTGTACAGAATATCACACAGAATCCAAACGTCAACCTTTGGTCTTTTGCTTCAATAGTGATACATTTATACATATGACTACCACAATAAAAAATAATAACAGAGATTAGGGATTATGGATTCAAAGTAAAGTGCAAAAGGTAAACTAAAAAGTACATGTGTACTTTTTATTGTCCCCTTGGGGAAATGCGTCCTCTGCATTTGACCCATCCGATCCTAATATAACTACTTTTGCAGCAGTGACCACTGAGCAGCCACTGAGCAGCCACGGTGCAGCGCCCGGGGACCAACTCGTTCTGATGCCAGTACCTTGGTCAAGGGCACTGGGCACTGGCAGGAGTGTGTACCCAATATGCATGTCTTTTGGTGTGGCAGGAAACCGGAGTACCCGGAGGAAACCCAACGGGAAGACGGGGAGAACATGCAAACTCCACACACTCGGACCTCCGCTGGGGATCGGACCTTCTTGCTATGAGGCAACAGTGTTAACCACTTGCGCCCACAGTGAGTATACATGCCAAGCATGTATGCTCAACTTTATTGGAGAACTGCCAAAAAGTGCAATCCTTAAGTGAGCAGCCATGATCGAACCGTTGCACCTTCGTGACGTCGAGGTGCACGGCATTAAGGTGGTGAAAATATTGGACTAAAAACTATCCTTCTGAGTTCGTTAAAGTATCCTGTATCCTAAAGTAAGTCCTGTTGGCTTTATGCCATGGCTTTTTTGTAAGTTTGGATACATGATATGGTGCCTAACAAATTTGGCAGATGTAGTTAAAACCATAATGGGACTTCAAGTTAGACATTTTGTACAGGGTGCTATTGAGCCATTTTACCCGCCAAATGTCCAACACGACATAATGTGTGATGTTTCACCAGATGCATGTGCAAAGTTTGCAACTTTTCAATCATCTTTAGGCCCTCAAAAACTGAATGTGTTTGCACTGGTCAGTGCTCTGGTTCTAATAATAGCATATTGTTCTCGCTCTCCCTTACCGTCACTGGGAACACCCGCCAGTTCAATGGTGGTGGTCCGGGCCTTCTTCTTCGTGGGGCCTCCTTCGGAGGAGGGCTGTTTCTTCTTGTCTCCGCCCCCTGAGCCATCCTCCCCGGTGCCTGCCTGGGCGGAGGCGTCGGGCGGGGGGCCAAAGGGGTTCTCCTCAGGGTCTTCCACCTCTGGAGCGATGGGGAGGTACAGCAGCGCTTTGAAGTCCTCAAGCTCCTCGTCACTACATGGGAAGAACACACACACACACACACACACACACACACACACACACACACACACACACACACACATTTCAAACCTGTATCACAGTGGTTCTTAACCCATTAAGACCTGAAGCCGATTCTACATGTCTCCTAAATCCCAACAGTATTCTGAAAAACGTATGTTTCTATATCAGTGGTGCTCAAACCTTTTTCATGTCAAGGACCCCCAAAATGATGTATTTGGCCGTGGACCCCCATCTCAAAATATTGGGTCCCAAAAGCAAAGCTTTGAGTAAAAAATGTTCGCTTTAAAAATATATACATTCAAAGATTTGCACATATTTTCACGATTTACCCCCCGTCCCGTCCCGATTCTCCGAGACCCCCGTACGTGTAATGAGGCAATCACCGGGTGGATTGCTGTGAACATTTTCAAAGGTTAGTAAAAACGCTCGGAATCGCTGGCAGTGGCTTGACACTTTTCTGAAAAACTCTGGCAGTTAAAGAGTTAATGTGGGGTCCGGGGTCCCCCAGGGGTCCTTGAAGGGGTTCCATGGGATCCCCAACAAAAGTTGTTAATATGGCATCAAATAATTTTTAACCACTTTAATATACATCGGCTGTTTGAAAATGAGCCGATCTACAAGCTCACAATGTGCCGCAATGTGACGTGTTGTGAGCTTTCTGGTGGGAGTTAGGGTTAGGGAGAAGATGGGACAAATGTGGAAAAAGTATGAACAAATTATGGATTGTGATATGATATTTAGTGACTAAATCTACTATGTTCCATAATTCTTGAATCTCTGAGAATGTGTAATAATAAGTTACCTGCTGCAGAAAGCCACTATGGGGTCAACAGTGGTTACATCAACCACCTCATCCTCCTCAGCATCTGCACCTGAAGGACACATCAATGAAAAATATGATTTGTCAGCTAAAATCAGTGATTCTCAACCGAGCCGTGAGGATATTGCAAGTGGGCCCCCAAATAATTGGCAAAACACTAACATTTTAATGATATAACATTAATATAAAAAAATATATGTAAAAACCTTGAAAGTTTGTTTTCATTGTGATGCGGACAAATATGAATAAAGTATTCTAAATCAGTTACATTGATCCAAGCCGCAACACCATAGATTGACATAAAAATAAATTAGCTCTAAAAATGCGTGGCTGCCGTGTTAAGTGGTCAGATGGGTGGGCCCCAAGATGTTTGTATGTATAATGTACTGTATATCAGCTGTTCTCAAACATTTTCTTATCAAGGACCCCCAAATATATTTTGTATTTTGTGTGGAATCCCATCTCAAAGTATTTTGACCAGGGACCCCATACAAGATTTGGGTTGTCGCAGATCTACAAGCTCTCAACGTGTCAAGTTGCAACGCGTTGTAAGCTTGTAGATCGGACAATTTCAATTTGCCTATGCATACAGCGCAAAAAAGTGGTTAAACCGATTTTTTATACTATATTAACTCTTTCACTGCCAATAAAATAAAAAAAATATTGCGAACTTTGCCATATTTTTTTGTTTGTTTTTTCAAAGAAAAAAAAAAGTGCTTAGGAAGCGAGATACAGCCTTTTTCAGTTATAGGTTAAACAAAGAGTGGATGGAGCTGCAAATCTTCAGATAATGATATCTTGGGTTCTGAACACTTTAAAAAAAGTTCTGGCACTGAGGGTATAACCATAAAACTCGGGATAACTCGGGGCTTGGCACTGAGAGAGTTAACAAATTGGGTTCCCGCACCCCACTTTGAGAACCACTAATATACATAATGTACAACGCATGTGTGGCTTACCCGTCTGCTCTGGTTCGCTCTTATCCTCATCCTCGATATCGAACTCTGACTCACGCTCCTCATACTCCACGTTTTCATCGAGCTCTTTGAAGTCTGGGGCGAAAGCGCTCCAGTTTTCCTACAAACACAAGACCGCGTGTTCCACACCATGTTAACATGTCTAGTGGGCAAGAGGTTTCTGCCCAACAGGCAGCAATGATATATTGTCACTACAGACGATAAATGTCATAGATTTGTTTATAAATGTTGAGTGCTTGTGGAGAATGGTGTTAAAATTAACAAGCCGACAGATTAAGCCTAGCTCACACTACAGGAGACAAAAAAACTAAAAGTCTAATTGAAAGAGAAAGGACTGAGGCCCCATCAGAGCTGAAGTTGACCAGAAAAAGAACAGTCCTCTTTACTCTTGAAGAGGACAGAGTACAGTTTGTAGAAGACAATCGATTAGTTTGACAAACTGTTGCACACAAACAGTAGCTGAAAGTGGTTAAGTAGAATATTAGTCCAAACTCAACCCAAAAAAAGGGAATCATCTGAGAAAACAAGTTGCACAGCAAGGATTCTTACGTGAACCCTGTCTCACAGTCCACTTACCACTTGGTTCTGAGCCCAGATGGACACCACCCCACTAGAGATAGACGCTATGATGGGGCGCACAGGATGCCACTGTGGAAAGAGGAAAGGTTACATAGATGAATACATCTTCATCAGGGAATAAACACTTTACAATTCAGTTTTCCTACCAGTACTGTATGTATACCATGCCTGAGGAAGGTTGTGTGTGACCGAAACGTTGCTTAATAAATCCTTCATGTACCATGAGAGTGGCAGTGTGCGGGTAATCTTTTATTGTTGATGTTCACCTATGCACCTGCTTTTAATCCAGGTGTGTGGAAGTTTTGTACTGACCCACTAGTTCTGTGGAAAGTGAGACTGATCCTCAAGATCACATTTTCATGCTCTCCACTGGGCATTTCAAGCTACTGTACATACGGTAGTTAGGAGTTAACACAAGATGATCTAACTGCTAGCCTGCTGGGGGACTGCAGATGATTCATCCTGTGCTAGTGGTGGTACAGTCTTTTTGACATCATATATCAGATGTTTACTAATATTAAGCCTGGTTTGTGCATCGTCGTCACTCATCTCAAATAGCCAATCTAAAAGTCCACAAAGCATCGGGAGCTGTGTGCATTATCATCGTGTTGCATTTCATGCGTCTTCACCCTGCTTATGAAGTGCAAGAACATATTTGATTTATTTTCTGTGTTCAACACTTGCTCTGATCCGTAAGGTCCATTTGCTTCCATTTGTAAACTCTCTGGGATACAAATAGGCATTTCATTCCTTTGCACCATCATAGCTCCGGATGGACACAAATTATGGTGCATGACTCTATGCCTTTTTTCATCACATTGCTAAATGCACAGAACAGCAGCCAGATTTTGGTTGGTTATCAGAATATTGAGAAGCCTTTGTTATAAGTCAGTATTATTTAACAAAAAAGGACTTCTTGATGGTTTTCTGAAATTGTTGATGTTGGCAAATATAACCTTCCCGTTGACAGTGACACATCTCTTCCATTTGTTTTTATTATCAATAAATGATAATGGAAGTGAATTAATGGCAATGCATCGCAAATCGCAATAATAGGAATATAATCAAATCGTCAGGTACCTAGCGATTTACGCCCCGTGTGCAACTACCTAGTACGCATGATGGCAGTGCATTTTCGTCCATGCACTTTGCACGGTCTTCTCCTTCTTTAGAGAAGTGCAATCATACTTTCAACTTTCTTTGTCTACTAAACATGGCCACCCAGAAGTGTTGACTGCCTCGTTCGACAGACACTTGCTCTATGATCCGAGATCGGTGGGCGTTCACTCACTCACAGTCACTTGCAATGCAGAGCCAACCGGTGCAATTGAGCAGAGCAGTGAAGAATCTGGGATCCGTTAATGGGAACCGTTAATGCAAAAGTGATGGAACCAATTCCGGTTCTGCAAAAGAACCGGTTCCGCGTCCCAACCCTAGCTGCATGTACGGTATACTTACAGCAACGTCGAGAAGCAGCTCTCCTCTGGTTCCGTGGAGGATTTTCACCAGGTTGCCGATGCTCTTCTCCCAGATGTAGAGGGCGTGCTGCCTGGCTGAGCCCGCCACGATGTACTCCCCATCCCCTGAAAAACAGCACCGCTTCCACGGTGTCCTGCAGGACAAGGGAAGGGCAGCGGACCAGTGGAGGACACGGAGAGAGGGGAGCAAAAGAAAGACATGAGAGGGTGAGGAGAATCCAAGAGGTCAGAATAATAATAATAATGTGACTTAAGGCCCCTACATACTAAACTGACTTTGTCGGTATAGCTGTCTGAATACAGTGCACGTGGTTGCAGTGTTAAATCAGTTGCAAAGGTGAAGTACTCCCTCTTACGGTATAAACGTTAAAGGTGTCATGATTATTATTTTCTTAATAAGTGTCAGATAGCTTTAAGTTGTGATAGTAATAATTGCTATAGAGTGTTCATTCAGTAACAGGGGTCCCCCGGTCTCTCCAGATGTGGTTAATTTAAGGCAGAGAGTTAAAAATGGAGGCGTCAGGGTGCTGCAGCTACAGTACCTGTTGACCAGGTCTTGGAGTTTCTGCATGGGTTCAGGTTCTCCGTCTCTGCCGCAGGTCAGGATCTCCCTGCCGTCATACACCCTGATGATTCTGTCTGCTGTGTTGATGAGGAAACAGCTGAGAGACAGACAGAGAGAACAGAGGGAGGGAGGAAGGCATGCTTAATCACTAAAACCATATTATACTTTTGTGCACAAGTATAATTAGTAGATACAGTATAGCACACATTTATAGCACAAAAATATGTTTCTATCTAGTTGTATCCCTGTACGGTTGAATTGCCTTCTCCGGTGACTGTAAGATGATGAATGAATCTAGGCTTGGGTTGTTTACATGGACATTTGTGACATATCGTATATTGTGACTCCAGATGTTGCTTATTTTTGTATAACCCCACACTGGTATTGGGAGTTGTTTTTGAACATCATGTGTACACTACGGCAGATATTTCGGCATTGTGGGATCACTGCAGTTTGTTAAAATGACATACCTTTCATTGTTGGTGCGTTTTTAGGTACCATGCCAGCTCAGATTAAAAGCCTCGACTCGCATTGTAACTCAACTGCGCCACTCAGTGGCTGTAGCTGGTCACTTTTGGAAAATATGCTTCTAAGTAGGTCGTCATTGAAATTGATCATTTTAAAATTACATTTTGGACTATTACAATGGGCAACATATTGCTTTTACAGAAACATTGCATCGAGCATGGAAAACTACATATGGACAAGCCTACTCAGGACTTTACTGTGTGTAGCACACATTCAAAATCTCACATGTATCATTTTCAGGAAGTCCACTTAAAGATGTTGTTTGGTTAATACAAAAACTGTTTTGTTAAGAAGTAAAAGCTCTAGATTCTGACAATAATCACTGCTATGGAGTGCTTGGTCTCCCCATCTCTCCAGTAAACAGAAAATATATTTTCAGTTTATCACCTTCAATTTTATAGTATTCCAATTCCGATTTTGTCTGCTCATTTATTTAATTTAATACAGGTGTGCCTTGAGATTTTGATTTGCCCATTGGTGTGCCTTGGACACCAAAACATTTAACTGGTCAAATAAATTAAAAGATCAACTTTGTCAGCACGGGACACCTACAATCTTTCTGTGGAGATTCAGTGCCGCAGAGTGGATTTTGTCCCCATTCCTTCACATTTCACTCACCTGCCCTTGCGTGCAAACTCGATGGACTTGATAGCTGTGGTGTTACTGGTCCCTGTGGTCACTCTGAAGGACGCCACCAGCTCCTGACTGTGTGTGTTTAACACCAGGATCTACACACAACAAAACAACACAACAACACTATGAGATGAGACAAGTCAAGGTGTCTCACATATTGCAAAATACACTCACCGGCCACTTTATACGGTACACTTGTCAAACTGCTCCTTAAGGCAAATTTCTTAACAGACAATCACGAGGCAGCAACTCAATGCATTTATGAATGTACACATGGTCAAGATGTTCTGCTCTGCTGCAGGTTCTCCCACACAACTATCCTTCTCCGTTCTCTACACTGGCTCCCTGTAGCGGCTCGCATCCAGTTTAAAACCAAGGAACAGCTCCTTCTTATCTCCGGGCTATGGTCGATGCCTACACCCCTGCCCGACCACTTCGGTCTGCCACCTCTGGGCGACTGATTGCCTCGTCACTCAAGGGTCCTTCTTTTTTTCTGTTCTGGCCCCACAGTGGTGGAATGAACTTCCCACTGATGTCAGGACAGCAGAGTCACTGCCCATCTTTCGCCGCAGGCTGAAAACCCACCTCTTCAGGAAACACTACCCTTCCTCTTTGCCTGGCCTACTTGTTGTTAACTAGTTGTACGAACGCTTGTTTTATTGGATCTTGTTTAGTCAATACACTTATTTGTTTTAGCTCTTGCTCAACTGTTTAAGGGAAATAGGTAGCTGATATATTGCACTTTTACCTTAGCGCTAGGTATACTCTTGGTTGCTTGTTTTTGCAGAAAATGCACTTAAGACTTCTGGTGATTAGTAGTTTTCGTTCCCTACCTATGTTGAATGCACTTATTGTAAGTCGCTTTGGATAAAAGCGTCTGCTAAATGACTGTAATGTAATGTAATCATTTAAATGACTTTGAACGTGGCATGGTTGTTGGTGCCAAACAGGCTGGTCTGAGTATTTCATAAACTGCAGATCTACAGGGATTTTTAAACACAAAACCATCTCTAGGGTTTACAGAGAATGGTCAGAAAAAGAGAAAATATTCATTGAGCAACAGTTCTGTGGGCGAAGATGCTTTGTTGATGCCAAAGGTGAGAGGAGAATGGCCAGACTAGTTCGAGCTGACAACGGTCACTCAAATAAGGGTAAGTGTATACGACCGTACAAACAATTTAAGATTTTTTTTCTTTTTATGCAGAAGCAAATTTTATAATAATAATGAATAAAAAAAGAGAATACAAGGTAAAACACAGCCCTCACCTTTCCCTTGGCGTTGCCAGTGTAGATGAACTCGCCGCGCCTGTCGAAGGCCGCTACTACGTTGAGGTCAGAGTCGTCGTCCACAGGAAGCACCACGTGTTTGGAGTCCGATAACGTCAACAGAACCGGAGCAGACTTCATGGGACACACCAGAACCTTGTCTCTAAAACACACAGGAACAATTCTACGTAAGTATTCAAATTTATCAATCCACCCTTCACCTTTAAGCACTTTCAACCTGGCACCCCTATGTGGCTAAAATAGCCGATCTACACGTTCAGAATGTGTTGTGACGCATTGTGAGCCTGTAGGCTATTTTTGTACGGCACCATTGTACTAAGAAGTATAATACAGGGTTAAGTGGTTAATCTGGTGGTACTGCAAGTTGAGTTTTATAACAGTGGTTCTCAAACATTTTTATGTCAAGTTTAGAACACTCACAGGTCTCTGGGATGGTACTGGAGTTTGAGGATGGGCGAGGGGAAGCGGAACCTCTGGTCACAGTCCCCTGTCAGGACGTCCCACTGTGACACAATGTTGTCTGTTGACGCACTCACCAGCTTGTGACCGTCTCGACTCCAACTGCAAACAGACACACAGATAGAGACAAAACCCTTCAAGGTATAGGACTGTGGTTCTCAAATGGCTTCAGAGACCTGAATTTAGAATCACACCAAGAAAACAGTGTGTGTGTGTGTGTGTGTGTGTGTGTGTGTGTGTGTGTGTGTGTGTGTGTGTGTGTGTGTGTGTGTGTGTGTGTGTGTGTGTGTGTGTGTGTGTGTGTTTACGGTCCCACCAGACTTTGTGCAGGCGTCTTTTTGCCTGCACAACACAGCGTTTTATACTTTATTAACAGTTTTGCGTTTTGATGGCATTGCACGGTTTTACGCCCATTGCCCACACCTTGCGTTTATGCCCTCTTGAAGCCAGGCCCAGGGTGCCCATGGTACACAGGCAAAGATAATAAGATATTGCTTTAAAAACAAATTTTGTGTGATCGGGCGGGGACCTGAAAGTGTGTGACAGTTGCGTATCTGGTTGCCTGGCAACATGAAGACAAAATGCACCGTAAGCTGCATTGTAGACTGCACGAAGAAGGCGTTGTGCACAAGCTGCGTTTTTCAGCCTTCAACCAAAGTCCGGTGTGCCCATGCCCATAACCTAAAAGGTCCAATGTATTACCATAAAGAGCAGACAGGATGGATATGTGCACTGATGATTTTAGCGATGCCTCGTGTGAGAAAGTCCCAGATGACGATGCGGCCATCATTGCATCCCACTGCCAGCAGGGTGCCCCAGCGGTTGAAGGTACACGTGAGCGCCATGCTAATACAGTCCAGAGTGCCATCTGACTCCTGAAAAGACACATAAGAGGACACAACATCTTTACAGCTTTTCACAACAGAAATTCAAGCTTAATTCAAGCACTTTCCCATAATATTTGCTGCATAGATACATTCTGTAAACAGACCGTCTTTTTTTACATTAGTACGAGTAGTTATACGTTATGTTATCTTGGGTGCGTATTGTGAATCATCTTCACATAAGGAGGTTCTACAGTATGTAAACAATTCACACATTTTATAACAGCTCAGTAAGTTGAGCACACGCATCACTGGTGTATATCTAAAAGTAGCTCTCCACCGCACCGACATCGGCGGCGATAAGTGTTGGAAAGCGTCTGTTGCAGAGAATCTGCTGTTGAATGGGCGGTGGGTGCACTGTCGCGTCGGACGTTGTAGGGAGGCTTTCGACCGTCAGATATAGAGCTCTCTGGTTGGCTGGGGGCTAGGGACCCTTTCTAAAATGCGGGACATTTATTTTGTCTGACTACAGCACATATCCATGGTATATACACAATACTACAGCTGCAGGTGTGCTCAAAATGCAGCTGCAGGTGTGCTCAAAATGCAGACACAAAGCGTGGGACAGTGCAGGCTTGTCTCATTCCAATCTGGGAACCCAGCGCCAAATGAAAAGGAAAAACAGCGCCCTCTGCTGTTTTTGACTATCTCAGTTGGCTCTGGGAGGAAGAAAACGTAGCACCCGTGCGCAAGGAAACCGGGGTTTTGGTCTGCCTTCAGCGCATCACTTCCGGTGGTGCGACTATGTTTTCATTCCCACTAACAATATTTCTACACGGAACACTAACACCACTTCTCCCAGAGAACATGGATTGTTTTGGTTATAAGCCCACTTGTTTCTATGATGAAAGAGCAAGTTAAATCTTTCTTTCCGTGGTTTTGTCTGCTCCGCGGACGCTATTGTTAAATGAGTGTCGGTTTGTTTCGAGTGGGGAAGGATCGACGGACACGTGAATCCCGCCCACTACATTTGATTGGGTAAAGCGCGGCCTTCTACCTGATCTGAAGGCACGCCCACGTGTAGGCTTAGGCTACTGCGTACATGTTATGACGAACCTCCCCGACAGAATCTGTTCTTGAGAGATTAGTCTCATTCAAATACCGAACTGTCAGCTGTCATATTTTCTCTTAAACTAAACTATAGCGTATGCTGTATCTTTAACTTAAATCATATTTTTTTCCTTTAAGACAAGAAAGGTCTGTAAAAACACAGAAGCAACCGGTGTTCTATAGGTTTCACTTGAGTTTTATTTTACCATTGCAAACCAGAGTGCTCATTCTCCAACTGTTTCATGGGACAATTAATATACTGGGAGGATACTAGATTGGCCATTTTATCAATTGAAAATTATGATGATGAAACGTTGGATTGCTTCGTGGATTCACAAGGCTTGTGTGGTGAGTAGCCTATCCTACAGTAGGCTACTCGAACAGAAATGACAGGCTTCCATTTTCTTCTTATAATTCTAGTTATTTATTATATTGTATCGATCATTAGTTGAAGTAAAATTATATGGCTGTGTGCGCATTATGCTGCCACTTGCTGCAGGCATGCAGTGTTTATTGTTTTAATTAACATTAAATATGAAAGATATTATCCACCAAAATAGAGATAACCGTGTGCCTATGCCCTAGGCAGTTATTTGTATAATTCCTCAAATGATTTAAGCATGTACATGTTCATGTGTTTGTTGTTGAAAAACCATAGGCTATTTTTAGCACCATAGTAGAGTCTGTATTTTTAGCACCATAGTAGAGTCTGTTGTTGTTGAAAAAAACATCAAACCATTAGCCAGAGGCAATTTTTAGCTGAATGCACCTGAGAGCCGACTACTATGGTGCTAAACATAGCCTATGGCTTGACAACGTGTTTTTCAACAACAAACCTGCTGCTATCCGAGGGTCGAAAGCCGACCGAACTTGCTCGTTCGGCTTTTGACGCTTCCCTAAAACTTGCGACCAGACGCGACCCACCGCCCATTCAGCAGATTTTTGGCAACAGACGCTTTCCAACACTTAACCGCCACTGACTTCGGTGCGGTGGAGAGCTACCTTAAGGGGTACAGTTTTATAACATACAAGATTAGTATGGTTAACTTAAATCACTGCCATCACTGCACCTCCCAAGTACAAGTCTATGAGTTCATTATAAAATAATACCTGTTATTATAACCTGTGCAATGTTATTGCTTTATCTATTTCTGTCTGTGCAATATTACTGTAGAATTATTGCTCAGTGTTCACTTCAAACGTGGTCCGCACCAAGCCAAATTCCTTGTTATGTGAACATACTTGGCCAACATCCAGATTCTGTTTCCAAAACCTACTTCTACTTTATACTTAATCCGTATTTGTGTATTAACTGGTTAATGACATATTTATAATGTGACGCGTTGTGAGCTTGTCAATCTGCTATTTTCAGCTAAATATTTCCCCACAATAACAGAAAAAAGACACTAGCAAGTGTAAAGTGGTTAAGCCAAAAACAAATATATAATATAGGTAGATTGGTGCAGGCAAGAGAAAAGCAAATGTCCAATGCATAAACATAGCAGAAGCTTGTAAAGTGATTGGACAGTGTTGCTACAGTCTCTGACGTCAAAACACCTAATTCCTATGAATTGAATACACAGGACCCCAATAGAAATAAGCCATACTGCTTTCTTGGGTTTATACTTTTTAGCATCCTTTTGTAAGAAACTGTACCTCTGTGCTTTTTTTTTGCAAACTGTTAATAAAAGCATTCAATCAATACTATATCTCACTTGTACTAGTAGAATTAATGAACAGATTTGCATACCTCTGGATAGTTCTGCCCGAATGACTCTGTAAACAAAGCAAAGGAATATAATGAATAATATAATATTGAATATATTCAAAATAAAATATATATAACAAAAAATTATGATCACATAATAAATAAGAAAAATGTTTGTTTACACACAGAGTATATAAACCGACAAGCTGACAAGCTTTTTGTGTAAGATAGCTTGTAGATCTGTTCTTTGTGACACCGTCATACCACTCAGTATAAAGACAAAGCCATTCATACTAAATGTAACGGAACTTCTAAGATTACATAATGTTGATAATTCATCCTCTACATGTTCACAGTACACTAGTTTAGCACAGATAAATACCAGTATAAATACAGTTTATAACAGTGGTGTAAAGTAACTAAGTACATTTACTCAAGTACTGTACTTAAGTAAAATGTTGACTTATTTTTACTTTAGTAGAGTATTAACCATTTTCAGTACTTTTACTCCGCTACATATCAGAGGCAAATAAGAATACTTTTACTCCACTATAATTATTTGAAAAAGTTACTAGTTACTTTGTAGATTGTGTTTATTATTACAAAACATAAATATTTTTATACATTTGAAAACGTGTGAAACAGGACATTCTGCATAATGACTATTTTCTACTTTTGATACTTTAAGTGCATTTCGATACCAATACGTTTGTACTTTTACTCAAGTAAATTTTGAACATCGGACTTTTAAATGTAACAGAGTATTTCTATACTGTGGTACAGTGCTGATACTTTTACTTAATTCAAACAATTTAGCACTTCTTCCATCACTGCAGTTTACAGTAATTAAGTAGTTAACAATGATTTATTTGACTAATCGAACACCACTGCCATGCTAGGCTAACATGCTAACAAGCTGTTCTCGTCGTAGCGACTAAACGGATCTCGTGAACATTTCTAGACTTAATAAATAACACAAAAAAACTATTAATATTTACCGAGCAATTCTAAGTTCATTGTGAAGAGATTAACTCATCCAAACAGGGTGAATGCAGCGCTGTGTTGTTGTTCTGCACGGCGTCACACAACAGTTAGCCTCAGATTAGCCTCCGATGCTAACATATCAACAGCGCGACTGGCGCCTAGCCGTCAACAAAGGACCCCAAACAAAGAGGCATCACACAAACATGCCTGAATGGAAATTCAGTGGGGGGGGGAAGTACTTAATTGTTTTACTTAAGTAAAAGTATCAATACTGCAATGCAGAAATACTGTTACAAGTAAAAGTCCGGTATTCAACATTTACTTGAGTAAAAGTACAAAAGTATTGGCATCAAAATGTACTTAAAGTATCAAAAGTAGAAAGTACTCATTATGCAGAATGTCCCATTTGACACGTTTTAAAATGTATACAAATATTTTAAAAATAGCTGATCTACAAGCTCACAATGCATCGCATCGCTACGCATGTGAGCTTGTAGATCAGCTATTTTAAAATGGCCAAAATGGGTTGGAGTGGAGTAGTTAATTAATATTTTGTAATAATAATCAAAATCTACAAAGTAACTAGTAACTAAAGTTTTCAAATAATTGAAGTGGAGTAAAAGTACAAAATATGCCTCTGAGATGTATGGAGTAGAAGTGAAAGTATAGAAAATTGGAAATACTCCAGTATTAAGTAAAAAAAAAAACATACCTCAAAATTGTACTTAAGTACAGTACTTGAGTAAATGTACTTAGTTACTTTACACCACTGGCTATACTAAGTAAACCTTTTGTTGCCTTTATTATATTGTATTATAATACAATATAATAAAGGCAACAAAAGGTTTACTTAGTATAGCTAACTTTCGAGTTGTTTTACATTTGATTTGATATTATTATTTATTTTTAATTGTATTGTAAGAATTTCAAATAAAGTGAATAATTAGTTAAATTAAACTACTCGTGAAACAGTCCCAAGCCACATTTTGGCCCCGGTGACCTGCTGAAGCAGTTCACGGTTACTTTCAATAAAACCTGACGTCTTATCACGCAACTGCACATGAAAGAGCCAACATGGCGTACTTGAGCCTCAAACCAGCGTTGCCATCTGCTATTTTCCAAAAAATCTCTAAAACTATTTGACATTTTAACAACACAAATCTTGTATGGCATAAATGTTTTCAGATGGGGGGGTCCACAGACAAATAGGCTACATATTAATTTGGGGGGTTCTTGACATGAACATGTTTGAGAACAACTGGTTTAAACATTAGGAAGTCCACATAAGCAACTGCACTTTAGAAACAACAAGGCCAAATTGCCAATAAAAGCAACTGCGCTACACTTTAGAAACAAGCCCCAAAAAAACGCAACCCTCAACTACCAATAACTTACAAGCAACTTTACAGAAAAACAAGCCCAAAGTCGCTTATAATAAGCAGACATGGCAACGCTATCAATGCCGTGGAAACACGGGCCTCTCTGCATCGTTCTGAAACGGACCAATGGGAGCAGAGCATTATGTAGGTCACTAGACGTGTTATGATTATGACACCCAGCAGGCAGCATAGAAGTACAACACCTAGAAAAGGTGAATAGTTAGGAACGCAGTGTACTCTAAAGTACCCAATGTGCAGTCTGATTCTGCAAAGTAACCAAAGCTGTGGGTAAATGCGGAAGTGAAAAATGAAGTTAAATATTTATTTTTTAAATAATAGGAGTAAACGTATAAGTAGCAGAAAAAATGAAATACTCAAGTAAAGTATTAGGCCTATCTCAAAATTGGAAATTGTAGCCTACTTTTAATTACAGCATTTGTACCCACATGTTCAGAACCTTTGTGTCTAACAACTCATCGTGTAGTGAGTTCATGTCTATGTTATCATACATCTACAACTTCCGGTGTGCTGGAAAAAACAGAGCATGCGCACTGGCTTTTTTTTTTTATGAAACCATAATCTGATTTTGAGATCCAGTAAAGACATCAGAAGCTTTTACAAGGATCAGAAGAATCAACAAGTCCACTGGATGCTAGAAGAACATGATGAAAATCTAACTCTGACTGAAGATCATCACTTATACCAGGTGAGTGGTAATAACATTGTAATAACGTGTATGAGGATGAATTCAGTACCTGTGGACTCACTTGCATTAGTGCATAAGTCCCACTGACCCAATTATGACTGCAAATTAATATGTATTTGTCTGCGGACCCCCATCTGAAAATATTTTATGCCAGGGACCCCATACAAGATTTGTGTTGTTAAAATGTAAAAAAAAAAAAAAAAAAGCCTTCCAAGATTTGTTTTGAAAATAGCAGATGTGAGCTTGTAGATCGGCTATTTTCAAATAGCCAATGCAGTGCTGACAAATTGTTGCTATTATTGTTCAGTTATATACAATGTCATTTTAATGGTATTTTATATCACAAGTTGGACTTATTGCATTCAAACTGGGATTGTGAGCTCTCCTCAGAATGACCCACATTCTCCAATTTGACACAATTTCTATCTCTGTACATTCATCGTATCCCTTTCCACTAACATTTACAACCGTATTCTGACTTCGAATAATTTGTATTAGTTGGAATGTTCATCCTATACCCTTCGACACATTCTTTTTCCGCCCAGAAATGTTTGGCGCTGCCTCAAGATCATTTGCTGTATATTGCAGCCAACATTATTATAATATATTACATGGTCTTACAAATGTACACTCTCAGAGTTAACAATCCATATAATGAATGAGTTATTTTAATCAATGCATATGGTAGCGTATGTTAATACTCTTGGAGGTGGCCTTCCTACTCTTCCAGTGAGACATTTAAGACCATGGTGTTAGGTAGGTCACCTGGAAGCAGTACTGCTTGAAGCTCATGTGCAATATCTCCCCTGGCAAAGTGAAGATTGCACTATTGTATGACCAGTAGATCTTTGGAACCCGGGATTGAATCTTAGAACAGACATAAAACTTACAGATTGATGATTTGGCTGTGTACATATCAATGGTTCTCAAAGTGTGGCTCCCATGTGGAATAGGCTATTTTGGAAACATTTTAACACTGCACACCTTGAGGGGTCTGAGGAAGAAATTATATTATGTTATTATGATTGGTTGTAATCTTATTTCCAGTACATTATGTTGTTCATCTTATGTTATTCATCCTTGTGCCCTATGATACATTATATTTTACAAAAGCCAAGATGTCTCTCTTAGACCTGATAGCTATTGTTTATTACATTACATTACAGTCATTTAGCAGACACTTTTATCCAAAGCGACTTACAATAAGTGCATTCAACAAAGGTAGGCAAGAAAACTACTAATCACCAGAAGTCTTAAGTGCATTCTCTTCTTAAACAAGCAACTAAGAGCATACCTAGCGTTAAGGTAAAAGTGCAATATATCAGCTACCTACTTTCTTAAACAGATGAGACAAATAGGAAAATCAAATGAGCAAGAGCTAAAACAAATAAGTGTATCAAATAAACAAGAGCCAATAAAACAAGAGCCCAACAAGTAGGCAAGGCTAAGAGGAAGGGTCAGGGTAGTGTTTCCTGAAGAAGTGGTTTTTTTGCCTGCGGCTAAAGATGTGTAGTGACTCTGCTGTCCTGACTCTGCTGTTCATGGTACAGCTTGTCCTTGTAACATGACAGTATAACTATGGTCTGATTCATCCTACCACAGGCCTGTGCGTAGTCAATGTACAACATCTCCCCTGTCCACTAATGTATTAAAGCACCAACACCACCACCTTCTAAGTAGTGCTCTGACCACGTTATTTCCTATTACTGATTGGCCGTGAATTCCACCACAGGTCCCTGACAGAAGAATATATTTTCAGATGGGGATCCGCGGCCAAATAGCCTGCATATTCATTTGGTGGTCCTCGACATTAAAAAGTTTAGTTTGCGAACCACATTATGAGAAATAACAGATACATACTACTCATTTATGTAATACTCATTTATATGCTAACTATTGTAACACTTTCTTTAGAAAGCTGTCGCTGTGTGCCCCCACCCCTCACCATGGCCCCCAACAAGATCAACTCCATCCACTGGTTCCGCAAGGGGCTGCGTCTCCATGACAACCCCTCCCTGCTGGAGGCGGCGCGCGGCACCGACACGCTACGCTGTGTTTACTTCCTGGACCCCTGGTTCGCCGGGGCGTCCAACCTTGGGGTCAACCGCTGGAGGTGAGAGAGAGAGAAAGTGTGTGTGTGTGTGTGTGTGTGTGTGTGTGTGTGTGTGTGTGTGTGTGTGTGTGTGTGTGCAGCAGTTCATCGAGCTAATGAAATAAATAATACATTTGTTTTAATCTTAATAAAAGATTATACATAACATAGGCAATCTGCAAGCTCACAACTCGTAGCATCATGATGCATTGTGAGCTTGTATCTCGCGTGACACCAAAGCATATTATGCTCGCCTTATGTTTTTGAATTGCCGATGTACAAGCTCACAATGCATAGCTACGTGACACATTGTAAGCTTGTAGATCTGCTACTTTCACAGAGTGTTTGCCTATTATGCCCAGATCAGAGATGCTAGGGCTCAAGTGTTAACAAAATCAATTAATAGATAAACAAAGTAAAATTATTTCAGGTGAAACTAAGTAGGTTTTTGTCAAGCAAGACATGCATGATCAGTGGTGGACAAAGTATATACTCAAGTTAATAGTATAGTAGTAGTAAAGTATTCAAAAGTACACATTACAAAGTACATTTCCAGACATTTTCCAAAATATTGAAAAGAGTCGATCTACAGGCTCACAACGCATCGCTCTGTGACGTGTTGTGAGCCTGTAGATCGGCTATTTTCACTATATTTGAAGTAGGGCAGAAGTGTTTAATTCATAATATGTTTTTGAAAGTTTCGGTCAAAAAGAGTCCCTCCCTAGAAATGTGATGAAGTCAAAAGTACAATATAAAAAACAAAAATCAAATACTAACAAAAAAATACTGTAGCCTACTCAAGTAAGGCAAGGAAGTTTTATTTGTATAGCCCATTTCAACAACAAGGCAATTCAATGTGCTTTACACAGAACATCACGCAAAGGAAACTCAATTATACAATGACATTAGGATGCATAAAACAAAAGAAGTAAAAAAATATAGATATTTTATGTATATGTTATTTTATATATAAATATAAAATAACATATACAGTTACAGTGCGGAAGAGAAAGAATAAGTACAAAAAAAAAGAAAAGTAACTCAATCATATAAGTAAATGTACTTGGTTACTTTCCACCACTGTGCAAAACACATGATATAACACTGTAATGACCAAGTATTGGGCTGAAAACTCCATCATTTAGGTCAGGTGGATACTAGTGCTTTGTCTGACACGCATGGGATGCAACGTGTGAAGCGCGCATGGGCCCACGTGCACGTTGAGTCATACAACTCACAATGGCTTCGTGGCAGGCTATTACTGTAGATTGTGTTAGATTGGCGCTATACTCCATCCCTAAAAACCTGAAACGGGGCATCGTGTTCTTTTGACGATAAACAGCAAAACAGCTCTGATTGGTTCAGGATCTCAGAACACGGATACACGTCCTGTTGTATTTTGCTTTATTCTCTGACCCGGTTGGGACTGTGGACTACAATACCCTGTGGACTACAATACCCAGAAGTTGTCCTTTTGTATGTTACAATACATATTGTACTGTTTTGATTGGTTGAATATTTCATTAGTCAGAAATGTAAACAGCATGCGGTACAGTAAGACATTAAAGCTAAGAGGATAACACAAAAAAGTCCTGGGGTCTTGTTTCCATTGTGGTCCTAAGTATTCAATTCATCAACATAGCTTTAGCATAGATTTTATTCGGTGACATTACATAAAAAAGAGCAGTAGCACTTTCCTGACATACATAGTCATAGCATCTCAGAGGATAAAACATAATAAAGCCCAAGGGCTTATTTCCATCATACATTCCATTTACATCATCCCATGACAACATGACAACAATAAGAAATCCAGAGGATAGCACTTAAAATGTATCTCTTATTTCCATAGTGATGCTCAGTGTAAACCAAACACAAAACACTAACTCTCTTGAGTCCAAAATGGATACATTTAAATTTATAAATTATTGTTAAGAATAATATGGTAGTGCGTGCGTGCGTGCTGCGTGGGGAGCATAGAAAAATCAGATTTTTTAATGTTACTAGGTTCAGGCCGCTACGCGAACATATTGTTCCTTTCATTCCGGGAGTTTCCAAGATGCCAACATAGACCACAATAAGAGGCAGGTTAGTGGGCCAATGGAGAGTTCTGAGTCACTGGTTGCTACAGAGATGACCTAAATTTAGGCGGAAGCTCAAACTGCTGCCATCTAATGGTAAAACGTTAAACTAAGCAACTAACCGTGAAGAGCACGGTGTGTGTGTGTGTGTGTGTGTGTGTGTGTGTGTGTGTGTGTGTGTGTGTGTGTGTGTGTGTGTGTGTGTGTGTGTGCGTGCGTGCGTGCGTGCGTGCGTGCGTGCGTGCGTGCGTGCGTGCGTGCGTGCGTGCGTGCGTGCGTGCGTGCGTGCGTGCGTGCGTGCGTGCATGCGTGCGTGCATGCGTCCGCGTGTGTGTGTGTGTGTGTGCGTGCGTGCGTGCGTGACTGCGTGTGGGGAGCATCAGTCAGGCGGTTGCAAACCAGTTAGATTCACTGTTTAAGTTATATTGTCTCACATAGGTTTCCCTCTATTCCTTATCCTATGTCATCTTGATGATGCATATACTTTGGTACATACAGTATCTGCCAAAAAGGATCAAACACAAAAAAGCTGGAGAGCGGCCCAAAGATCTCCTTTACATTGGCAAAGGCAGATTGCCAAAACATATTCATATTCAACTGGTACAACCCTAATGTCATTTAATCTACAGTGGGTCATATTCAGTATTAAACTGATTTGTTACAGTTAAACTGCTCCTGCTTATCTATGAGCAGTTCCACTGTAGGCCACTGGGTGTCATAGGACAGCAAGCAAATAAAGGGTCCAGTCATGTTGAATGCCTCCAAGTCATAATATTATGATACCCATGATGATGTGATACACAGTGGTGGAAAAAGTACTACATTTCTTTACTTAAGTAAAAGTATCAATATTGCAATCTGGAAATACTCTGTTAAAGTAAAAGTACAAAAGTATTGGTATCAAAATGTACTTAAAGTACCAAAAGTAGAAAGTACTCATTATGCAGAATGTCCCATTTCACAAGTTTGCAAATGTATAAACTATCAATTTAGAGAGAATAGCAGATCTATGCGACGCGTTGTGAGCTTGTAGATCAGCTATTTTCAACGGCTGCCGTGTTAAGTGGTCCGGTGGGTGGGCCCTGATCCGGGAAAAGGTTGTGAACCCCTGGTTTACAGACATGTGTTGTTGTTGCTGTTGTTTCAGGTTCTTGCTGCAGTGTCTGGAGGATCTGGACGCTAGCCTACGCAAGCTCAACTCTCGTCTGTTCGTCATCCGAGGGCAGCCGGCCAACATCTTCCCACGACTCTTCAAGGTAAACAACATCCGGCCTCTCTGGCCATGTAGTCCAATCAGGTCAGAGCTTTTAATAGTTACACCTTGAACATGGCAATTTAAATATTGGAATTTCAACTGTAACTCTGGAAGAGTACCTTGCTGTTGTTGTTGTTTCTAAAACATTTAAGAAAAGACAGATTAAGTGTCATTTTGCCTTGGCTATTAAAAATAGCAGATCTACAAGTTCACAGCACGTCACTTCGTGCCGCGCTGCAAGCTTGTACATCTGCTATTTATGGACATTTTTGGAAAATCTTGAAAGTGAGAACTACTGATTTAGAAGGCATTTATAGAATCGGCCTCAGGTCTTAATGGGTTAAATGGCAATTATAATCTGATAAGTATCATTAAAGAACAGATGTAAATTGATATGTCTGACCAGAGCTCACAGGTGAGAATGTTGTGTGTCCATACAGGAGTGGAACGTCACTCGCCTGACGTTTGAATGTGACTCGGAGCCCTTCGGGAAGGACAGGGACGCTGCTATCAAGAAACTGGCTGAGGAAGCTGGAGTGGACGTCATCACGCGCACCTCACACACACTTTATGACCTGGACAAGTGAGTGTGTGTGTGTGTGTGTGTGTGTGTGTGTGTCTGCATTTTGGCTATTTTCACAATTTTTTAAATAGGGCACAAGTGGTTAATTCATAGCATATTTTTGTCCCTTCCTAGAAATGTAGTGAAGTAAACATATTTTGTGTGAAAGTTATCAGCTTGCAAAAAAAAAGAATAATAATAATTTACTTAAGTACAATACTCAAGTAAATGTACTTACAGTAGGTACTTTCCTCCATTGTGCATAACACATTGTGATATAACACAGTACGGACAAAGTATTAGGCTGAAAAACATGAGAAGCGTGCATGGGCCCACATGTGCACGTTGAGTCATACAACTCGGCTTTGTGGCAGGCTATATTAGACGTGTGAAATATAATTGTGTTAGATTGGCGCTATACGCCATCCCTAAAAACCTGAAACGGGGCATTGTGATTGGTTTAGGATCTCGTCCGTGTGAGTGAGTGAGTGAGTGACTGACTGACTGACTGACTGACTGACTGCGTGTGAAGTTATAGTTTTGAAATATTCTCTCAAGTCTCTAAAGACATTCTCTCATAATGTGTTTTTCTTTGGTGGGATATTCAACGTTCTGTTTGCTTGCTCCTCCACCTTCTGTCCATCCACAGGATCATTGAGCTGAACGGGGGTCAGCCTCCACTGACCTTCAAGCGCTTCCAGGCGTTGGTGAGCTCCATGCCCCCGCCGGACCTCCCCGCGGAGCCCCTCACCCGGACCACCATGGGCGCCTGTGTCACCCCCGTCACGGAGGAGTGCAGGAGGAAGTACAGCGTCCCCCTCCTGGAGGAGCTCGGTGAGAGCACACACACACACACACACACACACACACACACACACACACAACACCCCAAAACACTGTGTGCACACTTTTAACCCATTCAATCTGGGAACGGATCTGTGTCATTTTAAGATTTCTTTGGCTTTTAAAAAAATAGCAGATCTACAAGCTCATAGCGCGGCACCGAGTGCCGCGCTATGAGCTTGTAGATCTGCTATTTCTTTGAACAGTCGTGGAGAATTTGTGCAATCTTTGAATATATATATATATGTGTTTTCAAGCGAACATTTGAGAAGAGTCTTGCTCAGGGACAAATTTCATTTCATCGACACATATGCTGGCGTGGCCTGGAATCGTACCTGGGGCAACCAGGGCCTCTGGCTCCCTAGGCGGGCTCACTAACCACTCAGCTATGGCCGTCCCTGGAACAACATATTTTGAGATGGGGGTCCGCGGCCAAATACATATCATTTTGTGGGTCCTTGACAATTTTTTGGCCGCGGACCGCATCTCAAAATGTTTTGTTCCAGGGACCCCCAGAAGCAAATATTTGAGTTACAAATGTTCGCTTAAAAAAATTCGATCCACAAAAAAATTGTGGATAGAATGCTTCTATCCACAACTTATTTGAATTAATAAAAGGTTATTTTAACCCAGTGGCTCTCAACCTTTTCTGGATCAGGGCCCACTTGAAAATCTGGAAATTCGGCTGCCGTGTTAAAGTGGTCAGATGGGTGGGCTGCATGCATTTTCAGAGCACGTTTATTTTAATGATCAGTCAGTCACTTGTGTTCCTCCTTGGATCAATGGGACTAACGCAGTATACTTTAAGCTATTACTTAGTGGTATTTATTGGACATTTGTGGATTCATGGTTCTGGACAACCACTGATCTGACAGTGTGCTGCTCCAGATATGCGAGGCACACAGATACGCAAAGATTTTGTGCATTTATAGATAGATGTATCAATTGAAATACAGTAGATCCATAGGACCATGTATTTATTTTGTGTTTCATGGCAGGCTTCGACACAGAGGGGCTGGGCGCCGCCGTGTGGCCAGGTGGTGAAACTGAAGCTCTGGCTCGAATAGAAGGTCAACTTGGTCCCGATGTCTCGACGGTATAACACGCACGCACACAGTTTAGCCATTTCAACACCACTGGGGTGTACAGATATTCTCACACTAAGAGACAGAGGGAGTTTGTATTTTGTGTTCGTTTTTGGGCCAGAAACAGCTCTTTTGATAGAGGTAAAGGTCACTGACCTTTGACCCCTGCTCTCTGTGTGTTCTAGGCGTGGCAGATGAATTTTGAGCGTCCTAAAGTCAGCTCCAACCCCCTGTTGCCCAGCAACCTGGGTCTGAGCCCCTACCTGCGCTTCGGCTGCCTGTCCTGCCGTCTCTTCTACAGCAAGCTGGCCGAGCTCTACAAGAAGGTGTGTATAGGGGCGTGCCAGGTCACAATGCATCATGGGAAATGTACGAACACAGAGAAATAGATGTTAATTATGTTCATATGGGCAGGGCCGGCTTTAGGCAATTTGGCGCCCTAGGCAAAAAATGTCCTGGCCAGGGGTGGATTAACCCTTCGTGGTACCCGGTGCTTGGACCCGGTTCGGTGCCCCCTGGGAGCGTTTTGTCAACGGTTATGCCACCACTAGTCCTGGCGCCCCCCCCCCCCATTTAAAAATAAGAGCACCTCAGTCTCTTTTAAACAGAAAGTAATTCAGAGGACAGGAGCCTATCCTATGTCTTTTTTGGCGCCCCCCCCTAGTGGCGCCCTACATTACATTACATTACATTACAGTCATTTAGCAGACGCTTTTATCCAAAGCGACTTACAATAAGTGCATTCAACATAGGTAGGGAACGAAAACTACTAATCACCAGAATTCTTAAGTGCATTTTCTGCAAAAACAAGCAACCAAGAGTATACCTAGCGCTAAGGTAAAAGTGCATTATATCAGCTACCTATTTCCTTAAACAGATGAGACAAAAATTGCAAAATCAAATGAGCAGGAGCTAAAACAAATAAGTGTATCGACTTGTGTATCGGCGCCCTAGGCAACTGCCTACTCTGCCTAATGGGCGCGCCGGCCCTGCATATGGGTTATAATACAAATATTTTTGAATCTACTACCGGTATAATAATCAACTGAAATGCCCTTCAGCAGCGAGAGGTTTTCCCTTTTATCCAATTAAGTCATATTTCCCCCAAAAAGATCTACAAGCTCTTGTATAGCTTGTAGATCTGCTTTTTTCGTTACTACTTTACTTTTTTATTTAACAAAATGTGTAACGTGAATTGTTTTGAAGATTTGAAATGATGGGATTCGTTCAGATTTTTGTTTTGTTTCCCTTTTTTTTTTTTTTACATTCGTTTAACATTTAATGAAATTCTGTGATTTGTTTATTTATTTATTCATATTTAAATGTTATTCATGGAAATCTTTCACCTATATAATGACATGACCTTGCCCATCGCCAGGTGAAACAGGACGGCAGCCTCCCCGTCTCGCTGTGCGACAAGCTGTTGTGGCGCGAGTTCTTCTACGCGGCCGCCACCAACAACCCACGCTTCGACCGCATGGACGGCAACCCCATCTGCATCCGCATCCCCTGGGACAGGAACCCTGAGGCGCTGGCCAAGTGGGCCGAGGCCAGGACGGGCTTCCCCTGGATCGACGCCATCATGACCCAGCTGAGGCAGGAGGGCTGGATCCACCACTTAGCCAGACACGCTGTGGCCTGCTTCCTGACCAGAGGAGACCTGTGGATTAGCTGGGAGGAAGGCATGAAGGTAGTGGAATTATCCGTTCATATGTTTTATATATTGGCTACTACATCAGCAAATCTATGTGAAATAATTCTAATAGACTAAATTGATTTGTCCGATGAACCACTCGAGCCCTATTTAATACTTTGTTGTACAACTGTGTTGCACAAAAATAGCGGAAATAGTGCATCACGACACATTGTGAGCTTATAGATCTGCTGTTGTGGATCGGATATAATTCTTAATATGGCTGTTACATGTGTGTTCATTCATGCAGGTGTTTGAGGAGCTGTTAGTGATGTATGTGTTCATTCATTTGCAGGTGTTTAAGGAGCTGTTAGTGATGTGAGTGTTGATTAATTTGCAGGTGTTTATGGAGCTGTTAGTGATGTGATTGTTGATTCATTTGTAGGTGTTTGAGGACCTGCTGTTGGATGCAGATTGGAGTGTGAACGCGGGCAGCTGGATGTGTCACTCGTGCAGTTCCTTCTTCCAGCAGTTCTTCCACTGCTACTGTCCTGTTAGTACCGGAAGACGCATCGACCCAAACGGAGACTACATCAGGTAAACATGATGTAGTCATGTGTAACCACGCGTGTAGGGGATCAGAGAGAAAATCAGAGGCCCCCTACACACTATATACTTATTGTACGATGAATAGCGAAAATAGCCGATCTACATGTGAGCTTGTAGATTTTCACTTTTTGAAATTGAAAAGAAAAAGAAAAAAAGAGAGTTGAATATTTTGACTATTGTACAATATAATGCCATGCCCAAAATAGGGATGCCAGGTAGGTGGTTAGATTCTTTAACACTACTGTATACTCTGCCTCCTTGTGGCCATTGTGATGTGGTGCTGTGGTCGTAATGTCTCCATGTGCTTGCAGACGCTACTTACCTGTTCTCCGAAATTTCCCGGCGAAGTACATCTACGACCCCTGGAACGCCCCGGAGGAGGTGCAGCGGGATGCGCACTGCATTGTGGGACAGGACTACCCCAAGCCCATGGTGAACCACGCCGAAGCCAGCCGCCTCAACATCGAGAGGATGAGACAGATCTACCAGCAGCTGTCACGATACAGAGGCCTAAGTAAGGAACACGGACCACAGCACTCTTTATGGGGAGGTTTGATTGATTGATTGATTGAAATTTTTATTAGGCAAAAGAATGTAAAACAACACAGTTACATTTATAATGCTTTTGTCTAAAAGGTCCGGCCAAAAAAGTCCTTGCGGACTTGTTTCCGTTGGGGTCCTTGAGTTAATTTCATAGACATATATAGTAGCAACCAAACAGTTCAAAAATCAACATGAAAATACAGATAATACAGAAAAAGTACCACTATGAACAAAAAAAGCATTTAAAAATATATGTACAAAAAGGAAGGGGGGGGGGAGCATGGAAAAATAAAAAATTATATACAAAAAAGCATGAGGAAATACAAAATATGTACAAAAAGAGAGGGGGGGGGGGGTCGTCTGTCTACAGGGAAACTGGTACTAGCTCCTCTTTCGGCCTCCAGAAAGATGGGTTTTTAGGGCTGTTTTGAATGAGCCCAGCGAACTGCATTTTTTGAGGGATGGGGTTAGACTATTCCATTCCTTGGTGGCTGTGCTATAGAAGGAGAATTTGCCCATGTTTGTTTTATGGGTGGGTGGTACCAGATTGTTGTTTACGCTCCCTCTAGTTTCGTGGCTGTGGGTGTCACTAACTTTTTCGAGGTATTTATACAGATATGCGGGTATAGGGGGCATATCGGGCAAATCTGCATTTACAATTTTGAAGACCAGACCCATTTTTAGTTGTTTAACCCTGTCTTCCACCCTGAGCCAGCCTAGGCTGGCAAAGTGAATGGGAGAGAGGTGGGTCATGGGCCCCAGTCCGAGAAGTAGTCGGATCAGTTTGTTTTGGGAGGTTTGAAGCTTAGTCTGCAGTGACACTGAGGTGTTGGAGTACCAAGAGGAGCTAGCATAGTCAAAAAGGGGCTGAATCAGGGCCCCTGAGAGGGTCCTGAGGGCCTGAGGGTTGACAAAAGAGGAAACTCTGCCCATAAATCTGGTTCTCTGGTTTACTCCTTTGAGGTATCCTTAGAAAGCGTTGTTTTGAGCTGCCAGCGCCTTTCTGCCATGCATTTCTATGGTAAAGACACACTGGAGCGCTCCTTATTGTGTTTCAGCACTCTCTGCATTTTTGGCAGGGTCCTCTGAGCGTCTCAAGGCAATAGTTACATTTTTGGTGTCACTTTCCTATGCAGTGGGTTGGAGCGACACACCTGCAATCATTGAGCAGAGGCGTGTCGCACAGTTCATGTGTAGTGCTCTAGTCTGGACATGATATAAAAAAGATAGTTTCTTTGGATTTCTCCATTTGTTATGCCTCATTTATGACATGAGCCATACATACACTATTGAAAACTGCCGTTACAATTGCCATGTAGTGTTTTGGCTCTGACAGTTAATGTTGATCCTTTGTAGGCTTGTTGGCAGCGGTGCCATCGGGTCCCATTGAGGACTTGAATGTCAACAGGTGCTGCTCCACTACTAAAAGACCATGTGGGGCCAATGCACATCAAGGTGAGCACCCGGAGCAAATTACCAAGAGGTTATATATTATAAATGTTTTGTAACTTTGTTAACACCTCTCTGAATAATACTCTTCTCTTCACTTTTCGTCTCTTCTCTCCAGGTTGTAGAGATAACCCTAGTGGAACGAGGTCACAGAGAGGAACAACTAATCAGGAGGCTTGCCAGACAGGAAGCAGCCAAGAGTTTGCTGTGCCTCAGAATCCAGGTTTGGAGTAATTTTATTTCTGCTCACTGGAATTAAGTATTTATTTGTTATGTATAACATTTGAAAATCGAACTGCTGTTGTAGTTGAGTTCAGTTCATTTCTGTGTTTCACTGAACTATCACATTGTCAGTGACGGGCAGAAACCAGCAATCTCCAAGTCTTTGTATTTATTTATTTATAAATCAGTGCTATTCAACATCCTTTACGTCTGTGTGTGGGTTTTTACAAATATTGAACCAATGAAAAGTAATAAAAAAAACGCTTCTGACAAACCTCCTAACTCTATTGGATCTTCAAACTGTCGGACAAACCACCAACTCCAACTTGAGTTAGGTGGTTTGTCCATTATTGATTAGAATAGCGAAGTCAGACGGAAACTCCACTTGAGCTGTATTTGGGTAAAGTGATGATAATATAAGGACACATTTAAGTAGCTTACAATGTATAAAGTCACTGTACCAACTTTGATGAGGCAGTTCTAAAAACATGTTTGTTTTTTTTATTTCCTGAAAAGTTAATATTTTGGACATAGTGGTTTCTGCCCGACAGCAGAGATATATGCAGTAAATCATTTGTGCTGGAGAAATGGTGGAAATGAAGAAGATGAAATGAAGAATTATATTACTGTTCTGGATCGCAGCTTTAAATTATTTTGTGCAACAGGAAAATGAGTCTCCATGCTTTTGTATTGGTTTCCTGTCAGGTGCGTTGATACGCGGTGCTGGACGCAGCTCGCTGAAAAGGCAGCGCGAGTCCGAACAGGAAGTGGGCAGAGACACCGACTCTTTTTCAGCCTGCAAAGTTCAACGACAAAGCAAGCAGGTCAGTAAAGGCTTATTTATAATTCATCACATGACTGTGCTATATGACCTAGAAATTACCAAATGAGATGTTTGAAAAATAATAATTACACTTCTTTCAGCTGAATATGTCATTTTTTAAATAGTTTGATCACAAACCATTCTCTAATGCCCATATGCCAGGCTGCATTTTTCCCACTGACAATCAGACACATGAACGAGCATGCCAAAGTAAAGAAAAATACTCCTTTCTATGTACGGTATGTCTCTCTCGGGTGACTGTACTTCTCATCCTATCCCCAAGGGAGATGCCAGCCAAAAAAAAAGAAAACAAATTTCCATCGCTTGTATCTGCGATTTTGTTCATGACCCACATTTCATGACCATAGATGAGAGAAGGAACGAAGATTGACCGGGAGATAGAGCTTTGCATTCTAACTCAGCTCTCTATTCATCATAACAACAAACGCAGTACCACAAATGCAGTACTGCTCCTGCTGCTCCCACTGAGATACTTGAACTCCTTCAAGAATCGCAAGACCTCTTTTCCTACCCAGAGTGAACAATCCACTGGTTTGCTGCTCAGAAGAACCATGGCCTCAGATTTAGAGATGCTGATCTTCATCCCATCTGAGAGGTTAGAATGGTCCTCAAGACCATTGCCGCTGATCTACTCCCATTCATTCAACCCTGAAGAAGGCAGACTGACTGCTGAAACGTTGGTAGTTTTTCATCTCTATGTAATTGCATCCGAAGTCACAAGTTTTCTATTTAAAGTCTCTATAATCGTTGGCACCTCTCCACTACAGGTGTGTGCAGGGACGTGCAGAAGGATTTGGAGAGGCAGGGGCTGGAATTTGAAAAGGGCACCTATTGGATTTTTTTTTAAACAAACAATTACCATACTTTTAGGCCCGAAAACCTGACAAATCCGAAGAGGTATCATTGCGTGCTTAATGTCCTCAAAGTCACGCACCCAACAAGCTTTGAACTGAGCAGATTGGTCCTTCTGTTCCAGAGATAATGGCCAAAACATCTTGAAAACGGACACTTTCGCCGGTTTTCGATCGCCGATTTTCGATCGAATTTTGGCCATTGTCGCCCGTTTTTCTTTAATAACACGGGCTAGGAAGGTCGTACGGCGACAAACTAGATACCTGAGTAAAGTTCACTTTGAGCTGCATCCAACACATCCACTGGCATTTCCGTCGGCCTTACCGTTAGGCTGCTAGGGGTAGTTGAAATACATTTTTTGTTTATTATTTTTTTTTTTTTCAGTCTGGAGAGGGCACTTTTTTAGCGACAGGTAAAAAGGGCAGGGGCTCAAGCCCCCTTTCATGTCTATGTGTGCACGTGCATGGGTGTGTGCTGCATCTTCTTGGACTTTGCGCCACTCCCATTCACTACCACCATTATCAACAACACATCCATAGGCTGCATTCCATCTGCCTTCGAGTCAGCCAGAGTTACTCTGTTCCTTAAAACCAAGTCTTGTCTTGGGGTGTCTGCTGGCCTAGCGGTCCAGGCGCATACCACATATGCTGGTAATCCAGCTTGACAGCGTGTCGCGGGTTCGACTCCCGTTCCCGATGACCTTTGCTGTATGTCTCCCCCCCATCTCTCCCCATTTCCTGTCAGCCTACTGTCCTGTCAAAATAAAGGCATAAAAGCCCCAAAACATATCTTTAAAAAAAAAAACTCTTGTCTTGACCCCTCGTCAAGAACTAAAGACCGGTATTACTCCTTTCCAAAACTCTTGAATGATTTGTTTCTAACCAGATTTCTCTTTATCTCTCACAGAATAACCTGTTGTATCCCAACCAGTCAGGATTCAAGCCAGCCAACTCCACTGAAACAGCACTTCTCGCAATCATAGAAGCACTCCATGCTGCTCAGGATGCCTTCCACTCATCACTCCTCATCCTTCTAGACCTATCTGCAGCATTTGACACAGTGAACCATCAGCTTCTCCTTGACACCCTTTCTGACCTTGGTGTCACTGGGACAGCACTCAAGTGGTTCTCGTCCTACTTGAGTGGTCGGAACTACCAGGTTTCATGGAAAGGTTTGCTTGCATCCCTCCATACCCTCTTGCCCGGGGTCCTTCTGGGTTCTGTACTTGTCCCCCCTCCATTTTTCTCTCTACACCAGATCTCTTGGCTCTGTCATCTCTGCTCGCATGCTCTCCAATAACTGTTAGGCTGATGACACTCAGCTGTTTTTCTCCTTCCCGCCCTCTGCCGCACAGGTTGAAGAGTGCATCGGTGTATGCCTGGCTGACAGCTCACAGTGGATGTCTTCCCGCCACCTCAAGCTCAACGCAGAAAAGATTGAGCCTCTCTTCTTCCATGGAAAGCCCTCTGCAGGATCTTTACATTCCACTAGCTCCCTGGTGGCTTCTGTTCCAACTGTCAAGAGCCTGGCTGTTGTCCTGGACAGTCAACTGTCCTTCAAGGCACACATTGCAGCGATCACTTACACCTTATAACATCCAGAGGATCAGACCCTTCCTCACCAAGGAGTCTGCCCAGCTTCTTATCCAGGTCTCAGTCATCTGAAAGCTTGACTACTGTAACTCATCCAGATTGCCGCAGCCCTCTTCATCTCCCCTCTTCTACGTTCCCTTCACTGGCTTCTGATTGCTAGCCCGCACCCAGTTCAAAACATTGGTGATGACCTACAAGCCAATCAAGGGCATGACACCCCCATACTTCAGGACATGATTACAACCACATACCCATCTTCCTGCAAACTTCCCTATAACACAGTGATCCAATGCCGCAAGCATCCTATACTCTTCTCCCACCTGGCTCCCAAACTATGCAAATGAACATTTGAAAGATAGAGTGAGATGTTAGGTTTGATGTTTACCTTGTAGCACTAAATTGTTTTCTTTGCACTCAGTTATGTGACCATTTCACGGCCTAAAAAGTTTGGGAACCCTTGAATTATAGGAGGCACATTTATTGCCCCAACCTGCAAAAATGTTGTTGACTCCAATAGAGAAATACTAGTATTTGCTACATTTTAGACATCATTTTGTTAAACAATAAACAAGCTGATAAACAATCTACTGTTTTCCATCCTCCATTTACTGTTAGCTCCGTCTAATTCATGGCGTAATATCATCGACCCTCTATTCTTGCAGCACATTAAGGATTTACTTGAACATTACAGAGAGTAGGAAAGCTGAGAGTTCTGGACTCATTTCTGTTGTCTTCTACTTATATTTCAGAAGGATGCCGGTGGACAGGAACAGCTGATGGCTGTGTCGTCCTGAGGTGCTGCCCCATCAGAGATATTTATACATGCTGTACTGTACATAGTAACCATATGAAAAAAGACGAGCTTTTAAATTTTTGTAGGTAAATAAAGATCTCTTCATATATATATATATATATAGACATATATTTGTACAAAATGTTTATGAAAGTGCTTTGACGTGGACATTCCAAGTTTAAGCCCAGTATAATGAACGATGATTAAATACAGTTGGTAAACAGTTGAATGCACAGCCTGCTATGGACAAGCTCAATGTGGACCACATGACCAGGTGTGTCTGATGGCATTACACAGTTGTGATACCTCAGTGGGAGTTGGACCTGTTCTCACACAACTGTCAGCTGATCATTATAGGACAGTGGTTCTCAAAGTGGGGTCCGGGGACCCCCAGGGGTCCTTGAGGGGGTTCCAGGAGGGTCCCCAGCAAAAGGAGTTCATAATGTATCAAAATCGGTTCGGGCACTTTAACCCTATTTTGTATTTCGGCTATTATATAGCCGATCTACAAGCTCGTAGACCGGCTATTTTCTTTAGGTTTTTGAAAAATCTTGAACATTTTTGAATAATTTTGGAAATCTAATCTTCTATTCACCTGTTTCCTAGGCTGTGTGTTTTCCACTTCCTGTCGATTTCATTGGATATCTTTGGTCATCTGACCAGTTTCATTGGATTTCATTGGATCAAATCGACAGGAAGTGGAAAACAGACAGCCTAGGAAACACAGCCTAGGAAACAGGTGAATAATGGGAGTCCCTAGCACAAAATCTTTCAGATAAGGGTCCGCTGTCAAATTTACGTTAATTTGGGGGTCCTTGACATGACAATGTTTGAGAACCACTGTTAATAACAGTCTGTTATAGGACATGTTTTGTACAGAGTGTGACACATGGATATATTATAGTGTGTGGTTTGCATGAAGATGGAGACCGTTTTGGACACCACCAGAAAGGAAGATAGAATTCTGTCTAAAGGATATTCTCAACGTTCTAAATTTCAACAAGCCCCAGTTAGATTAGGCCACAGACCGCCATTTAATATATTTTTTATTTCTTTTGTTTTTAATCTCTGGGACTTCAATCTACACTGTAAAATCCTTAGTGTTCATTTATGACACAAACAGGCAAATGTATTGATTAATTAAAAACGCTCATATTGTGTAAGGACCTTAATTCGCAGCACGTGACGTGCAAGCTGATCTACAAGCTCACTGTACAATTTAAAATGCCCAAAGTAAGGACGCCAGGTTGAATGAAAGTGGTTTAAAATTCTTCTCATTCAATGAGAAGATCCAGTTATGATCCAATGACATTAGATAATAAGTGGAATTGGCCCAATTAACCCCTAAAAATAAGTCCTCTTGGGGTAAAATGTTCTGCAACCCTTACATTTTTAGAGCGCTAATGTATATTGCTGTTTGCTATTCTGCTGTGTATACAGTAACACTGTATCTACTTTGTAATATATTGTCACTGTTGGGCAGAAACCTTGTATCTCCATATTCCATCTTTTTAATGTTTTTTCATAAATGAAAGCCCTGTTTCATACCTTGTCATCTGACAGCGCCATGCAAAAATAACACAAATAGCAAATCTATACAAGCTATATAAGTTGTGAGCTTGTAGATCTGCTATTTTCACTATTTTAAAAAATCTTTCAAAGTTCTTACCCAAAATAGGGATGCCAGGTTGACAGTGGAAATTCTGGCTGTTTTTTTATAAATATTGAACCAATGAAATGTATTAACAAGAGCTTGTGATTAAATAATTGGATCCATACTGTAGGTAAACTGGTTCTTTGGGGCATTTCCTGAAAAGTGATGGTTTTGGACATACAAGGTTTCCACCTGACAGCGAGGACATGCATCTCGTCTTCTGGCGAATGGGTGAATGACTGTTATTATTGCTGTAGAACAGTGGTGAAATTGACCATTCAGTGACTTAGTTACTATGTTATATAATATTGTTTTATTCCTTAAGTTAAATTGTTGTGGTTTTCTTACCACAACTTGCATTTTTGGGTTTACAGTTTGTCAAACTAGGCCACGCCCAGTTCAGTCAGACCACCGCTCGCTTCCGATTGGTTGCCTGCGCTGTCTTTCCTCAACTTTTTTGAGGGGAACTACTGGAGCGAACCACACATGTGTTTTAGCAGTGTTTTATTGGCCTGTATATTACTTCTTTCCTTTTTTATACCACATTACCAAAACAATGTCTGCTTTAAACCTCATGATATGCATCTGATTTCTATTAGATGATGTATCGTGGTCTGTCTATTTGTCTATTTTAGAGCGTTGTGCTCTATATGTTTGTGTCCAAAAGCTGAAAATAAATGCTCTCAATGACACCGTTTTCTTTTGTTTTTTTATTGTTGAAATAACACTATAGCAATGATTATTATCAGAATATAGAGCTTTAACAATCAACTTTTGTTTTAATAAAATAAATATCACGTGCACTATACACAGAGGATTTTATTGTGTCCATGCGCCCACTGGGCATTGTCACCCTCTTGGGTCCAACCCTTTGCCCAAGGGCACATTGACACTGTTGCTTGGCAACAAGCATCTGGTAACTTTAATATACCCGTATGATTGAATGAACAACATTGTGTTTACTTGTCTCTCTCAACTGGGCAAATACAAAGGCCTTCAATTAGATATAAATCCAATGTTCATGCATGTACATTAGATTTATACCAGATCAGTGATGCTCAACACTTTTAGTGCGGGACTCACGTATCCGCGCGTCTGGTGTAGCCGGTATCATTGATTATCAACTGGATCTAAACAAACGCGCTGTACGCGCCACGCATACGCTCGCTTTCAAAAGTCTGGTGTAGATCGGCCGTTAAAGTCAAGCACCACCTGTAGAGCCTGGGTTTGCCTGGCTTTTCGTCCACTTAAGGGGGAGTTTGTTGTTGACAGCATTCAAAAAGATGCTTGCAGGGTGTCTTGGGACAACTGCAGCTTACGGGTCCATTTGGTTCCATTTGTACACTCTGAGGTCCAGACCTGTAAGGGTCCATTTGGTTCCATGTGTACACTCAAAAGTTACAGACTCCATTGCAACAAAACTCGTTTAGCTGGGGAACCCTCCCCAAGGACGCCACGTTGAGAACCAGTGCACTATATATAACACACCAACTCTAGAAGCAACTTCTCAAATCTCTTTATTGATATACGTAAAAACATAGAAGACATTCACCTCAGTTCAAATGTTGCATTGAAATGCTGAAATTCATTCATATAAATGTTCACAAACATTGAAAATAAAAACTTGTCAGCAGACGGCGAAACAGAGAAACTTGCCCTTCAATAAATAGATCTGGGTTTCATGTAATATATTGGAATTCATACACACAATGGCTCGATTCTAATTAGATATTCATGTTCTAAATTATATAAATGTCTCTTTTTAACATGGAAATTACACTTTTGTCTCAGCCATCATTGAGTATGCTATATTTTGCAAAGTACAGATTGTAAAAATAATACTTAAGAATAAGAATTCTGCTGTGTAGTACACTTTGCCCTAGCCACTCGAAAATATACAGTACAGGCTTTTAAAAGGTGTTACAATGATTCTAGAAATCTTCCAAACCTACTTCAGAATTCTGATGTTCTGCAATTTAAAAAGCAGAAGTATATTAATGATAGAAAACGAAACCTTTGAGCTGATTGGAGGTTTCTTTCAGAACGTGTTCCAAGGCTGCAGAACCACCTTAAAAAATAGTGAATTTAGACGATTTACAAGCTTCTGAGATGTGACGTGTTGTGAGCTTGTAGATTGGCTACACAAAGTATAAAATAGGGCTACAAAGGGTCAAGTTCATCCCGAGGCCGGTATTTGTGTTTTGTTCAACCCTGTTTGTAGAACATGATGAAAGTAACCGCTACCTAGAGCTGGACAGTATCCATATGGTCAAATGTCTTTTCCAGACTTATTTTAATCCAAAATGTTTAAAAATAACCGATCTACAAGTAGATCGGTTATTTAGATGTAGATGGCCTCTTTTAGCTTCTTTCTTTTTTTTCTGCACAATTTTTGAAATATCAAAAAGAAATGTCAAATTATCGTCACAATATGATATTATCACAATGTCGATTTTGAGGTATTTGGTCAAACATATTGTGATATTTGATTGTGTCCCTAATCTCCCAGCCCCACACACACGCAACAAAACCTGTTGCTTCAAACACTGACAGACATCTAAAAAAAAAACTAATTTATTTTCTTTCAAGAAACGAGAGAACTTAAAGCACAAGCACAAAGGTTGAAGCACTGTGAATATAGTCCCAGCAGAGACCAACGGTCCATTTGAAACTTTGAAAATGTCTTCTTTCTTTGGCTCAGGGTGGATCCACAAAGTCTGCATTAGTCCACTGGTTCTCAACGGCGGGTCCGGGGACCCTTACGGGTCTGTAACTCTTGCGGGTCCATTTGGCTCAGAGTAGATTGGGGTCCCAGATAGTAAAACATTTGATCAAATGGGGGTCACTAAATAACTTAACTTAAGTATACCGAAACCCCCAGTCTATCATGGTCAAATCCTCAGTGATAGAGAGATCTGAGAGTCTACATTTGTACACTCTCAGAGTTACAGACCCGTAAGACCTCTGATGGTCCCCAGAGCCGACGTTGAGAAACAGTCCATTAGTCTCTCCAGACAGACTTCTGGCTCACACAATTTTTCAAATGCTTCGCCGAAAATGTGAAGAAACTACAGCGGATTGTCTGCACCCCTCCCCCCCTTCCCGACACACACACACACACACACACACACACTTCGTCTTTGCAGTCGCGTAAATAAGTCATTTTGTAAACTGTAAATTAGTCGAAGCCTATGTAGCTTGCTGCTTAGCAGAAACGGAAATTAGAAAATACATATTTTAAAGACATCATAAACTATTATGTTTGTGAACGGAAATGACAAACAAGCTTCCGTTCGCGACTTCCAGGAGGAGGAGGACTTACAGACTCTCCGTAGCATTTGAAGATTGCGGAAAAGAGTTGCCTGGCTCGAGAGACTACATGTCCATCATCGTCAATATCGTGAAACCCGATTCACGCGACGGAAATAGGCGATGTGAAGCTCACAACGCAGCACATCCACGCCGCGTTGTGAGCTTGCATGTCGGCTATTTTTGCCGCGCGACACCGTCGTACAACGGAGCACAACTTTGGCTTGTGATCCTCTTCACTCGGCTTTGTCCTTCCTCTTGGACGTGACTTTGCTGGCGACCGTCGAGCCCACGCTGGACACTCCCCCGGCCAAGGCCGACACGCCCCCTTTGACCAGGCCCACGCCCATCAAGGGCACGGTGGTGACGGCCGATTTGGTGATCTCAAGGCTCTTGCCGCCCACCCAGGCCACGCCACCCACCGCCGCTCCGACCACGCCTTTGGTGACGTTGAAGAGGCCTCCGGTCACACGCCACACCATGCCGGGCTGCACCTCTGGGTGCTCCTTCCCTACGTCTGAAACAAACATCATTATTATTATTATTATTATTATTATTAGTAGTAGTAGTAGTATCTGTTACAGGTCCATTAAAAGAAAATGTTTTCGTCATAATATAATTCTAAAAGTGAAGCTTTCCTATATTCTAGGTTCATTGCACATAAAGTGAAATATTTCAAACCTATTTTTGTTTTCCAGTATCTCAAAATATTAAAATATTACAAAAATATTACAAATATAGTACATACATTACAAAATATAAAAAAAAAAAAAAAAGTATAATACAGAAACGTCGACCATCTGAAAAGTATGTCCATTTATGCACTCAATACATTTTTCTAGGCAACTTTTGAACAAAGTTCTGCGTCAATGTGGTGTCGCATGGAGGTGATCAGCCAGTGGCACTGCTGAGGCGTTATGGAAGCCCAGGTTTGCTTTGATAGCGGCCTTCAGCTCGTCTGTATTGTTGGGTCTGGTGTCTCTCATCCTCCTCTTGACAATACAACATAGATTCTCTATGGGGCTCTATGAGGCTAGGTTAGTTCAAGATCGCTAATCTACAAGCGCTGAGGACTGCTCCTGCTCCTCCCGTTCAACATTTGCCACTGACAGGCACCACCCCCAGCCCGTAGGAGTACATACAGTGACAAAGATCACCCTCCCCTGAACATGGCCAACTGTGTTCGTATACACGGCAGATGCTTGGCCATACCGGTTGGACCACGTTGGATTCTAACCCATAGCCTCCGAGGTGGACAGATACTTTGAGCCTGCGCCACCTGAGCACCCTTGTCTTGGGTTTCTATTATTAAGCTACATTTCATATACAGCTATATGATAACGATAACGAGAGCTATACCAAAGTATGTCTTGGGTTTTGTCTCCTCCACATTGCAGCAAGACCATGTTGACATGTAGCCAAGCATGTAGATCAGCTATTTGCTTCTAACAAATACATGTACATTTGGGGATCCTTGACATGAACATGTGTGAGAACTGCTGAGTCAACCACCACTGAGTACAACAAGTGTTTCTCAAAAGTGGGTGTGGTCATAAGTTGTGTTGAGTGTGGTTTAGGGGCTGGCTGTACCTGTCCTTACTAAATCGAGTTGTCACTTAAGTATTAACTAAATCCTGATTTACACTCCACAAAATTAAAACAGGTCGCGCAACACAAAATATTTGCACCTACCACCTATACTAGGTGAAACTGTTGTGGATCAAAATGTTGTTTAATAAAAGTTGTAAATTGAAGTCGTAGTGAGCAGGCTGTCAAAACAACAGTATAACAACCATAATCAACCTGTCAACACAGATTCTGAAACTCTACATCTTATACGTGTTTGAATAATCTATGGCTAAAAATCTCACTAATCTAATGTTATTTTTTCAAATTGATTTTGAGATTTTGCACTTGTTGACAAAACATATCAGTCAAAACATTGGTAATTGGTGGTCTAGGACTCAAACTAAAATGTGATATCGGTCAGGCTCTAGCTCGCAGCGCAGGCTTGTATATCTGCTGTTTTTGAATAGCACCAAAAATCTAAAATGACACAGACGCTTTCCCGGTTTTAATGGGCTAGTACAGTGCCAGTGGTTCACAGCCTCAATGATGCAAAATGTCTCCCGCATTTCACAACGTACAGTTTGCAAGAAGAGGTTGCACAAACAAACATTCCCATGACAGTTTCTAAATTAGCAGCAGGCAGCAACCCCGCAACTTTCTCCAGAGAGACGCACCCTCCTTAGAAGCACTTAAAAATAATAACGAAGCAGCATGTAAAAATAACATGGAGCTTACAGTGTGTAGGCAGGGCAGTCACAATCGTGACTGTTTTAGTTGATGATTAATTGTCCGCCAAATAATGATGATTAACGATTTAATTGTGTTTTTGGCATTTGAGCATTGGAAGTTATAACATACGTATAAATCAAAATGATATTTCAGGTTTTTTTTGGCTTTGTAAACAAAACACTGCACAGGGCATATGACAAGTAACTTAATCTGCAAAGAAATGACTGACAATGACCTAGCCTGGCATGGCCAGACTAATATCACTGCGAGGGCACAAAAAGATTGGCAGATTCGTCTGGTTTCCATGGTTAACAATGGCACCACCATGTCCAAAATGTTATCAAAAATTGCGAAAACAGCTGATCTACAAGCTCACAATGCATCGCTTTTGTAACATGTTGTGATCTTGTAGATCGGCTATTTTCGTGATTTTTTGACAGAATAATTCATACAGATGAATGGAAAGGAATCTGACGATTATTCAAAAATAATCGCGATATAATAGCCAAATCATAATGTGATTATCATTATTATTCAAAATGATCTCAAATAATTGTGATCAGGCAATTATGTAACAGGCAATTATGTAACAATAGTGAGGTTACCTGCTGTCATCATGTCAGTCCCAGCAGACTCCTGCTCCTCTCCCACGGCGGTCGTTCCAGGCTGACTCTCTGAACTCACATTGTTGGCGTTCTGACAAAACAACACACAATTGACAATGAACAATGTAGGCTTTTAGCATATGCTCTTATCCAGAGAGACTGTTTATTTAACTCTAGTCAACAAACAAGGTAAACAATCACAAAAGTAAGAGTGCAGAGAGAACCGTGTAGGGCCTCAGAGAGTCTGGGAGATACCAGGTAAATAACAATGAACCTAGCATCTGTCTAGACAACACGCTATCTAAATAACATTATGTACATTTGAAACTATAGGATACCAGGTAAACAAGGAACCTAGCACCTGTCTAAACGAGTTCAACATGCTATCTAAATCACCTTCTGACCCCCATCTAACCACTTAACACGGTAGCCGAATGGCTGATGGGTGGGCCGCAAACGCTTTTGATATCTTCAAGTGGGCCCTGATCCAGAAAAGGTTGAGAACCACTGGTTGAGAACCATCTGGTTCCTCGTTCCTAACAATCAATCAATTCGCTGTCCTGGACCCCCTGGACCCCGTTCAAAGACCCCTGGGGGTCCCCAGAACCCCATGTTGAGAAGTGCTGTCATATTGTATTCTGTTTTAAGTGAATGCAATGACATATTGGTAACCGTAAGAGTGGGCACCAAGGAAGAGTGTTAATTTGCCTATTCTTTCCAAAATGTTAAATAACAAACTATTTGGAAAATGATCTTATGTAATGTAAAGTATACATGGTGAGAACATGCTTGAACATTTGACTAATTTCCATAGTTGCTACACATTGCTACAAAACCTGCATAGCCAGTCATTTTGGGCATGCATAAACAAGAAGTTGAAGGGTAAATTAGGTCTGATAATGATGAACCATGCATGTTCATGTATAGCTACTTTATATTATTACAGACCATTTTCCAAATTCTTATTTTTTTTTTACATTTGGGGGGGAAAAAAGAAGCCAACATTGAGGTGGTCACTCTGTATACAGTACAGTAGGCAACAACTAGGCATGCACATTTTTTCCTCAACACATAACTATAATTATAGTCAATAACATGATATGATTCTGAAATGATCATTCTGCATAATTACTACTTTTACACTTGTATACTCTGATACTTGTAAACTAAGTATTTTTTACACTGTGGCTACTTTTACTTTAAGATCTGACTGGCCTACTTCTTCAAGGTAGACAATATGTACATTATGCCTTTACATTACCAGCAGTCATGTGCATTTAGCCACGTTACATTACACAATCACTGGGGGAAATATCAATTAAATTACTTCTTGGCAGCTTCAGTTACTAGTAGGCTAGTTACTGTGCAAATGGAATTACTACAAAACATACATTAAGTGATACATGATTATGTATTTATAGGTTAATCAGCAGCACAAAAATTAGCCTACTGTAATTAAAATCAGACCCACCTTTACCAACTGCAACAATAAAGTGATGAACATGTAAATGGTATTGTATTACTAATTACAATCCAATTATGATTGTGAACTGACCATTCTGCACAATGAGGAGGCCTACTTTTATTTTTGGCACTGTAACTATATTTTGATGCCAACACTTTAGCCTACCTTTACTCAAGTAATTATTTGAATACAGTTATTTAATGACTATAGAGATACTGTGCACTGATTTGCGTGATGTTTGGACAAAATCTGTAGGAGTAGGCTACTGTCAAAACAAATATTTTGCAAAAACCGGCCTCCTGGTGGCGCTATAACAGGCCCATGTGAAACATTTGGGGCAGAGGTTCTGCTCTAGACTAGCATGATCCATGGAGTGTGTGTGTACAGTTTCGCTGTAATCAAGGCAAGGTGCCGGAGATTAGCTGTTCACAGAAGGACAGACACATGGACACACAGATGGACGGACATGGTGCAAAACAGTCTCAGTCGGCCTGGCGGAGACAAAAAGTGAGCACTTAATTCTTCCATCACTGCAGCTACGTTATCAGCACGGTTACGTGTCGTAATGTACGAGTACGACTTGTACTCGTACACATTAACCTACATTTACACTAGACCGATAATAGATAACATTACTTCAATCACAGCTCTATTGGATCAAGAGTAAGACATGCAAACGTCAAACTCGATAAAATAAGTCTATATGACAATGACAGTCACAGTCTTGACTTGATCCAAGGCTATTAAGCTCAGCTCATTAACTCGTCCAGCATGCCAGAGAATCGTTTGAATAAAAAGGCAATAATGATAATAGTCCACAAAAACAGAGTGAGTTTGGTTTTTACCTTCACCATTGTTCCAGTATGTTTTTGCAGTCTCCTCGAAAACACACCTGGCTGGACGATCAGACAAGTTTCGCAGGATCAGAACTTTTAGTTTGAGAACAACTTTCAGCCCCTGGTTCTTCTCTGTCTAACCTTAGTCCCTACACCTAAAGATCTAACCTACACCAACAGATCTAACCTATACCTAAAAGATCTAACCTACTACACCTAAAGATCTAACCTATACCAACAGATCTGAGGTCTTCATGCACATAGAAAACGTTGCACTTTCTTCTTCCACTGTAAACTTGTAGTATTTTGCTGCTGCTCGTTCTGCCTACGTGGCGCCTACAGTTACACTGGAGCCTGCTTTGTGCTGCGTCGTACTGCGGTGTCGCCGAAGAGCAGATCTAAAGCTAGCTGGACATCAGTTAACCAGCTAGTTGTCAGCTTGTAGATCTGTTTTCTTAAGGGTCTCTCGCCTCCTCAGCCCCGGATCTTGCGTCACTACTAGCCGAGACTACACCTCTATCTCTCTCTCTCTCTCTCTCTCTCTCTCTCTCTCTCTCGCACTCGCACACACGCGCGCGCGCGCGCACACACACACACACACACACACACACACACACACACACACACTCTCTCTCTCTCTCTCTCTCTCTCTCTCTCTCTCTCTCTCTCTCTCTCTCTCTCTCTCTCTGTACTTTCCTCCGAGGTGGAAAGACTGGTGACGCGAGGTTACTCTGTACAGCTGCTACAGTATCTGGAAGATCATGAGAACTGTAATAAACTACCAAAGGACAATTATTTTTTTCTTCTTCTTTTTTACAGACACAAATCTGCATGTGAATAATTATCAAGATGTTATGATTGAATGAGATCAACAATATAATAATAATGATAATAATAATAATAATAATAATAATAATAATAATAATAATAATAATAATAACAATAATTATAATAACAATTATATTCATTTATTAGCATTTATAATCATTTATAATCATTTAGAAATCCGGCGACCTCAGAACAGTCGGACGCACAAATCCCACGACCTCAGGTGCCTCGCTCGGCCTGCACTACCGCACCGATGGCAAGCTGTTCAATCTGCGAAGACTCCAGGCAAAGACCCAAGTGCAGACGACCACTGTTTGCGACTTCCTCTTTGCGGACAACTGCACATTGAATGCTTCCAACCAGCTAGAAATGCAGCTGAGCATGAATAACCTCGCTACATCGCTACATCAGCATAAAGAAAACAGAGGTGATGCACCAACCTGCTCCTGGAGCTCTGCACACTGAGCCCCTCATCAGCGTAAATGGTGAACACAGCTGCTGAAACGTTTGTCTACTTAGGTACCACCCTGTCTCGCGTGGGCAACATCGATGAGTAGGTCATGCACAGGGTAGCCCATGAAAGTGCCGCCTTCGGCAGACTTCGCACTTCTATCTGGGAGCGTAGAGGGCTCAGCCTACAGACTAAACTGAAAGTCTACCGTGCTGTTGTCCTCCCCTCCCTGCTGTACGCCTGTGAGACATGGACTGTGTATAGCCGGCATGCAAAGCAATCAATGCCTTCCATATGAGATGCCTCAGGAGGCTGCTCAACATCAAATGGCAGGACAAGGTCCCAGACACTGAGGTCCTCCACAGGGCTGAAATGGAGAGCATCTATGCCATGCTCAAGCGCTCCCAGCTGAGATGGGCTGGCCATGTCTGCTGCATGCCAGATGAACGCCTACCAAAAAGGCTGCTGTACGGTGAACTACACCATGGCAAGCGCTCACGCGGCGGCCAGCGGAAACGCAATAAGGACACCCTAAAGGCGAGTCTCAAAAGCTGTGGTCTGGATCCAGAGACCTGGGAGGCCGATGCCCAACACCGCTCCAACTGGCGCTCTGCAGTCAAGCATGGTGTAGCATAGTCTGAAAAGCCCTGCATCCACGAAGCTGAACAGAGGCGACAGTATTATTTTTACCCCTTTTTTCTTTCCAATTTAGCCATTATGCCAATTCATTCCTTCCTTTCTCTGTTCTCGGAAATCATTAGTCCGACCGAATTGCCAATCTGGACGGCATGCCTTGGTAACCTGGGGCACACATGCAAAGTTCGAGGTCGATTGGTCGGACGGGGCCCGAGTTCTACCTGTGACAGATGAACACACACACGCACACGCACACGCACACGCACACGCACACGCACACGCACACTCACACATCAGAGTGTTGGTTAGGAGACACTAGTTCATGTTGACTGTCGTAGACCACAGCATCATATAGTTGCTGTTGGGTGGAAGCCATGTATGTCCGAAACAAGGGAACCAGGAGACCTGGTACTGCCAGACCCCTAGTGGTTGAAATTTGAATGGCCGGACTTCGCATGACGTGTGTGCAGAGGAAAACAGGGAAAGGACAGGAAAAGAGGGACAGACCGACCGACCGACCGACCGACAAAGCCTCATGTAGGCCCCTTTAAGAACCAGATGTATGGTCATCATCAACTTAAATCTTGAATTACACTGATCTTCCTTGGTAACATCTTCAGAGGCTGAACATGGCCATTATAAATGTATGGAAAGAGTGTGTCAGTGAAAGTGTGTGTGAAGGTGTGCAGGTGTGAGTTAGTATCAGGGTCAGAGAAGGACAGCTTTCCTCTGTTCCAGTCCAGCTGGACTCTGATACTCCAGGGTTTCTGATTCACTGAGAGAACAGTGATTGGCCATGGTCTGGAACGTGCTTTGTACTGACCATCATATAACATTATTCTCCAGAATTGACTCCCGATGTCCCCCGTCCGTGGGAAAGACTCTGCTAACACACCTACTGACCAGTATTCGCTTCCTCCAACCTCAACATCCCAGCTGTGAGTCCCTGAGTTAAAGCCCTCAGAACCCAGGACGAAGGGCCAGTAGTCAAACCTCTCTGGGTTCTCAGGAAGCTGCTGTCTCTCTCCACGTCTCACACTGGTCAGATCATCACCCAGGATCAGTCTTGAATTGGCGGTGTTGGGGTCCAGAATGACAGGAGTGTACGAGACAATGTCCTTCATCTTGTCCCAGACTCTGAAGGTCAGGTTGCCCAGGTGTTTGACCTCGTCTATCAGTGCTCCTGAGTCCATCTGTGGGCCCTGCAGTGTAACTCTTTTCACTGTGGTCTTGTAGTTTTGCAGAGATGAGAAGTGTTCAGCTCTCAGCTTCTTTTTCTCTGTGGCTCTGATTGTGTTTGAAAGAGTTGACATTTCTCTGTTCAGACTCTTGATTTTCTGCTTCATCATCTGACTCTTCTGCTTCATTTCCTCCCTCAGTGCAGTGACTCTGGCCTCCTCTTCCTCATGTAGAAACTGATGAAGCTTCTTAAACTGTTCCTTCATCTGCCTCTCTGTGTTCTTGGCCTGGACATTAATGTGTTCTGCTGCCTGATCACATTTTGTTTTAAATTCACTAAAGACCTTTAGTTTCTCCTGTAAGAGCTTCAGTGATTCCTTGGCTTCCTCCTTGGAATCGATTTTGCGACGTTTCTCCTTTATGAAAGTTTCACACATATTCTTCAGAACACGAACACAGGGTGGATCATCAACTGAAGATATTCTCTTACAAACTGGACATTCCTTTATTTTCTTATGTGCCCACCACTCCTGCAGACAGGCTTTACAGAAGCTGTGACTACATGGCAGGACAACAGGGTGTATAAATACATCACGACACACAGAACAGGATAAATCCTCTTCTGAAAAAGACAACTGGAAAGACATTGTAATCTCTGAATGAACCTTCAAGTCAGTTGACGTTTAGCAGCAGGTTCCTTTGTCTGGGTCAGTATACTGTCCTGCATCTGTGGTATGTTCTTGTTTCGGTTTCTCTAGAACTAGACCAATTTAGAGAGGATGTCACAGTGACATCGCAACAGTGACGTCATGGTATGGGTCAGGTCAATGCTATTCCTTATGGATTATTATCTGCAAAAGCAAGAAAGCGTATCACAAGATAAAATTGCTTTTCATGTCAAATTCATTGCTCAGTCAACACCGGAGCTGGTGTGTACAGTAGCTGTTATGGTATGGTAAATGGTCTGTAGCTGTAGGGTAGATGGTATGTAGATGGTATGGTATAGAGATAACAGATCTGCTATTTTCACTTCTTAAAAGTGGTTTTAAGTTCATGGAATTTCTTTTCTTTTCTTTTCTTGTTTACATTCTATTGATATATTTTTTATATTTTTTATATTTTTTTACATTTTATATTTTAAGATGTTTTTGTTTTTTAATTATAATTTTTTTAATCTTTTGGAATAATAATAAAACATTGTAAAGAAATAAAGCGATAATTACTCGTCGTGACCCATAAGAATAGACCTGTGAACCAAAAATTGGTCCCGACAGTGTTTGGGAAACACTGGCATAATGCATACCAAACTTTAACTTTTTGATATGTTTATGGAACCATATTTAGACGTCAGTATGACCCCACAGTGAGCCCACACCGTTTCTTCAGGAACAGTATACTAGTTATAAACATTGTCATAGTTTGATTTATACCCTGAGCTGTGGTTAGCATGATGATTACAATGAAAGTCGTCAGTACACATGATGCCCAATATGAAGGCATTCGACGTGCAGAAGCTACATTCAGCTTAGTACAGTGTCACCCCAGCGTGTTTGTTTTGTCCCCCTCCGCCCCTCTCTTGCACCCTCCCTGTGTGTGTATGTGTGTGTGTGTGTGTGTGTGTGTGTGTGTGTGTGTGTGTGTGTGTGTGTGTGTGTGTGTGTGTGTGTGTGTGTGTGTGTGTGTGTGTGTGTGTGTGTGTGTGTGTGTGTGTGTGTGTTTGTCCCCCCTCTCTCTGTCAACCTCCCTCTGTGTGTGCGTGCGTGCGTGTGTGTGTGTGTGTGTGTGTGTGTGTGTGTGTGTGTGTGTGTGTGTTTTGCGGGTGACGGCCACCTCTTCAATTGTTTCCCTAGGAAATAAGAATATAGCCACCCGCTCTGTTCTGGAGACCCGCTGATCAGAGCAACTTCACATTCAGCACTGCACTCCGCTGTGGCGACAGTCGACAGCAGTACACACACCGAATATGAAGTTGATCGTTCTGACGGTTCTTAAGATACGTGGAGGACAGATCCACGCACTCACTCACTCACTCACTGAGAGATTTGTGGAATTTATAAATAGCTTACACAGATCTTCCTCGGTAACACCTTCAGAGGGACATGACCACCATTAAAAATGAATGGAAAGAGTGAGTCAGTGAAAGTGATGTGTGTGAAGGTCTGTAGGTTCACGTTAGTATCAGGGTCAGAGAAGGACAGCTTTCCTCTGTTCCAGTCCAGTCGGACTCTGATCCTCCATGGTTTCTTTTCCACAGCGAGAACAGTAACTGACCCTGGTCTGGAGCGTGCTTTGTATTGACCATCATATAACATTATTCTCCAGAATTTACCCCCGCTGTCTCCCTTCCTCTGGCAAGAATCTGCCGACACGCCTACTGACCAGCGTCTGTTTTCGCCAACCTCAACATCCCAGCTGTGAGTCCCTGAGTTAAAGCCCTCAGAACCCAGGACACGGTACCAGTAGTCAAACCTCTCTGGGTTGTCAGGAAGCCTCTGTTCCTCTCCACGTCTCATACTGGTCAGATCATCAGACAGGATCAGTCTTGAATTGGCAGTGTTGGGGTCCAGAATCACAGGAGTGTAGGAGACAATGTCCTTCATCTTGTCACAGACTCTGAAGGTCAGGTTGCCCAAGTGTTTGGCCTCATCTATCAGTGCTCCTGAGTCCATCTTTGGGTCCTGCAGTGTGAGCTGGACTCTTTCCACTGTGGCCTTGTAGTTCTGCAGAGATGAGATGTGATCAGCTGTCAGCTTCTTTTCCATGAAAGTATTACGTTATTCATGAAAGTTTCACACATATTCTTCAGAACACGAACACAGGGTGGATCATCAACTGAAGATATTCTCTTACAAACTGGACATTCCTTTATTTTCTTATGTGCCCACCACTCCTGCAGACAGGCTTTACAGAAGCTGTGACTACATGGCAGGACAACAGGGTGTATAAATACATCACGACACACAGAACAGGATAAATCCTCTTCTGAAAAAGACAACTGGAAAGACATTGTAATCTCTGAATGAACCTTCAAGTCAGTTGACGTTTAGCAGCAGGTTCCTTTGTCTGGGTCAGTATACTGTCCTGCATCTGTGGTATGTTCTTGTTTCGGTTTCTCTAGAACTAGACCAATTTAGAGAGGATGTCACAGTGACATCGCAACAGTGACGTCATGGTATGGGTCAGGTCAATGCTATTCCTTATGGATTATTATCTGCAAAAGCAAGAAAGCGTATCACAAGATAAAATTGCTTTTCATGTCAAATTCATTGCTCAGTCAACACCGGAGCTGGTGTGTACAGTAGCTGTTATGGTATGGTAAATGGTCTGTAGCTGTAGGGTAGATGGTATGTAGATGGTATGGTATAGAGATAACAGATCTGCTATTTTCACTTCTTAAAAGTGGTTTTAAGTTCATGGAATTTCTTTTCTTTTCTTTTCTTGTTTACATTCTATTGATATATTTTTTATATTTTTTATATTTTTTTACATTTTATATTTTAAGATGTTTTTGTTTTTTAATTATAATTTTTTTAATCTTTTGGAATAATAATAAAACATTGTAAAGAAATAAAGCGATAATTACTCGTCGTGACCCATAAGAATAGACCTGTGAACCAAAAATTGGTCCCGACAGTGTTTGGGAAACACTGGCATAATGCATACCAAACTTTAACTTTTTGATATGTTTATGGAACCATATTTAGACGTCAGTATGACCCCACAGTGAGCCCACACCGTTTCTTCAGGAACAGTATACTAGTTATAAACATTGTCATAGTTTGATTTATACCCTGAGCTGTGGTTAGCATGATGATTACAATGAAAGTCGTCAGTACACATGATGCCCAATATGAAGGCATTCGACGTGCAGAAGCTACATTCAGCTTAGTACAGTGTCACCCCAGCGTGTTTGTTTTGTCCCCCTCCGCCCCTCTCTTGCACCCTCCCTGTGTGTGTATGTGTATGTGTGTGTGTGTGTGTGTGTGTGTGTGTGTGTGTGTGTGTGTGTGTGTGTGTGTGTGTGTGTGTGTTTGTCCCCCCTCTCTCTGTCAACCTCCCTCTGTGTGTGCGTGCGTGCGTGTGTGTGTGTGTGTGTGTGTGTGTGTGTGTGTGTGTGTGTGTGTTTTGCGGGTGACGGCCACCTCTTCAATTGTTTCCCTAGGAAATAAGAATATAGCCACCCGCTCTGTTCTGGAGACCCGCTGATCAGAGCAACTTCACATTCAGCACTGCACTCCGCTGTGGCGACAGTCGACAGCAGTACACACACCGAATATGAAGTTGATCGTTCTGACGGTTCTTAAGATACGTGGAGGACAGATCCACGCACTCACTCACTCACTCACTGAGAGATTTGTGGAATTTATAAATAGCTTACACAGATCTTCCTCGGTAACACCTTCAGAGGGACATGACCACCATTAAAAATGAATGGAAAGAGTGAGTCAGTGAAAGTGATGTGTGTGAAGGTCTGTAGGTTCACGTTAGTATCAGGGTCAGAGAAGGACAGCTTTCCTCTGTTCCAGTCCAGTCGGACTCTGATCCTCCATGGTTTCTTTTCCACAGCGAGAACAGTAACTGACCCTGGTCTGGAGCGTGCTTTGTATTGACCATCATATAACATTATTCTCCAGAATTTACCCCCGCTGTCTCCCTTCCTCTGGCAAGAATCTGCCGACACGCCTACTGACCAGCGTCTGTTTTCGCCAACCTCAACATCCCAGCTGTGAGTCCCTGAGTTAAAGCCCTCAGAACCCAGGACACGGTACCAGTAGTCAAACCTCTCTGGGTTGTCAGGAAGCCTCTGTTCCTCTCCACGTCTCATACTGGTCAGATCATCAGACAGGATCAGTCTTGAATTGGCAGTGTTGGGGTCCAGAATCACAGGAGTGTAGGAGACAATGTCCTTCATCTTGTCACAGACTCTGAAGGTCAGGTTGCCCAAGTGTTTGGCCTCATCTATCAGTGCTCCTGAGTCCATCTTTGGGTCCTGCAGTGTGAGCTGGACTCTTTCCACTGTGGCCTTGTAGTTCTGCAGAGATGAGATGTGATCAGCTGTCAGCTTCTTTTCCATGGCGCTGATTGTGTTTGAAAGAGTTGATATATCTCTTTTCAGACACCAAATCTTCTTCTTCATCATCTGACTCTTTTGCTCCTCTTCCTCCTTCAGTGCAGTGATCCTAGCCTCCTCTTCCTCATGTAGAAACTGATGAAGCTTCTTAAACTGTTCCTTCATCTGCCTCTCTGTGTTCTGGGCCTGGACCTTAATGTGTTCGGCTGCTTGGTCACAGTTTGTTTTAACTTCATTAAAGACCTTTAGTTTCTCCTGTAAGAGCTTCAGTGATTCCTTGGCGTCCTCCTTTTCCATTCCATCCATTTTCCGTTTCTCCTGTATGGTCTCACACATATTCTTCAGAACCAGAACACAGCGTGGATCATCCACTGAAGATCTTTTACAAACTGGACATTCCTTTATTTCCTTGAGTCTCCACCATTCCTGCAGACAGGCTTTACAGAAGCTGTGGCTACATGACAGGACAACAGGATTTTTAAATATGTCATGACACACAGGACAGGATAAATCCTCTTCTGAAAAGGACAACTGGAAATCCATTTAGTCTTTGAGTGGAACTACACTCTGCTCAAGAGAGAAAATCAGCCAATCAGTCGTGGTAACTATCAGTCTCTAGAATGTTCCCTGAAGTTACTTTCACTTTGAATCCTACTTGTTAAAGTCACTAGGAGGTTGGTCAAAAGAAGGTTCAAGGTGTCTGGGGCAGTATACTCTCCTGAGGCTGTGGAAAGACAGTGTTCTTGTTTTGGTTCTCTAGAAATAGACCAATTTGGAGTCAATACATCACGGTGACATCACTGCAGTTGCGTGCGCATCTGCATGGCAGAAGAACCAAACACATACATGAGAAAAACCAAGTCAGTAAGGAGGACGTGTCCACTGAGGCCTCTTTTCCCGGCAAACGCCAAAGCTTTCGCCTTAAAACTAGAACCAGGAGACCTGGTACTGCCAGACCCCTAGTGGTTGAAATCTGAATGGCCGGGCTTCGCATGACGTGTGTCCCTTCTATGTCCCTTCTATGACGAAAGAGGGACAGACTTTTTTGGCTGGGGCCGGGGGACAAAGTGACATACCATGTATGGAGAAAACAGATACAAAGCCTCATGTAAGCCCGACCCCTTGGGTCTGGCAAAAAACAAACAAGTTGAAAATATTTCAGCTCAAGCTTCAAGCAGCTTCAAGCAGCTTCAAGCGGATAAAAATGCCACACATGAACACGGCAGCGCAAAATAAATGCTCAGTGCCACGCTGCGCTGCTGGTGTTTCCAAAAACGTGTTGCTCCCAATGTAAACAATTCAAAACATATGCTACGCCAAGGAGATTTTTTTTTAAATAAGCAGAAGGGATGCTCAGAATTAGGAAAAACAAAACAGGATATAAAATGGCTTCCATGTGGATCTCAGACTTCATGTGGGCTATGATGTCACCTGTGATGTCATACACTGTCAGTCATCTCAATATTTGGGCAAAGATTCAGCCTGATTCGTCCACCATTGACTTACATAATCAAATTTAAGTTAGAAAATGTTAAGAATTCAATGTTCAATGTGTGGAAAGACACAGGGGGATTATGTACTTCCTTGGCCTACTGGCAGCGTGCACAAGAATTTGGCGCTGATCAGTCTAGTGATTTGTAAGATTAGCCCTGGACTCACAGACTCACAGACCTGTCTCCTACACAAGGGGACCTAAGGATCCCTGGCTAATAAACCAAATGTGCCTTAATACATTATAATTGCCCTCTAAAACCAAAATTTAAAATGTAAAAGGCGGCAGTGGCTCAGGGGTAGAGTGGCCGGGTAGAGTGAACTCCCAGTTCGGTCCCGGGCTGGGGCGCTCCCCCAGAGTTAGTGTCGAAGTGTCCTTGAGCTGAACCCCTAATTGCTCCCGATGAGCAGGTTGGTGCCTTGCATGGTTTCCTCCGCCATCGGTGTATGTATGTGTGTGTGAATGGGTGAAAGGCACAATCAATGTAAAGCGCTTTGGATTAAAGTGCTATATAAAATGCACCATTTTAAATATTTTAGAATAGTTAATCTTTTACTGAAGTAGAACAACACCCGTCGCAGGTTGATGTTGTCATTTGTCCATGTGTGGTCCATCCTGGAATGTATGGAATGCATGCTAATAAAACATCTCGAAATATATAGTTTTGATGTTCATATTAACCTTAGGAAGTATTACGTTATTTTTTATTAGGACATGCTAATAACATTCCATAGGGCTGGACCACACATGGACAAATGACATCATCAACTTGTGACAGGCGTTATCTCCCTTTAGTAAAAGATGAACCATTTATAAAATAACTGGTGTTTTTAATTTGACATTTTAGTTATAGAGGGCAATTATAATGCATTAAGGCATATTTGGCTTATTAGCCAGGGATCCTTTTAACCGTTTTTGCAGACGCTCGCTGATTGAAATGACCTATAAAGCTGCACTATAACTTTCATGTGTCACCGGGGAATCAAGCCCTTAGGTCCCCTACCCGTGCCTGAATTTTGACCTTCAGGCAGTAGGTAATAAATAATTAAATAAATAATAATTATAATGATGATGATGATGTGATAATAATAATAATAATAATAATAATAATAATAATAATAATAATAAGGGTAATAATAATAATAATAATTGTAATAATAATAATAATAATAATAATTATTATTATTATTATTATTATTATTATTATTATTATTATTATTATTATTATAATAATAATAATAATAATAATAATAATAATAATAATAATAATAAAAAAGTAATAATAATAATAATAATAATAATAGGGAGAAGAAATCAGCTGGAAGAAATAAGCTCTTCAATAAATAAATAAAATAAATTGTTGTTACTGCTGCTGCTGCTGTAATTATTATTATTATTATTATTATTATTATTATTATTATTATTATTATTATTATTATTATTATTATGTATTATGATGTATTTTTATTATTATTTAAAATTGTCTCATTGCCAGTTGTTTATGAATGCTATTGAATTAAAAAAAATAAAGCGGCCAAATACATTTATTTGGTCTCAGGCTCCCATGTCAGTTTCGTGCTCTTGACTGCCATCTGCTGATAAAACAACATCATCATCATGGATGGATTTCTGATGAAGTGGCGGATCTTCTCATGAATCCACCATCTCTGACGGGGGCGGGGCAGAGGGACTGACGGTACCCACCAGTGTTGCCATGTCGGCTTATTATAAGCGACTTTGGGCTTCTTTTTCTGTAAAGTTGCTTGTAAATATTGGTAGTTGCGGGTTGCGGTTTTCTGGGCTTGTTTCTAAAGTGTAGTTGCTTATTTGGAATTGTTTTCTAATGTTGTTTAAACCAGCAGTGGTTCTCAAACATTTTCAAGTCAAGGACCCCCAAATGAACATGTATTTCTGCGGACCCCATCTAAAAATATTTTATGCCAAGGACCCCCCATACCAGATTTGAGTTTTTAAAATATTAGAAACAATATTCCACATTTTTCAAAATTTCTTAAAGTTTTTTTGAAAATAGCAGATCTACAAGCTCACAACGCGTCGCATGCGACGCGTTGCGAGCTTGTGGTATTTGATCAATATTTTATGCGACCCTAGTCGCTTCTTTTGGGCTTGTTTTCATAGACCTGGTTGCTTATTTCTCTCACACAATCTGGCAACACTGATACCCACGTGACACAGCGCCAGGAAGTAAACAAAATAGTTCAGCGTCTTCTTGCGAGATAAAATAAATAAAGTTTCTCTCATTTAATTCTGTCTGGCATTTTGTCACAGAATGAAACATAAGAACTAAGATATGTTTGTCAAGGTAGGGAACGCGGTCCAATAGAGCGCCGATCCGCTGCCACCGAAGCATTTGAAGTGAAAGAAGAGGAACAGGAACCAAAGGGACTTAATGTGTGTCATGTTGGTTTAATTAACGTTAAATCACACACACGATCCTTTGTAAACCTGTGATCGATACGTTGTCTTGATCGATACGACTCTACAGGCTGTCTGCCTTGTTGTGGTGACTGGTGAGCCTCTAATTCACCTTATTGATTGTTATGTTTTATGTTTTTATTTCTTCGTTCGACAGGGTACGTGTCGCTGGCCGACTAGAGCCGATCTACAAGCTCATAGCGCGTCAGGCTACACGTATAGACTGGATTCAAGTTTAGTTCATTCATTTTAACCTAATAATCAGTGGTGGAAAAAGTACTCAATTTTTTTTATTAAAGTAAAATTATCAATACTGCAATGTAGAAACACTGTTACAAGAAAAAGATTGGAATTCAAAATTCACTTGATTGAAAGTACAAAAGTGTTGGCATCAAAATGTACTTAAAGTAGAAAGTACTAGTAAGTACAAGTAAGCCATAAGTCAGCTGATAACACTTCAAATCACCCATCTGGGGCAAGAAAATAAAGAAAAAGAGGAAAAACACACACCACAGCCATAATTGTTATTTAGGAGAACTGATGTTTGAGATCAAGACACAGCTGTTTAAGAACAGGGTAACTAATGTTATTTCAGGACATATTTTAAAGGTGCAATCCATATGTTTCATGTCCTAAATGATGGAAGATTAGGGAGGCCACCACCTCCTCAAACCACTGCACATGTAGCCTACTAATTATATTCATACTCTGTCATACAGATTTATTAAAACAATCCTTTATTCGTTCAAATAAAATGCAGCTTTAATATACAGACTTAAAAAAAAAGAAGAGGCAGTGCCAGTGACTCATTTGGCTTTCAAGGGAGATAACACAATCTCACACACAATCGTGTCTGTGTTTCCAGGTGAAAGTCCCAAGCACACACCCAGGTGATGTGGTGGTTTCAGCAGGGCCTGTGCATCCTGCCAGTGTCTCTGGTCATCTGGACGGCAGCTACCTTCATCTTTGCTTATATAACAGCCGTGGAGCTGAGACATGTGGACGCCCTGGTCCCCTACATCAGGTCAGAACTATACTATGTCCTGTATCCCAGCTACACTCTCTGCGCCAGTGAGTCTCAACACGTGGTTCATGACCCAAACGTTGCTCAGGAGAAACAGTCACAGCTTATTAACTTAAACTTGACCTGGGTCAGTGTTGCCATATGGGAAATGTTAAATTATCATACCAGAGGCTAACAATTATAGTATTAAAAAAGAAAGAAAACTATTGTAACACAGTATAAAAAATGATAATAATAATAACAAATAATAATAGAGGAGTAATGCCTCCAAGTACAGGTCTATGTTCAAATTTCCTTTTCCCAATCCATTATTGTGAAATGCCAAACCATACCCGAATCAGCTGATAGGGAATTTAATAAATTCATGCACTTTTTTTGTGAAATGGTGAAATTATTGTACATTTGAGATTTGAAGCATTTTGAAGCATTTTTGGAATTATCTTACAAATGTATTAATTATAGTACATCTGGCAACACACTGGCTGGGGTCCTCCTGGGCTCTATAATGTGTCTGCTCCTTTTCCCACTCTACATGAAATAAAACAATTAGCTTATCTACAGGTTAATATGAGGACAATGTATAATATCTTGTGTCATATTTTCATAGAAGTAATCAAATCTGAGTCTAAGTCAAATTCCATGCAACAATAGCCTAAACTGGACATTTAATTGTTTAAGTGAACAAAGTAAACATGCCACTTCAGTGGGTGTATGTGGCATTTGGCCAAGCCAAATAATGAATGGTTATTTCTTAATTAACTACATGTCAATTTAAACCTCCCTTATAATTGCACTGTTGGGCCTTGCCCTTGTCGCCTTGTTTTAATTCCTACATTTTGTCTACGCTGCATCAGTCTATCCCTGTTGTACAGCACTATAACCCCAAAGTTTAGGGATTACGATACAGTTGAATAGAATTTAATGTATTGTTGTGTTTTGCAGTGATACAGTTTAACATATTGTAAAGGTTTAGTTGTGTATTGTAGTGATACAGTCAAATATAATTTCAATGTTTTGTTGTGTTTTGCAGTGATACAGGGACGACGGCTCCAGAGAGATGTGTGTTTGGAATCATGCTAGACGTGTCAGCCTTCCTAGGTAACCCATTCCATATTCTGAACGCAGTCTTTTTATGTCTAATGACATACATTGCAAAAGCCAGAAGAATTCAGGCCATGATTGAAATTCTGCTTTGTCGTTGGGAGAAAGCAGCGTGGTTTCCATTTCTGCTAAGCCAAAAGACGAAACGGAAGTGGAGGGGAGGCGGGGCTTCCACTTTCCCCCTTAATCATCAAAAGAGCTTCCGTGCTCCTGACCGTATGTGAAAATTGTGGGAGGCAACAGTCCGGCCACGCGAGACTAGTGTCAAAGTGTCCTTGAGCAAGATACTGAACTCCAAACTGCTCCTGAAGAGCAGGTTGATTATGCATGGTTTCCTCCACCGTCAGTGTGTGAATGTAAAGTGTCATATCACATGTTCTGAATGTATTGTTGTGTGTTTGTTTGTTTGCAGGCATGGCCACCACATACGTGCGCTACAAGCAGGTCCAGGCTCTGACAGGACAGGAGGAATTTAAACTCCACCGACTCAACCAGTTTGGTCTGGTGCTCGGCTGGATGAGCTCCTTTGGCATGTGTGTTGTAGCCAACTTCCAGGTGTGTGTGTGTGTGTGTCTTTACACCTGTTCTATACAAAAAAAAATTACATGATTGATTGATTGATTTCATCCTACTATTATTTGTGCAATTACAGTAATAACTAGAAAAAATGCTCCTCGGAGAACAGGTCTCCGCCAGGTCAGGTAGGTTATTGTGGGCCAACAATGTTTGGAATTTGCCAATCAGGATGGAATATGAAAAATCGGACAGAACCATCTTGATCACTTGACTATAGAGATAATGGGTACCGATTTGCATGATGATTGGACAACATTTGTAGGAGTAATACAACAAAGAAAAGTTTAGAAAAAATCGGCCACCTGGTGGCGCTATAATAGGGCAATGTTAAAGGGTGGCATTTGTTCTTCAACTTAGTGCGAATGTGCTTAAAGTGTCACCTCAATCGGACGCTGCGTTCATGATTTGTGGCATTTTGTTCAAAACGGGCCACTTCTGCAAACTTTAGATGTCATTGTTAGCCAATCAGGATGAAATATGAAAAATCAAACAGTTCCATCTTGATCACATGACTATAGAGATCATGTGTACCGATTTGTGTGAAATTTGGATAAAATGTGAAGGCTTAATATCCAAAAATGTGTTTTACATAAGTCGGCCTCTTGGTGGCGCTATAAAAGGCAAATGTGAAAAATGCAGGGCGGATGTTTTTCCTTGGCCTCTAGGGAGTGTGCGTGCAAAGTTTCACGCAGATCGGTGCAGTTATAGTTAAAAACACAAATCAGCCTTTTATAGCGCCACCATGAGGCTGATGTGAAAAATGTCTGGTGGCATTTCTTCCTCTGCCTAGTGGGAATGTGTTTGTGAAATTTCACGGAAATCACAAGCTGCGTTCATGATTTGAGGCATTTTGTTTAAAACGGACCAATCCTGCAAATTTTGGAAGGCAACCTTAGCCAATGAGGATGGAATATGGGAAATCGGACAGATCCGTGTTGATCACATGACTATAGAGATACTGTGTACCGATTTGCATGACGTTTGGATAAAATCTGTAGGAGTAATATAAAAAAATGGGGTTTGCACAAATCGGCCTCCAGGTGGCGCTATAACAGGCCCATGTGAAAATTTTTAGGCAGAGGTTCTGAATTGGCATCCAGGGAGTGTGTGTGCACAGTTTCGCAGCAACCGGGCCAACGGTGCCGGAGATTAGCTGGTAACCCACGGACAGGACACACACACACACACACACACACACACACGGACACACGGACGGAAGGACACACAGGGGGTAAAACATACTCTCGCCATGCCTTTCGGCCTGGCGGAGACAATAATAATGTTGCTTTCACATTTATATTTTTAATCATTTGGTACCTTGGCTTAATTTAATTTAATTTGGCACAGATTTAGCTTTGTTTTGACTTTTAAAGCATTGTGTGTAAACTCTTAAATAGTTGTATTATTATTATTTTGTTATTGTTGTTGTTATTGTTAATTTTGTCATTATTATTTTCATTAATATGAATAAATGCACATGTCCCCTACTTGTTGCTTTCAGAAAACCACTCTGTTCTCCATGCACCTGGTGGGGGCTGTGCTGACGTTTGGGGTGGGGGCTCTGTACATCCTGGTCCAGGTGCTGGTGTCTCTCAACATGCAGCCCCACGTCCACAGCAAGAACACCTTCTGGGTCCGCCTGGCTGTGGGGGTCTGGACCTTCTCTAGCATCATCAGCAGTATCCTTACATCAACACATGGGCCACGTCTAAATGAAAGATTAGAGCAGTTTGTTGACTATCTGATTGTGTTTTGTTTTCTATTGAAAACTATGTACTTAGTAGTACATAGTTTTTTTTTACGGTAGACCCCAAGGGTCTACCGTATACTTGGTGGCCTCCTTTTTCCCTCTACGCCAAATGTCTTTGTGTTGTGAGCTTGTAGATCGCCTATTTTCGGCATACGTTCGCCTGTTTTGACGTGCCTAGAATAGGAATAGGGACGCTAGGGTTCATGTTGCTAAAACCCTCAACTTGCATTTACACCTAATGAAGCTCAACTGCGCCACTCCCTGGCAGTATGTGGTCCTGCAGCTGGTCGTCCTTTATAAAAATTGCCATGTTTGGCCAAGCTTGACGTGACGTAGTGTTCTGATCAGCTCTGATCAGAATTTGATGTGAAGGACATGAACCATCTAAGTGTTTTAAATGGCTCAAAGTAGGTTGTCTTTGAAGCTGGACATTTTTAACGTTACATTTAGGACAATTAAGAGGTTTCAAAAGTGTTTCTTTTTTTGACTGGGTTTCAAGTGGTTTGTGGGGTTTGTGTTTGTCAAGAGGAGGTGGGTTCACTGGCAGAGATTTGCTTAATTGCCTAAAGTGGCTGATCTACAGCTATGTTCAGCATGGAACACCACTAGGGTTCTCTAAAGCAGTGGTTCCCAAAACTTGTAGCTTGAGACCCAAAAGAGAAATGTGAGGTTTCCCCGGGACCCAAACTTGTGAAAAGTGTCGATCTTCAAGCTCACAACGCATTGCCATGCGATGCGTTGTGAGCTTGTAGATCTGCTATTTTCACTACTTCTTAAAATATTCTTTCAATATAGATTCTTTTTTGTTGAAATTTTATTAAATCCTTTTGAAAAAATTACATTCACTCGTGACCCATAAAAATGGGTCCGCGACCCCAAAATGGGACTCCCAACCCACTGTTTGGGAAACACTGCTTTAAAGTGAGGCAGTCCAGTCTTCTCTTCATTGACACAGGTTGGTACCAGGGTTATTATAGTTAACTAACACTGAGACTAAAACGGAAAATGAAATGAGAATTAGAAATGAACAATGAAAAACTAGCTGTTATTGCATGTAAAAATCATCTCCATTTTAGTTTGTCCACCATCGTAATTGATGTCATTCATCCTTTGATGACTTTCCCCATAATACCTGAAAGACTTAAAGTGCAATACATACTCCTTCTAACGTCCGAACCTTTCTTCGGAAAGTCTAATAACTACAAATTCCGAGCTTCGGACTGAACTTTTTCTTGGGACCCGTTCACCAAGAAAAAGTACCAGTACCAGATGTCCTGACTCTCCGGACTATAGTTCGGAAAGCCTTTCCGAACCGGAAGATTTTCTGACGTAGGACGGTGTTTGTCTATATTGGCCTTTAAACTGAGGCTAAAATACCAAAATAGGGATGGCAGGTTGAAGGGGGTTAATGTACTCATTAGTTCAGTCGGGTGTGTGTTCCTTAACGTGTGTCTTAGTGTTTGTGTCGTCTGTCATCATGTACAGCAGTCTGCCAGGAGTGGACGTGGCTCACAAACTGCACTGGACCCCTGGAGAGACGGTGTGTGTGTGTGTGTGTGTGTGTGTGTGTGTGTGTGTGTGTGTGTGTGTGTGTGTTTATGTGCTCATTTTAATACTGTGTTGAAGTACTTTGTCTTGCAATGTCATGGATTAAAGTAGCAGATCTGCAAGCTCGAAAGGCGGCGCAAATGCATTTTGAGCTTGTAGATCTGCAACTTTTGCTGTTTTTGAATTTGAATCCTGAAAATTATCAGTTTCTGCCATATGAGGTTTCCACCTGACCGGCGATATTTTCATTGATGTCTTAAAACATCAAGTGCGGCGCACCGGATTGGACACTAAATGCGCCGCCATCTTTATTGTATTTCGTACATGCTCGTTGTGATTACCTCTCTCCACCAGGAGAGATGTAAGTTACGGACTATAGCTTTAATCATTTGATCTTGTGCTCCAATGTGTTGTCCAGGGCTACACTGCACACATTATCAGCACCATCTCAGAGTGGTCTCTGGCCTTCTCCTTCGTCAGTTTCTTCCTGACCTACATTAGAGACTTCCAGGTAATAATATTCATACTTATTTTTTGTAATTCTTTCTTTTTATTAATGCCATGAAAAAAAAAACAGTTAAAGACCCCGCCACTTCACATCGGGGTCAAACTCACCCTATCCAGGTTTATTTTTCAATAATGACCCTGTTGATTATCCCTTGATTAATGACCACATGGTGTCTTTTGCAGGAAACGGTACAAACCTGAGCTTGTCTACTGACATTTACAACCTTTTTGTTATCACCTTCTTCTTTCCCCTAGAAAATAAACTTACGAGCAGAAGCGGACCTGCAGAGTAGCCACCTGTACGACTCTCCTCACTACAGCATCACCACGCCTGTCAACCACTCTGAGTCCTCCCCACTGCTAGCAGGAAGCATATGAACAGTATGAGAAGATTCCTCTACGGAGGAATTAATTCTGCTGTACATTATTTGCACAGAACCTTTAGCACGTCGTTGCCCTTGCCCTGGCGACCTCTACTGTGAAGTTAGTGCAGTGGTTCCCACAACAAGAATACAAATAAAATAAAAAACTAGAAAAAAACTGAAATGCAAAAAATACCTTGTGGATCAGCTGTTTTTGGCAGAGTTCTTCAAAGGTTCAGATCCTATTTGACCAGTCGGGATTTCTTTGTGGCTTTTGGAGGTCCTTATAGGAGTAGTTTGCCCCAAAAAAGTACTTATTTTCTATCAATTACACACCCCATGAAGCCTTGAATTCGTGGAGATTTTTAGTTGTTGTTCCATTCCTAAGCCAATAATTTGATGACCAGCGGGCCGGAACCGCTGCCGGTGATCAAATTATTGGCTTAGGAATGCAACAAAAACCCCAAAATATCCATGAATTCAAGTCTCCGTGGGGTGACTAATCGATAGAAAAAAAGTCATTTTGGGGGTGAACTTTCCCCTTAAGAAAAGTACGATAGATGTGATGTGGTGTTCCCCAGGGCTCCATCTTGTGCCCTATCCTTTTTAAACACTTGGCCGTGTCATCAGAAAGCACAAAATAAATGTGTATATTTATGCTGAACACCCAATTATATATCTCTATCACCCAATGATTTAACCCCATTAACACCTCAGTGAAGTGAAGTGTATTTCATTCTGACATAAATGTTTGGATGTCTGAAAGTTTCCTCCAGTTGAATGAAGAGATTTCTGTCTTACAGAGATCAACTTTACAGTTGTTTGCACTGAACACCAAGGACTACATCAAAAACTCTTGGTGTTCTTATTAATTCAAACTCGCATCAATTATTTTTTTTTTTTTACCATTTAAGGATAGAGGATTTGAGGATTTAAGGCCAATTGAAAATCTTGAAATAGTTCTGACCAGCTGCTGTGTTAAGTGGTCAGGTGGGTGGACCACGGGCATTTTCTGAGCATGTTTATTGTAATGATCAATCGGTTGTGTTTTGGCTTGGATTAATCCTCATGGCCCACCATTGGGCCCCAGCCCACAGGTCGGAAATCACTGGGCTAGAACAAAAAAGCATGGAGAAGCAGCTTGTACCTGTAGTTCTCATGGTCCTAAACCTTGGAAGATGTACGGGTTTCATTCCGTCCCACCTGAAAATGTAGGCTCCGTCCAAAATGACATACTAACATACTATTTATTTAGCTAAATTACTTTGTGAGATTTGTTGGTATGTCCAAAAGGTTAGTAGCTATACTCAATAGAACGTGAAATGCATGCTACCTGTACCTCTGCTTTGCCACAAGATGGGGAACTTTCCTAACATTCTGTGTGGTCTGATTAGTATGTCATAAATTAATCATGCTATTTTCTGATTACTAGAGAGCTAGAGAGACTGAACTAACACTCATAGCACATATATCAATGATACTATCAGAATATAGAGCTTTAACCTTTTAACAAAAAATTGCAGCACCTTTAACCAATGTGTGTTGGTTTATTGAGCCACAAAATGAGGCTGTCTGTGTACCTCACTGTTTGTAATGACACTGATACCATCAAAACACAATACTATACTGTATGACATGTCAAAGTTAGTTGGGGCGGCCATAGCTGAGTGGTTAGTGAGCCCGCCTAGGGAACCAGAGGCCCTGGTTGCCCCAGGTTCGATTCCAGGCTATCCCAGCATATGTGCCGATGATATGAAATTTGTCCCTGAGCAAGACTCTTAACCCCAATTGCTCACAGGTTCTCATTGGAAACAAGACCGCAAGGACTTTCATGAACGACCTGTTAAAAGGAATTATCCTTTATCCAAACTCAACAACTCGCTTCACTAACTGACAAGAAAATGGCAGCTTACTGTACATAGGTTTATAGCTACACAGAAAACTATAACATCCTGGGGGCATATAATGTCTCTTGGTGCTTTCGTTTTGTAATATGTATATTATAATTGCAAGTTCTATGAAAATAAAAAGAATATATAGAACTAAAATATCGGAATGGACCTTTTACATTTTTATATTTAAAACTATTTGTTTCATTTCTCTGGGGTCATTGTTGTCGGTGTTATACAGTAGAGCACTTTTTGTTTTGAAAAGTACTCTAGAAAGTTTATAATTGAATGTGTGTAAATGACCAATTTTCTGGTAAGTTGTCATGTTGGGACCTTGGGATTTTTCATCCGACGACTGCAGAGAAGCAGGATTGATCACAAAGCGTCGCATAATGACACGTCAGCTTGTAGATCGGCTATTTTCACATTTTTGGAAATTTGTGAATATTTCTGGAAATGTTTCTTTTGTTTTTATTTCAGAAAATCTTTTTAAACAATAACATATTTTTGTCATGTAAAAAAAAATATTTAAAAAAATTTATATTTCCCACAGATACTCATGGAAAACGGAATGGAAAAACAGAAACAAAAGTAAACAGTAGCTGTGTAATCAATATCACAGCTGTTGTTATGAATCTTGGAATTATCATGTTAAAGATTACTATTTATTTACTAATTAACTGTTTAACCCACTGTGGGTTGCCCCGTTAGAAAACGAAAGTGACTCAAAACAAAACTGCACTGATGGGAAATGTGTACATATATATTACTGATTTCCAAGGAAGGAGAGGAAATGAAAGGGGCTTGTTATTGTACAGATCAAACCGAAACTATCAAAACTAAACTACTGATGGGAAATAGATGAGTAATTAAGGAGGACGGCTGACTGAAACGTAGACATAAAACCATATCTTTGGCAATGTCAAACTGCAGCCCTAAAGGCTGCCGTGTTAAATGGTCAGATGGGTGGGTCACTAACTCTTTCGAGATTTTCAAGTGGGCCCTGATCCACTGTTAAGAACCACTGCCCTAATATATAAAATATTAGCTCATATATATAACCTATTGCCGCCTCATTCAAGTCTGCTTTTCTGTATCTGCAGTATTATACACGATTGTTGACTGTTTCCAACAAATAAACATACAACTTGATTTTTATTCTTCATGATGTGGCTGTTAAAGTTGATTTCTGAATAATTATTTATTCCAGTGTTGTAAGTTTCAAATTCTCGATTTTATTTTCATGAAAAAAATAAGAAAAAATATATATTGCTTGAATCCCATCAGCCTGAAAGTCTGTCACAAAAACCTCTATAGTTTTATTAACCTTAATCATAAATAAAACATACAGTACAGTTAAGATCTTACCAAAGAGCTTTTTACTCTAACAAGGATTAAAATAACAATGAATAGAATATATAAAAAGCAACAATAAATACAAAGTATTCTTCACTGGAGTGTCTTTCCAACGAGTCACAAGAGTGACGTCGAAAACAGCCGATCTGCAAGCTCATAACGGGGTGTGAGCTTATAGATCGGATATTTTCGATGGCCGACATCGTCGTATGGCGAAGAATAAATCTGGCTTTGCCCTCTCATCCACAAACAGTTCACAGATAAGGATCAGTTTATGCTTTGAGCGACAAGTGTCGAACGACTTCTCACAACATTCAAGTTTTGATCGTTCATCTGCAACTCTCAACAATGAACAGTTTTCTGTAACTTTCTCATCCATAACTAGTTCACATTAACCCTCTCATCATCACATTAACCCTCTCATCATCACATTAACCCTCTCATCCATCCACTCTTGGCCTTCTCTTTCATTTTCTTCTCTTGGTATTCAGCAACTTTCTTGTGGAAGAAACCTAAAACACAATGAAAGACAAAACGTCAACGCAGGAAGGAAACCGGTTTATTCTCAACAGTGTCGCGTCGTATTATGATGCAACACTGTTGTAGCACGACAATGGAAATAACATTTTAAAATACATATATATAAAAAATCTGCTTCTCGATTATTCGATTAATCGTGTGTGTGAAGGGTACCTCGTGTGTATATCTGTAATACTGTATCTACGACGTAGATATGTGCAAATTGTGCATAGATGTGTGTTATGTTCCTTACTGCAAGCGGTTTACTTCCCTGTACTTAAAGGAGGAGTTCACCCAAAGAATTATTTTCTATCAATTGCACACCCTATGAAGCCTTGAATCCATGGATTCTTTTTTGTTTTTGTCGCATTCCTAAGCTAATAATTTGATTCCCGTCTCCTACCGGCTAATGTATCCGGTAGGAGACACAAAGTATATTATTTGTGTCTCCTACCGGAAATACACACGGTCATCAAATTATTGTCTTAGGAATGCCACAAAAACAAAAATAAATCCATGAAATCAAGGCTTCATGGTGTGTGTAATTGATAGAAAATAAGTCATTTTTTGGGTGAACTCCTCCTTTAAGCAAAATTTGTCCAAATGTGGTGTTCTTATATGACACCTCACAGGCCGCCATAGGGTTTGATGGGTGTGATGTGATGGTGACAATGCCATGTGTGTCTGCCGGGGCTCGTCCCAGATATTTGAAGCCATCATCAGTTTTCGAAGAAAAAACAACTCCTGAATAGACGTGCATATCTCTAACACACTTAACAGCCACACTCTCACAGCAGCACAGAGGGTAGAGAAGAGACGAATTTGCAAAGCTCTCTTCTTGAAAAATGTACAGCTTTCATGACACAGAGTCCATAACATCTGACAATTCAGTGCTAATTACAGTGTGTACAGTATGTGCAACCACATAGTAAAGTCTGCTTGTGGTCGGCCTCCTCCCTGATGAGGACGACGCTGCCAATAGAAAGGACGTGGAGCAGCTGGCAGTTTGGTGCAAAACGCACGATCTCGCCCTCAACACAGAAATAATGAATTTAGCTGTCTTTAACTAGGAGAAACATAAATCTTGTTTTTTTCTGAAGCTGCTTGCGGATGGAAAACAAATGACAAATAAAGCAATCTTGAATCTTGCAACACATAAGAGCCAACCAATGCCCAAGCACCTGCCCGATTGCCTTCATAGGAGAAATTGCCCTTTTTTCTGCCTAGTATATAACACCTATAAGAACGCAGACGCATTTCTGAGACATACTGTATGTGGGTGTGAAGTTTGGTTTAGATTTGTGAACTTGCCCTAAAGTGTCAACTTGCTAGGTTCCGTTAATAGGCTCTTTAACGGGTTATAGCTGGTTATGGCTCAGCAGCAACACATTTTGCCCAGGGCACAGGGTGCCATGTCATCAATACAGTGAGCAATGGTTGTGTCGAACAACAGGAATCGTTTTCAGTTTATTAACGCACTCATCATACCAAAACATTGTTTTATACATATCACTTGCTGCAGGAAATATTAAATCCTCTGCAATCGTTACGGTTATTTCTTCTGAGCAATCTAGTGAGCAACTTGATGAAGGCTTTCAAAGCAAAATGTCTATTGAGAGATTTGAGACTAGCTTGGAAGTATTCCATAGTTCTTTCTTTTATCCCCTTAAACCCTATATACAGTACTAGTTCACCGGGGTCTCTATATTTGGTTTGCTTCTTTTTCCATCTACACCAAATGTCTTTGCAGAAAATATCAGATCTACAAGCTTGTAGATCAGCTATTTTCGCCAAATCTACGCAGCAGAATAGGGATGCTAGTGTTCATGCGGTTAAGTGACTATGGCTTGTCTCCAAGTGATGCTTTTGATGGCTTCATAGATTGGTTTGTAGATCTTTTTTCTTTTTTTTACCAGCTTGTGGAGCAAGCTGATCTACAGTACATTCAGTCGCTCTGCAATCATGCCTCTGAACGGGCGTATGAGCTCCGCTCACAGAATTCGATGCGTCGTCACTGACTGAGAGACTGAATCAGTCAGTCAGCGCAAACGCAACGTCCTCACAGGCTATGGCGGTTTTAGCTTGTCACAAGCTGGTACTTGTATGACTCTGAGGACCCCAGAAATGCAAAGTTAAGAACAGCGACTTCATGCCAAGGCTCTGGCTTAATCAGTACTATGTAACTTTCCTCTTCTACCCCAGATTTGAACCCAGTTTCCTGCTGACATTTTTACCATTGAGCTAACAGAGCCTGCCTACTTGCTCGGGGGATAAATTGAATCTTGACCATCAGGTAAAAATTCGGTGTCAGATCCTGTGTCTAGGTGAGACAGTCATTAAAAAAAAGCTCCATAGTGAGGCTTTAAGGGCCCCCTGAGCTCTAGGGCCCCTGGGCCTAGACCCAGCAGGCCCTTTTGGTAATCCACCCATAGATGGTCGTGCGCTGGGTATTTGTCGCGAATACCGCTCTGCATTTGACCCATCCTAATTAAACTGTTTTTACAAACACATAAAAAAATAAAATAAATAAATAAATCAAATTAAACATAACTATAACTCATAACTAAACTAATCTCTCAAGAACAGATTCTGCTCTGTTTTTCCTTTTTATTTGACGATGGGTTCCCAGATTGTAACTAAAAGAACTATCCTAATAATGTGTCAGCTGACCACAAAAATGTTATAGTCTCTGCCAGTGCACCTCATGTCAAGAGTGTGTCGTTTGGTTGGTTGTGGGGGGGGAAATCAATTTACTGCTCAGTCCTGTGTAGAGCCCGCCTACTGTATCCGGTAATTTGCACGCACACACACATAGGCACGCACAAAGGCCCTTTCCGTATCTGGTCTAAACCTCGGTGCCCCTAAGAGCTACAGACCTGTAAGGGTGTCCTTTTGGTTTTTAACTATCAATAATTTACCTGGGGACCTCCCTGGAACCCCCCTAAGGACCGCTGGGATTCCCCAGGACCCCACTTTGAGAACCACTGTTTTACGTGACTCAGACCTAGCCATGGAAACTAGGTCTGAGTCACGAAATGAAATGTATCTACCTTCCTGTGTGGCGGGCTGTCTCTCCACCTCCTGGATGAAGAGGTCAAACATCTGGGTCTTGATGAAGCTCTTGACGAACGCCCGGTTGGCTCTGGGCTCGACGGCCTTACAGAAACTCTTCCTCTGGAAGACTCCGGGGTGGCCGCCGGAGCTGTGCTTCACGTGCTGCGAGAAATGACCCACCGTCCTGACGAAGAACGACAGGAAGGCCTCCGACACCACGCCGTTCAACTCCTGTGACGCTGGACGGGGAAATAACGTCAGGAATAAAATGCGTGGATCGATTTAGTTTTTAATCCAATTGCAGCTGTTTACCTGGTATCCTATAGTTTCAATGTACAGGTTATCATTTTGATAGTATATTGTTTAGACTGCTGCTAGCCAGGTTCTTGGTTTACCTCTGATCCTAGTTTACTGAGGCACTACACTGTCTCTCTGCATTCTCCTGTATGTGTTTAACTTTCTTATCGTCTCTGCAGAATGCCTAAATTGTAAATGTATGTGATCTGGCTGAATTGATTTATTATACAAGTGCGTTGTTACGGGGAGGTGCTACACTTCAACATAAGCACTATTTTATATAGTATAATAATAGTGACATGTGAGCTTTGGCTATTAAAAATATTGTGACATTGAAAATTTTGCAAATAATGACATGCACAAAATAAGGACATCTGGTGGAATGTGGTTAAAGATCAGAGTAAATGTTCTGAGCCCTGGTCAACCAACAACAGGGTAAATGGTCACATCAATAGAGTGCAAAGAAAACAATGACGTGCTACAAAGTAACTAGGATGCCAGGTAAACATCAAACCTAGTATCTGTCTTAAACAACATGTTGTTTAACATTCTGTACATTTGCGATCTGGGAACCCAGAGCCAGTGAGAATGAAAAACAGCACCCTCTGCTGTTTGTACTATCTCTCACTGGCTCTGGGACAATGACGACGTAGCACACGTGCGCAAAGGAAACCGGGGTTTTGGTCTGCCTTCAGCTTTCACTTCCGGTGGTGCCATTATGTTTTCATTCCCACTAACAATATTTCTACACGGAACACTAACACCACTTCTCCCAGAGAACATGGATCGTTTTGGTTATAAGCCCACTTGTTTCTATGATGAAAGAGTAAGTTAAAATGTGAATATCTTTCCGTGGTTTTGTCTGCTCCGCGGATGCTATTGTTAAATTAGTTTGGGTTTGTTTCGAGGGGGAAAGATCGACGGACACGTGAATCCCGCCCACTACATTTGATTGGGTAAAGCTTCCTGATCTGAAGGCACGCCCACTTGTAGCCCAGTGCGTACATGTTATGACGAGCCTTCACGACAGATTCCAACGCAGAGCAGAATCTGTTCTTGAGAGATTAGTACATTTCTGATCAAGCAAAACAGCAAACAAACAGGGTGGGCCGCATGCATTTTCAGAATACATTGATTTTAATGATCAATCCATTGTGTTCCGGACATAGATCAGTATCACAATGAAAACTCACTTTTCAAGCTTTTTAGGAAAAAATGCCACGACTTTTTAATATTGATGTTATATTACTATAAAAATGTTTTGCCAATTATTTGGGGGCCCATTTGGAATACCCTTGCGGCCCACCGGTTGAGAATCACTGATCTAAACCAGTCGTTCTCAAACTTTTTCATGCCAAGGACCCCCAAAATGATATGTATTTGGCCGCGGACCCCCCATCTCAAATATGTTGTTCCAGGGACCCCCAGAAGCAAAGATTTGAGTTACAAATGTTCGCTTAAAAATATGTATATTCAAAAGGTTTGCACAAATGTTCACGATTTAAAAAAAATAGCAGATGATCTACAAGCTCATAGCACGGCACTCTGTGCCACGCTATGAGCTTGAATATCTGCTATTTTTGAATAGCCAAAATATAAAAAGGTTAAAACTATTGTGATTCTATATTAACACATTTTACTGGGGAGTGGGGAACCCCCCAAAGAGCAAGGACCCCTGGGGGTCCCCGGACCCCACTTTGAGAACCAATGATCTAAACGAACGTGAACAAGTAACTAGCAACTATCATCTTGCTTGTGGAGGGAGTCACTTTGACATCAGTGACTAAAATGTCAAAAGTCAGGTCAAAGTTTTTTGTTGTGTTGATCTGTGAGTAATCTCTCAAGAACAGATTCTGCTCTGCGTTGGAATCTGTCGTGAAGGCTCGTCATAACATGTACGCACTGGGCTACAAGTGGGCGTGCCTTCAGATCAGGAAGCAGGCCGCGCTTTACCCAATCAAATGTAGTGGGCGGGATTCACGTGTCCGTTGATCTTTCCCCCTTGAAACAAACCCAAACTAATTTAACAATAGCTTCCGCGGAGCAGACAAAACCACGGAAAGATATTCACATTTTAACTTACTCTTTCATCATAGAAACAAGTGGGCTTATAACCAAAACGATCCATGTTCTCTGGGAGAAGTGGTGTTAGTGTTCCGTGTATAAATATTGTTAGTGGGAATGAAAAAATAGTGGCACCACCGGAAGTGAAAGCTGAAGGCAGACCCAAACCCCGGTTTCCTTTGCGCACGTGTGCTACGTCGCCATTGTCCCAGAGCCAATGTAAGATAGTACAAACAGCAGAGGGCGCTGTTTTTCATTCTTATTTGGTTCTGGGTTCCCAGATTGATCTGTGAGTGAATCATCTTCCACCCCCGATCTCACACACTGTGATGGTATAAATATAATGGAATGATGAGTGTGGCTTCTCTAATAGTCTACAGTAGTAACTAGGCATTTAAAATATTACCTACAGTAGTTCATAGGACTTTTTAGCTACTGTAGTTGCTATAAATTTAAACATAATCTACAGTAACTAGGAATTTGGGGGCAGATGTTTGTGTCAGAACGGTTGTAAACGACTTACTCAGGTTTTGTTTCTTGGAGCTCAGTGCCTCCAGCAGGTCTTCCTGCATCTTCTCTGGTAGGATGGAATCTTCATCTCCAATCTGGGAGCAGAAGAGAGAAGCATAACTTTATCGTTCTTAAGTGTGGACGGCAACTTAACTTTCCTTATAGTTATCATGCTCAGTTAGTGTGAATGGCGCTTTAGGTCTACAAAGTAGAGCAGTAGTTCTCAAACTTTTTCATGCCAAGGACCCCCATCTGAAAAGGTGTTGTGCCAGGGACCCCCAGAAGAGAAGATATGTGTTAAAATCGATATTTTTCAAATATAAAAAAAAATAGCAGATGTACAAGCTAGCAGCGTGGCACAAAGTGCCGCGCCGTCAGCTTGTAGATCTGCTATTTTTGAGTAGCCAACATATAAATGGATAAAGTGGTTAAGATGATTGTGATGCTATGTTAACTACTTTTGCTGGGGACCCCCCCAAGGACCCCTGGGGGTCCCCGGACCCCACTTTGAGAACCAATGAAGCAGAGGATTGAAGTAGACTCTACTTGAATACTAGCGTCCCTATTCTGGGGCCGAACATTTGGTGAAATTAGCCAATCTACACACTCACAACACGTTGCAACACGTTGTGAGTGTGTCAAACGGCTATTTTCGGTGAAGAGATAGTAGCGGACCTAGTATAGAGCCCTGGGGGACCCCGGTCAACTAGGCATATAGGGTTTAAGTGTGTATAAATACAAGTGTAGAAATACAACCACAGAGTGTAACGTATAATGTTAACCTTAAATGACCCCACACACACACACACACACACACACACACACACACACACACACACTTTGAAATAGAAATCATGAGAGCTGGAACAGGTTTAAGCTTGTAATCACATTACAGATAATGAGGTTATGTTCTTGACCCTGTTGATGCATCTATCTTTGACAAAACACAGTTACTTGTTACTTTAACAAGTAAATACCTGAGTAACTCTGAAGAGGCACGTACTGTATCATAAGGGAGAAATTCAAGTTTGATCAATTTGCATTAATCCGTCGTATTTTCTATACAATAAGATACGAGCGCACGCACGCACACCCACACACTGTGTGTACATACACATTTTGAAACAGTCTTTGATTCAATACAATTAATACTTACACTAGTTATGAATCGGTTCTCAGCTTTTGCTGACAAATCTACAATCAGCATCTGTTGACAAGAGAAGAGGACAGAGACATGAAAAAGACACACACACACACACACACACACACACACACACACACACACACACACACACACACACACACACACACACACACACACACACACACACACACACACACACACACACACACACACACACACACACACACACACACACACACCTCTGTGCTCTAATAAGTGTCACTGGACAAACATAACAACAGCCAACATGGAACAAGACTTTTCAACTGCTGCTGAAAACAGAAGCAGTTGAAACAGTAATTATGAATGTTTCATTGTACTGTATACAAAGGTTTATTTAGTTTTTAGTTGTGGAGACATATAACTCTGTTTCTGACCTTTCTGTTTGCTGCTGCCTTTTACTGAGTGTGTTACACAGTACGTTGTGCGTTATTACGACCCTGATGTTATAAATTAATTTTATGCTTGTACTGTATGTGTTTTAATCTGTGCGGGTTGGTGCGCTCGCACGTGCGTGCGTGCGGCTGATTGAGTGAGTGATTTTGCAGGAAGCCTGGTTCCAGCCTTCTGGAGGAAAGGTTAAAAGGCTGGCTTTCCTTAGCTCTTGTGGGCTTTCCTCTCTCCACTCCCAGCCAGCTTACCAGCCAACCTGTAGTCTTTGTTGATTTTATCAGCCTGGGTTTTGTAGGGGTGGGTAGTCTTTAGCCTGATCCTGTTTTCCCCTGTGTTTTGGGTTAGTGATTTGTCTTTTGGTTTCTTTTTATTTGATTAGGCAAGTTTAGGTCGTTAATGTTTGGTTCCTTTTCGTTTATGGTTTTGGCTGCCGCCCTGAAGAAACTGGATTTGAATAAAAACCCATTGCTGGCGGTTCTTAGGAGTTGGAAAGAGGAGAGTCCCACTTTATCAGGTTACACCATGATTAGGCCAGGTCGTAACAGTGTGTGGAGTGTTAGACACTCTCATCAGTGTGTTCTATGATGTGGTCCAGCATGTTGTATGTGTTGTGTTTATTATGAATTATTTTAATAATTTAGAACAGCCAATTGTTTGTATCACACTTTTTCGTACCAATTTAGTCATTATGCCAATTGATTCCCCCAACTGCTTGCCACTGCTGTTGTTCCCTTCTGGCTCACCTGCCAGTTAGGAGCCCCCACCAGGAGGATATACTGTAGTGTCTCCGTCCTCCTCCTCCTGTTGAACATTCCCTACGGACAGGCTCCGCCCCAGACCGTAGGCATAGGCATACGTACGTGCAGCAACAAAGATTGCCCCCCTCGTCTGGCTTCCCTCCCCTGAACACGGGCAATTGTGTTCATAATGCTTGACAAACCCGGATGCACCGCGTTGGATTCGAACCCCTAGACTCTATGCGGTGGTAGACAGGTACTTTACCTCCTGCACCACCCAAATGTGCCATGGTTTATGTGTGTGTGTTAGACTCACATCAGACTGGTCTATGATGTGCTCCAGCATGTTCCTCTGAACTCCCAGCAGGTAGGGTGTGGGCGCCATGACCACGTCTATGAGCACTCTGGGAACGATGGAGATGAAGGTGTGTTGCCAGGTGAACGGGTACAGCAGCGCGACAACAGCATGGAGCACCTGGGACAGAGTGCTGAACAGACACACACACATATGTATTACTTCCCCATACGTCAGTTTTGTGCCATTATAAAATATATATTTCTTATTTTATTTATAAAAATGTCCCCTCAAAAGTGGTTAGATATTCATTCAATTTCAACATATCTTTCTATTTATCTGTATGTTTTTTGTAGTGTATTGGAAAAGGGGTGTGCACAAAGTACTGATAATAATTATTGTGTGTATATAGTATAGTGGTTGTCACAGAATCTCAAGGCACACTTGTCACCAGTGTGCCATGACACAGTGTTTTGGGAGAACTTCCCTAGAGAATGTTCATAGTCCCTAGCCACTTTCAACCTGGTGTTTCTATTTTTGGCATGTCATTATAGGCAAAACAAGTAACAATTCAAAATCTCCAGAAATGTCAAAAATAGCAGACAACATGCCATGATGCAAAGCGTTGTGAGCTTGTAGATCAGCAATTTTTGTTATTCTTTGCACGATTAACACATTGGGTGCCAGAGGTTTATTAAAATATTATACGTTGAGTGCCAGCATTTCTTCCATCCACTTGCGTTATACATTTCGTGCTGTGAGAAGCCCTGACGCGGAAGTGCATGTAAACAAAGCGTGCGTGCGAGACGGCGGAGGGTCCCGACTAACGCCTGGAACAATAATATTTCCAACGCGACCCTCCATTGCAGCGTGATCGCCGATCGAAAACGGCTCGTTTCCACCACATTAAAAAGAAATGGAGATATTAAGCTTTTAATCAAGGAGATAACATTGAAAACGCCGACCGGAAGGATTTTTGACATGGAGCCACATCCAGCCTCTTCTTCTCAGAAACTGCTTGGGTGATGTCAAAGTTTCGTTTTAGCGCCCCACGTGGCCCACATGTATAAAAATAGAATTGGGTCAAAAACGGTCCGGACCGTTTTCGGCACTTCTCGTTTGGACCCTCAAAAACGGTCCGGACCGTTTTTGGCATTCAATGTGTTAAGTAGTACTTGACTGGTTGGGTACCGGCCTACTCGGTACACTTGGTGCGCGCATCGGCGAGGACTCGAGGGAGTGCGGTGCCCGGTTTTAAGTCGGTCAGTCGAACGGTTCGCGAGATACGTGAACTACAGCCATACGGGCAGACAAACTACAGACGGACGGACAGAGATTTTGTGAGTTTATAGTAGGATGCAGGGTTTCAATGGCTAGGGAATGTTCACACAAATCTCTGTACAGTGAGGTGTAGAGAGCTCCACACCTGAGCTCATCAGCGATGAAGATGAGTCGTCTCTCCGTCACAGTGGCGGAGAACACCTGCAGAACCTCCTGGTCTGACAGAAAGCTGAACAACGTCTTGAAGTCCACATGTTCCAACCACGAGTCACATGGCCGTGTCAGACTGATGATCTACATGCACACACACATATATATATATATATATATATATATCATTTCCATCTATCTATCTATAATTAAATATATGTACAGTATATAATACAAACGTATATTTGACATATGTGAGTGTTATACACATACATGCTCCACCCATGCCAGATATACAATAAAATCCTAAGTGTTCATAAACTGGGGTGTGTTTTTACACTTTCACATATTAATGAGACATGGTGAGACCACAGTGCCAGATATTAATGAGACATGGTGAGACCACAGTGTCAAATATTAATGAGACATGGTAAAGACCTCAGTGCCAGATTCGGGGATGAAGCTCTTGATCTCCACGGTGTCTCCAGGAGCAGGAAACGCTGCCTCTCTCAGACTCTGCATGAAGGGGTAGATCATGGCCATGGACTTCTGTCTGCGCTTCTCCACCTCATCAAAGATCTGACAGGAACATGGCAGGAACATTAGCCAGAAATAGCCAATCCACAAGCTCACAACGCATCGCAACACGCCGATTTTTGGCAACGAGATGAAGGTGTAGACAGAAAAGGCGGTCCAAGTACAGAGCCAACTCAGGTCAAGTGTAGAGGGTTTAAGTATTTAAACACATGAAACGTAGAGTCCCTATTCTTGGCGAACATTCAGCAACAATAAACGATATTGCTTATTTTTGGCTATATTTAAATACTGATAATGATGCAAAGCATTGTGAGCTTGTAGATCAGCAATTTTTGTTTCTTTGCACGATTAAGTAGTACTTGACCGGTTGGGTACCGGCCTACTCGGTAACGATGCAAGTTGGGAATGCATGCCCCACCCGGTTATGCCATAACCCGTTGTACACGTCTGTCGTCAGCGATGCGCACGCAATCGGTCGGATGTGTTACATTTGTTACATTTGTGACATCCACTCACCGGCACCGACCACCCACAATTCAATTTAAATATAAGGAGGATTTTGTGTAGATATTGTAGAGCGAACATGCATACATATGCATGTATGTATGTTCGCTCTACAATTAATATCTACACAAAATCCTCCTACAATACATACATACATATTTACATTGTGTATATGCAGATGTATTGTGGAAAGATAATTAAATGCATTATATAAATAATTATTATACTTATCGTGTGTGTGTGTGTGTGTGTGTGTGTGTGTGTGTGTGTGTGTGTGTGTGTGTGTGTATATATATCTCACCTTTGAGAAGAGACCAAAACAAGCCACTTTGCTGATGATGCAATAGGCTTCTGGAGGCCGCGCCCCTTTGCCATGAGGCTTCAGGTCATCAACAAAACAAAACAATGAGATTAATCACTAATAATCTGTCACATCACAAATAATCTATAATTCACAAATAATCTGTTACTCACCAGTAATCGTCTGCAGTATCCATTCCTTCTACTTCCGTCGACCTCTGTCAGGACAAAAGAGAAGGTCTCACTGGAAACAAACATTTTTTTCATTATTACACATGGAAACATGAATGTTGAAATGTATACTGATGTTTATGTTCTCTTTGGTATCTCAACTAAAATAGTTGATAGTTTGATTATATATTGATTATATATTGAAGAGTCATGCGCTGTTCTTTCACTTCCAATGCCACCTATAGCCATTTAAACCATCTACTTTGTGTACAACAAATAGTAAAAACAGCTCAAGACACGTCACCCTGCAACGCATTGTGAGTTTGTAGTTCAGCTATTTTTATTATTGCAGATTTTTTTTTTTTAACTGCCCAAAATAGGTACACCATGGTTAAAGTAGCATTGTGTGAAATTTTTCATAATCACAGTGAATTGAATTAAAGTGATTTCATGTGACCATGAGCAACATGCTCATGGTCTCATTATTCTAGGTACATATTCAGACCATAAGGAATCAATAAGTAATCTTCAATATTTACAATAATGGAAAGCAGGAACTGCTGTAACATATGTAAATAGTTGTATAATGAGTCTTGTGCTTTTGACTGGAGGAGTTACCAGGTATTAATCAAGCAGGTTAATCAACATTTATATGTTGTTAACAGTCATACGTTGTTTATGACTTGTTTTGTGTCTTTGTAAACAGCTACCGGCGTTAGGGGGCCGTGTCCACAGAGAACGTGTTTAGAGCTGGCAGTCTGCCATGCATTTCTATGGTAAAAAGGGGCTGGTGCGCTCCTCTTCCCAGTGCCCGAGCATCACGCTTGAGCGCCCCCGACGCCCGCCGTTTCTTGGCGCAACGCCCTGGGCGCTTCAACCTGGAAACAGTTCAACTTTTGGAGAGTAACCCTTCTCTTTTGATCCTCCTGGCTGCGTCTGACAACCTGGTAATTTACAACCCGACGTTGAATCGTTATCACAACCATGAGAAGCCCTTGTTTCAACCACGTACTATCACTGGTTCTCAATCTTGGATCTGGGAACCACCAGGCGTCCAAACGGACCCTTGCGGGTCTGTAACTCTGAGAGTGTACAGATGGGACCTCTCAGAGTTAAAGGACGATTTCACCCATTTTCAACCCATCTTCGTATAATTGGTCCTCACTAATGCTCATGATAATATGGCGCCATTTTTGTCTACTCGGTCTGTGTCTCAGAGGAGGGCTGTGGACAGTTCAGAAACCTGCCTACCAGTGACATCATCGATGGGGGGTCCAGGGGTAGCCTGGTAAACCCTCCCTCCGGAAAATCTCATTTCCATTTGATTTCAGGAAGGAGTCTGGCCTTAAGGCTTGTATGGGCGTTTCTAGCGCATTACCAAAAAGCCGAGCCTATCAGCGTCGTCGCTCATCGTTCTGTGATTGACAGCGAAAGTTGGCCAATCAGGTGGCGAGTTCGAGTGAGCCCGAATGGCACCGAGTGCAGCCTGAATGCAGCCGACAAAACACGAACGGCAGCCATCTTTTCTGTGCGCTATTTTCTCCGCTGTTTTAGAACTTAAAAAATCTCTCAAACTTCTATTTTGAGGCACGGAATTTACTTATAAGATATCGTTTGGATAGAATTTAGTTGTTTAACTTCATATATGTGGTCAATTAATCATGACAGAGCCTATTTAAAAATAAAAATTCAGAGAACCGGCAGGGGCGGGCAGTGACATGCATGTATCCGAATAAGGCAACCTATTTTGGGCATGGCCGTCTCAAAAGTCCTGTTGCGTCACATTAATCTGGAAGTGGTAAAAATGCACTGGCTGAAGTGGGATACTGCTGATTGGCTGAAGGGGTTGTCAGTCAACGGTATTACTCCCGCCCAACTCCAGCCCACAGCCAAAATTGCAGAATGGGCGATCATGCCAGACTCACTCCTGAAATAAATTACAAATTAGATTTCCGGAGGGAGAGTTTACCAGGCTAGTCCAGGGGGTCCCCAGCTAAATTAGCTAATATAGCATTAAAATCAGCTTAGCCACTTTAATCCTATAATATACTGGCTATTTGAAAATGCGTATCAAAAAAGCTAAATTAGCTAATATAGCATTAAAATCAGTTTAGCCACTTTAATCCTATAATATACTGGCTATTTGAAAATGCGTATTAAAAAAGGGGGGAAAAAACATTTAACAACACAAATATATATTGTATGGGGGTCCCTGGCACAAAATATTTTCTGATGACGGTCAACGGGCCAAATACATGTTAATTTGGGGGTCCTTGGCATGAAAAGGTTTGAGAACTAACTGCTTGTGTCCATAGTTGTGTACCTGTGGTATTCTGTAAGCGGGGCCCAGTCGACTCCTTCAGGGAAACAGAAGAGTGTAATGGCTTCACGAGACTTCTCCTCTTCCTCCCGCTGTGAGCGGCCCAGGTCTGGTGGGAGCTGCAACGCACAAGAACACATACAGTACAGTACTGTACAAATCTGTCTCTCTCTAGGTTACAAGCCCCACTCACCCTCTTCTGCGTCCACTGTGACCATGTCTTGTCACAATGTGTTGTAGTTTGAGGGTCTTGTTGTCACAGTGTTATAGTTTGAGGGTCTTGTCACAGTGTTAGTTTCAGGGTCTTGTCACAGTGTTATAGTTTATTTATTTTATTTATGTGTTTATTTGACAGGGACAATACAAAACAAACAATGTATCAAGTTATAAAAACAAGAAGCCGTTGCATTGTATATGGGGTTTCTAGCCAAGGCTAATTTGCGACCCCTGTCCCTGGTTAGGCCTTTCTATATCTACCTAGTTAAAGAAATACTCCAATTACAATTTGAGTATTGAAGGTCACAGTGTCATAGATATATATAGTTTGCGGATGTTGACTTGCTGAAGATGACAAGTGGTTTTGAGTGACGAATAAATGTCAAAGTAATACATTTTGAGTACCCACCTAAAATGTTATCATTAAGTGTTTTTGTTGGACTGTACAGGTCAAATAGAGATTGTTTCAAGACAAACAGACGTATTGTTCTTTTAGCACTCCGCTACACAGAGGGTTTGGACATGGCTATGAGGACCTTGAAGCGCTACTATCTATGGAGGAACACGAAGTACATGCTACTAAAATCAAGTCGAGACGATCCAGTACCAAGCAGTGGGAAAGCACCATTTTCTTTGTTTGCATAGCGTTTGACGTTGATGGTGTAAAATCAGAACAAAGTTTATTCTGTTGTGAATGACAGCAAACCATGCTGACATTATGACATCAGATGAGTCAGAAAGAGGCCGTCACTAAGAGATGATGCACCAGGGGCCAGTTGCACCACCTCACACTAAGTTCAAACTTAGCCTAGTTATAGCTTAAATGGCTTTTAAAAAGCCATTTAACCCATTTAGCCGGGAAAGTATCTCTGTCATTTTTTGATTTCTTTGGCTATTCAAAAATAGCAGATCTACAAGCTCATAGCGTGGAACCGAGTGCCGCGCTATGAGCTTGTAGATCTGCTATTTTTAGTTTTTAACGTAAAAATATGTGCAAATCTTTAAATATATATATATTTCAAAGATTTGCACTCATTTTCACGATTTTTCAAAAAATAGCAGATCTGTATATCTGCTATTTTTGAATAGCCAAAGAAATCTAAAATGACAGATACTTTCCCGGATTGAATGTGTTTAAGCTATAACTAGGCTAAGTTTGAACTTAGTGTGAGGTGGTGCAACTGGCCCCTGGTCTTGGTCTTTGGCCCATATGCTGAAGAGGCATCATAGCTGCATGTCTGCCCTCTATTCATTTTGGCTCACAGACGCTACGGCTGTGTCAACACAAACTAACCACACCTGAATTCAAAGGGCATCACTCTGATTTGTTCAAACAAACCAAAGCGTTCAGATTCATCAAACTGAAACAGGTTAGGTGTGAATGCACCCCAAATGCACTGTCATTTTTCTAACCAATCGTGATGTCCCTTAGAGAGACATTGTGATGTTCCTTAGAGCAGAGGTTCTCAAAGTGGGGTCCGGGGACCCCAAGGGGTCCTTGAGGGGGTTCCAAGGGGTCCCCAGCTAAATGATTGATAGTTAGCAATAGCAACCAAATGGACCCTTATGGGTCCATTAACACTGAGGATTTTACGGTGTAAATCAGGATCAAATGGGGGTCTGTGGCCTAATGCATGTCAAACTGGGGGGTCCTTCAAATGAAAAAGTTTGAGAACCAGTCCCTTAGAGAGAAACCACAATGACATGTTGTGACGTGCTGTGAGCTTGGAGATCGGCTATTTCTGCCAAACGTTTGTCCCAGGATAGGTATGCTAGGGTTCTTGAGGTTAACCAATCCACTAACCTTTGGGAACTGGTATATAATGACTGGTTTGTAGGAGCCGTCCTGCTTGCTGCAGTGCAGACTGACCACGACCAGGTACTCGAAGAAGAACTGGTCAGCGGGGTGCGTTTGGTCCTGTGCTGAGGGTGTCACTGGGGCAGGGGCTGGCTCTCGCTCATCTCCTAATTCAGAGACACAAATATCATATCAATTCAAATAAATGGGTCGCTGTACTTTAAAGCAGTGATTCTCAACCTGTGGGTCACAAGGGTTTTGCAAGTGAGCAAAACACTATGATTTTAATAATAATATAACATTAATGTAAAAGAATATATATGTTAAACAACAACAACAAAAATCATGATATTTTTTCTTTAAAACCTGTAGTTTTCATTGTAATACTGCTAACTAACAACTTAAAGTTACTAGGTTAGTTCCATTGATCCAAGTCGGAACACAATCAATTGATTGATCATAACATGCTGTTGGTAATGAGGTCAGGCAAGGTGGGATTTTATCTCCTTTTTTGTTTAATGTGTACATGGATGATCTGTCTAGGAAACTGAACTGTGCCATCGGTGATACTGTTGTCAACCACCTTATGTTAGACTTACAACAGCTTCTGAGGATTTGTTCCCAGTATGGCATTGATTTTAATATTAAGTATAACGCCAAGAAGAGTAGCATCATGATTGTGCGAAGTAAAGAGGATAAAAAGGCTGTATTTCCTGTGTCGCATACCTGTCGAGCGCTTTTAAGAAATGTAATGTACAAATTCATGTGTCGTCTAGAAGAGTCTGACAATCATGCTATTACGATTTTAATTAACCCTGTGTAGAGTTCTACTCTGCTTTCTTCCATGATTTGGAGACATTGGCGCAACAGCCTCTACAGACTAAGAGCATGTATGTGTGGCTAGCTGTAGTTGGACTGATTTTATGTTTTTCATTTGTTTTACTTTTTTATTGTTGTGTATTCTGTCATTTTGTATGTGATATGGACCTTGAGTCTGACATAAAGATACTCTAAAGACACCCATCTGACCACTTACTGTAACTTAAGTGGTCAGATGGGTGGGCCGCAAACACTTTTAAGATTTTCAAATGGGCCCTGATCCAGAAAAGGAGAGAACCGCAGCTTTAAAGTTTTTAACCACTTAATCCCTATTTTATACTCAAACATTTTTCAAAAACCTGCATAGTAGAGGGTAGGACGGGTCCAATATAAATAAATTATACATGTATGCATATTTACTTCCTGTAAAACACCTCAGTAAATGACATATGACACCTTGTTCACTGGATTGAAATGGTCAAGGTCACAAGCAAGGGTGAAATGACATGAGGGAAAGTGCCATATATCTCGATAATTGCACTTCAGTTTAATTTTTTTTTAGCACAGAAAGAAAAAAATACATATAGCCATATTGTGCAAGAGAAGTTTAGAAGCCTAGATGCTTATAGAGAACTTCCCCTATTTTGCAGAATCAGACATATAAAAAATTCTGCAATGCATATTATTTAAAATATGTACTGTATGCTGAACACTGTACCAGCCTGACACTTCCTCTATGCAACCAGGACTTGAAACTGTCTGTGGTGAAGACAGTAGTCTAGACCAAACAGTGGGGTTAAGACCCATTTGTTGGGTCATGAGTCGTGAGCAAATCAAAAATATATTTGTATTATTATTCAAAACATTTTTATAAATTCAAGAAAGAGTAAAATAATCTGTCAAAAACTATTTCTATAAACTGAAAATCGCAGATCTACAAGCTTACAACGCGTCACAATCTGCTATTTTCACGAGTTTGAGTCCCGGGGAGACATCAAATTTCTCTTTTGGGTCTCGAGCTAAAACGTTTGGGAACCACTGGTCTAGACAGTAGTAGTAGAAGTCAGGTAAAGAGGACAAGGAAGTTTGCAGTTTTTGTAGAAGGACAGTTTGTCTCTGATGGGTATTGTGGCCACAGGGGCCACTGTCGGCGTCACAAAGCTGTCATTGTTATGTGGCTTGTGAAGGTCCACCAGCTCAGTGGCCTCGTGGTTAGAGTGTCCACCCCAGTTCAATCCCTGACCGAGTAATAACAAAGACTGAAAATGGTACCCAATGCCTCCATGCTTGGCACTCAGCATCAGGGCCGCATTAAGACCCCTCAGGGCCGTGGAACAACACAAAATCAAAGGCCCCCCTCAACATTAATCGGACAATATCGGGTGCGTTCGCGCGCCCAGCGAATGAACGCTCACCGCACGTGCGTTCGGTGCATGTGCCACCGCCAGCACGAGCGGCGCTGACAGTCACACTGCACAGACACAGGGCACAGCACAGCCTTTCCAACAGTCTGTTTCTGCTATAACTACAGTGTCTAAACTGTCTTTATCATTCTCACAGGGCCCTGCAGGCTGCGGGCCGTGGAACACAAGTTCCACTAAGTTCCACGGTTAATGCGGCCCTGCTCAACATCGGCGGTTGGATTGAAGGTAAGTCCCAGCGACATAATAGTGTCATGTCCAGGCGGGGGGGTGTACTTGTACATCATGTAAACAGGAGACAGGCTCCTGACATGGTTTGGTTCCCAAGGCTACTTAACCCTGAGGCCGATTCTACAAAATGTCCTCTAAATCCTAACAGTTTTCTAAAAAGCCTATGTTTCTATATCAGTGGTTCTCAAACTTTTTCATGTCAAGGACCCCCAAAATGACATGTATTTGGCCGCCCACCCCCATCTAAAAATATTTTGTTCAAGGGACCCCCAGAAGCAAAGATTTAAGTAAAAGATGTTCCCTTTAAAATATATATCTATTCAAATATTTGCACAAATGTTCAAGATTTCTTTTAAATAGCAGATCTACAAGCTCATAGCGCGGCACTCGGTGCTGCGCTATGAGCTTGTATATCTGCTATTTTTGAACAGCCAAAGTATAAAATATGGATACAGTGGTTACACAGATGCGTTCCCCGTTTGAATGGGTTAATAGTGAATGTCCAAGATAAAACATCAAGCTCATTGTCTTCAATTCACAGATGCCTGATGAACACTGGATGACTTTAAATAAAGATTATAATACTAATAACATTAGAATACTAATACTAGAGGGCTCACTTAAAGGAAGTCAGGAAGGGAAGGGGATCTGAAAGACGCAAGCACAGGACATTAGTTCTGCTATGCATAGTTCGGCTCAGGCACCCATTACAGCAGGAATGAAGAGTTGATTTGCTATTAAACTGTAACAAGTTTTTAATCATTTAGGTTTGGAGAGAGAATCAAGTCTCATCAAGACATAAGGCTCAAGTCCAACAGGATTGTAATTGTGGTGAAAACCGGGACGATATGGGGTAGTGAATGTTGAAAGCGGGCACATTTTAGTGTTTTATTTGTCGGCTTGAACCTGGAATGTCTGGTTATCCTACAATACAGCCAATCAGCTAACACAGGAGTTATGCGCTCTATCGTTCTCTACAATCAGTCATCTCACAAAAGATTTTAGGAAAACAAACTGAGGTGTACATTACACAACCAGTGTGGATTCAACTTTAAGCATTACACTGCCGGAAAGATCCTACACTAATTCTTATGATGCTTTGACTGTGTGTAGGTACTGTATGTATGTATGTATGTATGTATGTATGTGTGTGTATGTATGTATGTATGTATGTATGTATATATGTATGTATGTACTAATGTCACTCTGTCTAAATAACTCAATATACTCCATCATCATAAAAACTCACATATTACATCTGTAACTCAATATCTGACAAATGGTGCGATTTGGTGGTCAAGTAGGTCAATTATTGATGAACACATCCGTAGTCGTACATACAGCAACTTCTGCAGATAGAGCGAGTGCATTCTCCGGCAGCGGCAACAGCCGCGGAACTTCCGCGGAACTGCCGGTGGAGGAGCGGCAGCTCCCGGCAGTGACTGCCGGCGGTGGAGCGGCAGCTGCCGGCGGAGCAGCGGAACTGCCGCGGAAACTGCCGGTGGAGGAGCGGCAGCAGCGGAACTGCCGGTGGAGGAGCGGCAGTCAACTTCTTTTTTCCGCCGATAAAGTATAGTTTTGGACCATGACGGAGGCGCGCCGAATCAGCAGACCTTGAGGCCAAGGAGTCGCGCCCGAGCGCCTCCAGGCGCGAGTGCCCGCGACGACCGGCCGATGGTCTGCTATTCGACTAAGCGCCGTCCGAGTTATGTACCGATAGGCACAGAATCGTAAATAATATTGGTGGGGACTGCGTTACACAAACGCAGCACACTCCCAAAGCTGGCGCCGCCGGCAGCTCCGCGGAGATGCCGCGGCAGCAGCCGCTGCCGGAAAATGCACTCGCTGTCCCTCAACTTCTGACCTATTGATTGTAGGACTGCATTTGAAACCTTGTCTCAGTCAACACATCTCTGTTCATTACGTTTGCAAAACGACGTACAGTAAGGTAATAAGGGAATTTGATGTCCAAGTTTGGAATTTCACAGCTCCACAATACAACACAGCAGTGGCTCTCAACGTGGGGTCCGGGGACCCACAGGGGTCCTTGAGGGCGTTCTAGGGGGTTGCAAGCTACATTATTGATGATGCTAAAGGATGATAGTTGGGAAGCAAATGGATCCTTACAGATCTGTAACTCTGAGAGTGTACAAATGGAACCAAATGGACCCGTTACAGAAGGTCCATTTGGGTCCATTTGTACACTCTCAGAGTTATGGGGGTCCGTGGTTTAATTCATACCAAACTGGGGGGTCCTTGACAGGCATGTACAGTATATGCCTGTAGGTTGCTTTGTTTACCTTGTTTACCGTGTTTTGACTATACCACAGCTCATAATGCATCGCATTGTTACCTTATAGATAGTGTTATCAAAACATATATATATATATATATATCATGATATATTGATTTGAAGTCATACTGTATAGCCTAATGATGATAAAACAGTGTCTGGCCTGTCACAATTATTACATAATCACCTAATCGCAATTATTTGAGATAATCACAATTATTTTGCATAATCCATGTTGAAAATTTTTCATACATTTTCAAACATTTTCCAATAATAGCAGAAATAGCAGATCTACAAGCTCTCATTGAGAGCTTGTAGACGTGTCACTTTGTGACGTTTTGTACGCTTGTAGATCAGCTATTTCTGCTGATCTACAAAGTATAAAATTATTAAATGTGTAAGTTATTTCTTTGTATATTTAAGTTATTTGTAATAGCTGCCTTGTGCAATTTGTGATTATGAAGCCTAAAAACCAAACAGAAATTTTAATTGTATTCATAGGTGCCAATGTTCAATGCCAAAAACACAATTATATCGTTAATCGCAATTATTTGCGTGACAATTAATGGTCAACTTAAATTTGTAACAGGGACAGCCCTGGTGTCATGTTGACATGATGACTCACGCTCTCTGGAGAACTTGTCCTGTAATGAAGCAAACATGGTAGTGAGGCGCTTCATTGGCCGGTGGCTGCTAGTGGTGACGTCACTGTTCATCTTGACAGGCTGGAGAGAGACGGGGAAACACAGAGGAAGGTGTTTAGTGTGTGAGCCGCGCGCTACAGTAGAAGACAGAGATCCTGTACAGGCAGAGCCTGTAAGATATGTCCTGTACAGTAACAGGACATATATCCACATACAGTATCCGGCAAGTAGCATTTACTCAAAGGATGCTTCAAAAGGTCAAAGACTCTCCTCTCTACCAATCCATACAGACAAACAACCCACCCACTGCTCGACTTCCACCTAGAACAAGGCAAGGGTTCCCAAACTTTTCAGGCCTGTGACCACCCAAAATAATCATTTGAACTGGGGACCCCCCACCCTGATAAGCACTTGGAATGAAGGAGTTGACTGAAGAAGGTCTATGTGACCGAAACGTTGCTTAAATGAAAGTGTTCCTATTGTGCAAGTGCAGACGTGTGCGGGTCATTTTATTTTATTCTCTAAGCTATATATATGTAGCAATATAATTGTTTCTGAAAACTCTTAAGATTTAGAACAGTGGTTCTCAAAAATAGCAGATTTGTAAAAAATCTTCTCTTTTGGGGGTCCCTGGCACAAAATGTTTTCAGATGGGGGTCCCCGGCCAAATATGTATCAATTCGGTACGAAACGTTTGAGAACCACTGATTCAGAACGAAGGCATCTGTCGGCCTCAGGTCTTAATGGGTTAAGTAAATGTAACTGAGTAACTGAACCCAGCTCTGGATATGGAAGGTCTTCAGTGAGCAATACACCAGATGTGAGTAAAGCAGAGATAAGGAGGGCTGGGGGAGAGGAAAGAGATGGAACAGGAAAGAATGCTGGAGCTTCAAGGACAACATTAAAGGCTGGAATTTTGTATTTAAGGCAGCCGTTCACAGCTTTTTTTCCGGGATCAGGGCCCACTTAAAAATCTCAAAAGTGTTTGTGAGCCGGCCCACTCATCTAGCCACAGGGTGGTTCTGACTAAAACTGCCCATCATTTTCAGAGCATGTTTATTTTAATGATCAATCTATCGATTGGGTTCTGGTTTGGATCAATGGAACTAAAATCGGTATCACAATGAAAACAACATTTTCAAGGTTGTGAAGAAAAAAATACCATGATTTTTTTTTCCTACATTCATATTTTAATATGAATTCGAAAAACGTAGTGTTTTGCCAATTATTTGGGGGCCCACTTGCAATGTCCTCACGGCCCACAGGTTGAGAATCACTGAACTAGAGATAAGGAGAGGAAGGCTGGGGAAAGAGGAAAAGAGATGGAACAGGAAAGGTGTGCCGGAGGTTCAGGGTCAAAATGAAAGGCTGGATGTTTTTAAGAGCTGGTGAAAGAGAGAAAACAAAAGAAAGAAGGAGTTTCACATTCAAAATGACATGTGGAGCCCCTCTGAGATGAACACATGAGATTAGACATAAAAACTGATAAAAAACAAGAAAGTTTTCACTCAGTGAGCAGAGATCCAAGTGATAGTTACAATGATTTATGGTGATTTAATACAACATTAAAAAATAAATAAAACATTTAAAAATTAGAGGAAGGATCCAGGTACTCGCGTATAACAGGAAGGAAAAAAGTATAATTAAAAAGCCTTTATTCAAACATGGTTAAACCAACATGTTTCGAACGAAACCGGTCTTCATCAGCAGAATGAAAACTGACAAACACACTGTGTTTGTTTGTTTTCATTCTTTTTCCTCCTGATATTCGTGAGAACCCGGATCCGTCCTCTACTTTTTATGAGATTAGATATGTTGTTGAGCCCTATGAGATTAGAACTAACACTGCACGTCTGCCGCAACTCTGAAAACCTTTCTGTTTGCTGCTGCCTTTTATTGAGAATGTGTAATGATTCTTCAGCACTGTAATTCTTAACTCTTATTTTTCTGTTTTATTTCTATTCTTCTTTTGTTTCTACTCTATTGAATTCAAATGTTCTTTTATAGTTTTTTTTATCTTATTACATTTCAACTCCGTGTCCTGAATAGGTATTTCCTAAGAAGTTAAACTTTTGTTTCTTCCTTTTTACTTAATTAAATGCGTTTAATTTGCTTAATTCTTATTTAAAGCACATTAAATTGCCTGTGCACTACAGCTAAACAACTAGACAAAAAGGGACTGTACTGTCTTGGAAGAGAGGGGGATTTATTCACATGTCACTCACAGAGACTATTTTTGTCCACCAACTAATAGAACCCAGTTTCATTTCTTACAACAATCTAATGCACTGGTTGTCAGAGTGGGGACCCTCTGAACCCCCTCAATGATCCTTCGGGGTCCCCAGCAAAATGAGGAACACTTTAAACACTTGAGCCCTATTTTATTTTTCAGCTATTAAAAAATAATCTTTCATGTAGACAACTCTTCTCTTATGGTCCGTGGCACAAAATCATTTCAGATGTGGGTCTGCGGCCAAATGCATATCAATTTGGGGGTCATTGACATAACAAACACAGAACTAATGTATCCATCAACAACCAGGTTTCCTGTCAAGATGACCATCAATAGTGTCCCCTTTGGGTTAGGGCATCAGCTGAATGGAATAATATTAATGACTGTGTATCGTTACTGTCGGGCAGAAACCTTGTCTCTCTATCTTTTTATTAATTTAATAAATGAATGCCCTTTCTACTTCACTATATAACACAAAAAGGTGAGTGTTCTAGTGTTTCCACGAAGTCGGGCTGATGATTTGGCTTTAAATCAATTATTTCAAACTTATTTCAAATCTATGATATTGATTAATGAACGATTCTTTTTGAAAGAAAAATAGTGAAAATAGCCGATCTACACTGCATCGCGATGCGACACGTCGTGAGCTTGTAGGTCGGCTATTTTTTAACACTATCATTGAACAACGGAGTGTAACACAGGGTTAAGTGGTTAATCAGACTAATCCACTTAGTCGATTATGAACTCCATTAGAATTTCTTTGTGCAGATTTCTATACAATAAAAAACAAATGAAATAAAAACTGCTTCTCAGTTATTCGATTCAACTACAGGAGCAAGATTAAGTCGGTTATTGGTTCTAAATGTCTGGATTAATTGCACAGCCCTACCAAGAAGGCAAAGATCCAAAGCTAAACAGATGGGAGACCACAGTGCAAAGCAAAAAAAGTGTTTTAATGCCTTCAAATATGTGTACTATACCTTTACAGCGTTTATCTAGGCACATGATGATGACAAGACAAAAAAGGCTTAAAAACATGCAGACTGCAGTGCAGACTAGAGTGTGAAATCTATCGGAAGGGGGGGGAGAAGTGGCTTATACTTCATCGTATGACAGTGTCATGCTAAAGCAGCAAAAATAGCCGATCTACAAGCTCACAACCTGTCGCACCATGAGCTTGTAGATTGATTGAATACTTCATAAGACAGAAATGTAAACAGCACAAGGTACAGTCAGACATTTGGGCTATATAAGGATAGATCATTATAGGTGAACATTTTGACCTATAATGACTTGCCCAAAATAGTGAAGCCAGATTGAAAGAGGTTAAGTGTGTCAGTGACTTTTGTAAATACAGTATTTAACCAATGAGAAGTTTGTGACTAAATATTAACTACGTCTTTTTTCATTTCCTGAACATTTACGGTTTTGTGGACATACAAGGTTTCCACAGCAATTAATCCACATCAATTGCTGTACCTTCTAGCTAAACAGTTATCTGTCTGGCTTCTGTGTAAGTGTGTGTGAATGTAAATTGAATGAATACTGCAGTCCAAACAATCCAGTGAGCAGCAGAGGAAGGAGAAATACAGAATCTTATGGGAAGATACTTTAAAACAGCGTTACCCAACCTTTTGTGGATCAGGGCCCACATGGAAAGCGTTTGCGACCCACCCATCCGACCACTTAATGCCGTGTTAAGAGGTGAGAGCAAGTTTATTCTAATGATCATTCAAAGTTCTGGCCTCAGATCAATGGAACTAACGTAGTATAGCCTACTTTAAGTTCCTATTTATTAGTAGTAACACAATGAAAACACCATTGAAAACGCCATGAAAATATACCATTATTTTTATTATTATAATGTTTTACTTTTCATATTAATGTTATATCATCATTACATTCTTAGTGTTTTCCCAATAATTTGGGGTCAGTATCCTCATGGCCCACAGGTTGGGAATCACTGCTTTAAAATGTTTACTAACCACTTATGTGTTACTCAGAGATGACGGGAAGATTGTGAAAAAAGGCAGAGAGCGAGAGAGCAACAGACAGTAAATAAAAGTGACCTACTAACTGCTAATCAATTTAAGTGTGTCAGGATGGAGTGCTCACGTTGGTGAATCAACAGAGAGCTGGTTCACATGTTGAGAAGAAAGAGTGGATAGAAACCAGCTCTGATGAAGTTTACAGGGTGAATGAGGGCATGAAACTCTAGGCTGATATTGTGGTTTGTTTTGCAGTTCAGCTTCTGAACTACAGCAGATTAAAACATAGCAACAATACAGCTGAAGCTAATCAAACTAATAATGAGTGAGTTAAGATGTATGGGTTCATCACTGGTCAGTGCTTGCACAATCACACACTTGTCAACAAATCTGAAACGCAAGCCGATCCGTCAGACGCATCCATTTCCCATGTTATCTTGCGCCGCTGTAGGCATTTCCACAAGGAGTACCGGTTTTCCGGAGTGTGGTTCTTTTGACTTGGCTCATTGAAAGAAAACAAGCTGGGGTAAGCACACATCGCTTTATGTCCTATTGGTTGGCGCCCGGCGGTCAGAGTTCATCAATGTTGAACCCGACACTTCAAATGAGTCGGACTTCACACGCTTCAGCGCCTACAATGTGCTGCAATGGTACGCTCCACTCCTTAATAAAAACGATATAAATAAAATGTAGCTACCTTGGGAGGCATCCGTTTCAGATGCCTGAACCACCTTAGCTGGCTCCATTCCACGTGAAGGAGCAGTGGCTCTACACCGAGTCTCTCCCGGGTGACTGAACTGCCAACCCTATCTCTAAAGGGAGACGCCAGCCCCCAGCCCCCCCCCCCCCCCTCCTCCTCTCTGAGAAAACACATTTTGTCCACAGGAACAAAGATTGCTTGGTATATCGAGAGCTTTACCTTCTGGCTCAGCTCTCTTTTCGTTACAACAGCACAAAGTTCAGTGTATGGGTCATGACCGGAACAACATTTATACAACAGTCAAATGTATACTGGTGATGAATGGAAACGATTCAGAGGATTACGCAAATAATTGTGTGATCAGGTGATTATGTATGATCATTGTAACAGGCCTAGCATGTCTTACAAGAAAAAGAACACTGTCTGAAAGTTAGAAGACGGATCAGTTTCATGTTGTCCAATGTCACCCTGTCATCCACCGGGCCGTCCAGTAGAGCAGGCTGGGTGAGTTCAGTTTGGTAAAAAAATACCCTGCAGCATTTCTGTGGGTTGACAGGAGTGTCATTGTAGGCTACTGCTTAAAGGGTAAAGACCACTTTGGTAGAGGTTTGGGTTGTGTATTTACCTTGCCATGATGTAACTCCAAAGGTGGACAAGAAATCAAAAATAATCGCTCCATTGATTAGAAATTGATAATTCAAAATATGCTCCTCATTGACTTACATTGTATGGTAAAACAGCTCTCAAAGTCACTCTTTTAGCACATAAACAAACGCAAACAAAGTTGATTCAGACAATATAGAACATTACCAAACCCAGTACTGTTTTTTTTTTTAAATAAAATGTAAGTCAATGAGAAGCAAATTTAGAATTATCAATTTCTAATCAATGGAGCAATTATATTTGATTTCTTGTCCACCTTTGGAGTTACATCATGGCAAGGTAAATACACAACCCAAACCTCTACCAAAGTGGTCTTGCCCTTTAAAAGGTCATGACTGTGTTGCTCGCCAACCCTTACGTTTGGCTGAAACAGCGTTGTGTATTGACACTTTAAACATCTGTCATTTTCATAATTGGTTGTAAGACCAGGTATACATTAGATTAACCCTTAGAAACCTGGTTCACAAGTGAGTTGGAACTCAATTGAGCCATGATACATACAAAATATTACCACTACTACTACTAACAATAATAATACTAGTCATAAAAGGCATCAGACAAAGCTCACAGCTTTGATGAAACCCACCCCTATTAACTAGAGCAGTGTGATCTCAACCTTTTTACTGTCAAGGACCCCCAGTTTGGTGTTCATTAGTGCACAGACCCCCATTTGATACAACATTTTTTTAGTTTTATCTCTGGGACAGGACCCCAAACTACACTGCAAAAGCCTTAATCCTCAGTGTTTAATTAACTCTGGGAGTGTACAAATGGAACCAAATGGACTCTTATGGGTCAATTTGGTTCCATGTGTACACTTTAAGAGTTCAGTTGGACCCCTGGTGGTCCCCAGACCTGACTTTGAGAACCAGGGTGTTCATTGTAATGATTTACAAACAATTTATTTTATGGTTAAAACAGGTTGTCTGATGAGAATGCTACACTTTAAAAATATATATATTATTATCAAAGACCTTTTAGGAAGAGAACTTTAGGATTATTTGACATGAATAATTACTACTACTACACAGATGTTCTATATAGGCTGCAGCTTCTTATGACAAACCATAAATAACTCTGTAAGCATCTCATTCTCTCACACACACACACACACACACACACACACACACACACACACACACACACACACACACACACACACACACACACACACACACACACACACACACACACACACACACACACACACAGAGAGCTTTGGTTTGGGATTGAAAATACATACAAGTCAAATAGTTAGACTATAGGCTAATATAGAGAACATAACGATGACAGCACATGAAGTAGTATAATAAAATACTTATTTCCAACAACAGCGAGTGTCAGACAGTGACTTCTTCACTTACCTCTGTATGGAGCGTGTTGCTGCGGGTCTGTTTGTACAGAGAGTGCCTCTCCAAGTCTCTTTGTAACACAAACACTAACTACACGCCACTGTCATCACTTTCACGTTTGTGTAGAAACAAACAAACAAGTGTTCTAGTTAGTGAAGTGAAACGCGTCTAGCTGCAGACGGTCTGGAGTCAGTCAGAGTGTGAGCGGACAAGAGCAGAGATACACTGCTCCGTCAAAGCAGCGTCCAGACCGTGCGTCAAGTCACAAGTGTTTCGTTTCCGGTGAACATATTTCAAAATAAAGTAAAAAATCAAGAGGGGTTTATTTGTCACTTTTACGGGTCTTCAACAGGGGGTCTGGGACCCCTAGGGTGTCCTCAGAGTTACTACAGGGGGTCGGGGTCGGGGTCCGGTCCACCAAACCTTTGTGTGATATGATATATCTCTTTTTACCACTTGAACCCTAGCTTGCATGATGCCTCCCTTTTCTGAGGAGAACTTTAGCCAAAAATAGCAGATCTACAAGCCCACAATGCCTCGTGCTGCAAGGCGTTGTGAGCTTGTAGTGTAGATCGGCTATGTTTGGCAAAGAGGTAATAGGTGTAGAGGGAAAAAAGAGCAGACCAAGTAAAAAAATAAATAAGTTTAATCTGAAACACAATTTTATACATTATAGAGGGGGTCCCTGCTTCATCTCTCTCTCGGCTAGGGGGTCCTTGGCCTGACAAATGTAGCGAAATGTTGGTCGAACAGACACAGAGACGAAGTAACACAACAATACAACAACAACAACAAGAAAACAGACAGACAGACAGACAGACAGACACAAAAAAAAGAAAATAAATAAAATAGGCTAATATAGGCTACTGGATGAGACAGAAGTTGACAATGATGTTATTGCCCGTCTTTACTTTATTTTTATTTTTAATTCCGTTGACCGGAAGTTAAGATGTTATACTCATCAGACTTGACGCAGATTTAGGAGGTTATTTAAAGTTATTATTTAATTGACAGTCACGCTGTTTTGTTTTCTGCTGCATAGAGACGAGGTTGTTTTGGTGCAATATAAAAATATAAAAAAAAGCAGTAGCCGCTAGGCCTACTACAGGAACCAACTCAGGCCCAATTTACTAAGTCAATGTAGCTTTTTTGACACGCACGCACGCACACACACGCACGCACGCACGCACGCACGCACGCACGCACGCACGCACGCACGCACACACACACGCACACGCACACGCACACGCACGCACACACACACACACACACACACACACACACACACACACACACACACACACACACACACACACACACACACACACACACACACACACACACACACACACACACTGCCATCATGTGGTCATAATGGTTAATTACAGCATCATGCAAATCATTCTCTCTTACAATTGATATTCGTGTGAGTGATTATGAAAAAAAAGACACTTATCTGTATGTGCCACAAATACATTTTATAACATCAGTATGGTAAAGAACATAGGGTTGCCAGCCGTCCCTTGAAATAAGGAATCGTCCCTTATTTAAAAGACGTGTTGAACTCATAAGGGACACGCTTTGTTATTTTGGGGAATCAATCAATGACACATCATCTTACAAGTTCAAACTGCTCAAGTTCAATACGATAATTCTGGTTGTTAACCACTTTAACCCTCTAGTCTAGACTTGGACCTCATACTGGACCTCAGTTGTCTCTGTAAAAGCAGATCTGCAAGCTTGCTATTTTTGGCTAATGTTCCCCCCAGAATATGTATATGAATATGAATAAAACTGTACCATACAGTGTGATTTTAACTTTTCCTGGATGGCCCTTATTTTTCTTAGAAATAAGGCAAGGGGGGGGGGGGGGGTCCCCAGATGATTAGCTTAATGTGCAACAGTTTACAAACCAACATACACACAGTATAAGTGAAAACGCCTCGCAATGCAAGGTGTTGTGAGCTTGTAGTTTGACTATTTTCACAATATTTATGTGTTGAACTGAGTCAAACTACTACTGTAATGCCTACAATTCCAAGTGCTTGTCAGGGTACGGGGGTCCCTAGTTCAAATATGATTATTTTGGGGGTCGCAGACTGAAAAGTTTGGGAACCCTCGAAATAACGGAATAATTCAAATAATGGCCAGTTGTCCCTTATTTGAATTTCAGTTCTTTTTTTTTTTTTTTTTTTTTTTTAACCCTACCTGGAAGAGCCTTGACGACCATGCAGTCTTATGCAAAGGTTAAAATGTAATTTAGCTAGCATGTTATTTATTTTAGACAGATGCCAGGTTCATTTGTTGACCTACTAGTTTTTATAGTTCAGATTATTTGTTTTTTGATAGTATGTTTTTAGACTGATGCTAGGTTCTGGGTTAACCTATGATCCTAGATTACTGAGGCACTACACTGTCTCTATGCATTTGATGTACAGATACGTGTTTACCTTGCTTACTTTAAGTCACTCTGAGTGTCTGCTAAATTGTAAATAGTAAGAGCACAACTGAGCTACTGCTGCTGGCCACTTGGGGAATACCTCTGGGGAATCCCCAGGGAATCCCTGCCCCTGTACTTCCCACAATCAGTTAGCCAAGGAGAAGAAGGACAGTCGGATACGTCATGTTCTATATAGCAGTGGTTCTCAAAGTGGAGTCCGGGGAAGCTGTGAGCTTGCAGATCTGCAATTTTTTTGAAAGATTTGGAAAAATCTTGAAAAAAGTTCAAATCTTTGAAGAATAAAGAATTTCTTTAGACAAATCTTCACTTTTGGCACAAAATATGTGAGTATTTTAATGGCAGACCCCTGAAAAGTGTTTGTGTCAAGTTTGGATGCTGAATGGAGCAATGGTGTGCCTGTGATTCCCGAGAGCCACATGAGGCCCCTGGTGTGACTATTCTCATGGCAATCCCCTGAACAGTGTTTGTGCCAAGTTTAGTGCAGATCAGAGCAATGGTGCGCCTTGTAAATCCAGATGTTACGTTTGTGATGTGCGCTGTCCACAGTTGACTCACCCAATAGGCAATTTTAATATAGGATAGTTTGTTACATACAGTACCTGTGGTACCCGTGGTGCTGTTTTTTTTTATCTTTGTATAGGTCTGAAATCACCAAACTAATGTAATGAACGTTTCACCAACATTCTTTAAATAGATGTTTGCATCTCTGACTGGATTACTACTTTGTGTTTAATCTGGTAGGAAACTGAATCTACTAGTAACAAGGTTATCATTTATCAGTAATCAAGCTTTCCATATAAAACACACACACACACACACACACACACACACACACACACACACACACACACACACACACACACAGAAAATGTATTGTCATTGAATGTATGCTTCTACGTCTTGGTGGCACCTCGACCCATGATGGACTTCTTAGTGTTTTTCTCAGGTTTCAAAATGATTATGTAACACTTTGGTCCAAACAGTGCCGCCAAAAGGCCAAAACTAGACGCTAAAATAGCAAATACTTCCACTACATCTGCATATTTGCCTGGAGAGCTGATATAGGCTGGGATGAAGGCTATCCACACGGCACAGAAGATCAACATGCTGAAAGTGATTAACTTTGCTTCATTGAAGTTGTCTGGAAGATTCCTTGCCATGAATGCAAGGAGGAAGCTGAGGAGTGCCAGTAAACCAATATAACCTAACAGTACTGCAAAACCAACTGTTGATCCCACAGCACACTCGTAGATGATCTTATCACTGTGGTATTGTGTGTTTTTTTGAGGAGTTGGTGAGGAAGACACAAGCCAGGCTGTGCAGATTGTCACCTGGATAAAAGTAAGGACCATAACTGTGCCTCGCTGCTGCATAGAACCGAACCACTTCATAATGTCTGCACCCCCAGGCTTGGAGGCCTTAAACACGGCCAACACCACCATAGTCTTTACCAGGATACACGAGACACACAGCACAAAGCTGATCCCGAATGCTGCATGCCTCAGCTGACACGTCCAGAGCCTGGGACGGCCAATGAACAAAAGTGAGCACAAGAAACACAGTTTGAGTGACAACAAGAGGAGGAAGCTGAGTTCTGAGTTGTTGGCGCGTACCATGGGTGTGCTTCGATGACAGACGAAGATTCCCAAGACGATGGCACAGATAAGTGTGCCTAGCAATGAGATGGTTGTCAAGGAGATGGCCCAGGGCCTCATGGTAGGAGAGGAAGTCTATGCTCTTTGGGACACAGTGGTCACGCTGGGGACTGGACCAGAAGTCCTCTGGACAACTGGTGCACTCTGTAGAGTCTAACAAAGAGGGCAGTATTAAATGGACAGACCAGCACAGTATCATCCTAAAAGATAACCTACTGTACATTGATACATAATGCAAACCTACCAGTCTCATTGCTGATCTCTCCAGCAGAACAAGGAATGCAATCAAAGCAGCAGATAGGCTCCCCTTTCCTTATGGCCAGACGGGTTCCGGGGGAACAGCTCTCACTGCACACTGACCGAGGCGGCTACAGAGGAAAGTAACAATGATCAAGTTCAGTCTAAATTACATTCACATTATGAGCTCAACATTAGCTATTTTGGAATGCCGAAGTGACCTTTGTGGATTCAAAGCTCCAGAAAATTCTGTCTTCATCGAGGATGAGCTCTTCACCTGCAGAGGCTGACGTCTTGAACACGCCTACATTATGAACCTTTGCGCTTCCGTCAGGGAGCCACACCCAGTTCATGATGTTATACATTGGTATTGCATCACCATTCTCATCAAATGATACTTGGTCGCCAAATGATGTGGAGAAGTTGATCTTTTCCAGGTAATACACAAGCTAGAAATGATGATGAGCAAAACAAACAGACTTTTCTGGATCAGGGCACATTTAAACTACGTCCTTTAAAAAACAACAACAATGTGATATTATTAATAATAATTCTAACAGGTAAACAAACTGTGAATTAATATCACACCTGCCATGGTTGTATTGTGTGCAAACTGGCACAGCTGTGCCCAATGAAAGGCCCTTTTCCTGGCACACACTGCAACATGGCATGGAGGGCATGGGCCAGAGCATACACAGCCTATTGTACACAGTATACTGTGTATTAGACATATCCAACAGGGTAGTTGCTGCTGCTGCTAGGTCCTCTTGTCCAGTACACACCTCTCCACCAGCATCCACCCACCCTGACGGAAGGGGTGCAAATTTACACTGAAACACGTGCTCCCAAAACTGCCTCACCTGAAGAAACAAGATGAAGACTTAAGCATATGTAGATGAAATACCTTGTGAATATTTAAAAACAGGCGTCAGTTTGAAATCGCAGCATAGGCTACTGTGTAACATTTCTTTATTTTGGTCATTATAGTGTTTGTCTACACGGAAGAGTCATAGCGCCTGAGGATATTTTCCGGGCGCGGGTAACAGCCCTCGACACTTGCGAATAAAAGAAAATGCTTAACAGTGTTTAGAGAAGTTGTCAAAAACAGATTTATGTGGAATAATTATTGTGGAAAATATTACCAGTGGAAAAATTATTAATTGAAAAATGTACCAGTATGACTTTAAACCCTGTATACCGGGATGCCCAAGGGTTCTAGGGACGCTAGAACTTTTACACCCAATATCTTTGCTGAGAATAGCAGATCTACAAGCTCACAACCCTTCGCGTTGTGAGCTTGTAGATCTGCTTATTAGCACATTAAACAATAGACTTACTATGGTGTTATCAGGGCTGTTGTCAGGGTCATTTTCAGGGTTTATTTTTAACAAGAAGTCCTTTAGACCTGGTATCTCCCCGCGACGGATGTCGACACCCAGGATGCCTTGCAGGTACGGCATAAATTCGGGAGTCTGGATCTCGTAATTTGTGGTCCAACCATCACCGGCCATCGACTGCAGACCCGTCACGTTCTGCTTTATCACCTGTTGATTGGGTTGAACAAAATATTAGAGATTTGAGACTTAATTAATCCCAGAAGGGAAATTAAGGTGTAGCAGCATGAATAAAACAAATAGACAAAAAAGAGAGAAGGAGAGCAAGAAACAGAAGAAAAAACAAAAACAAGCATATGTACATTTATACATTTAAAAATAATGGTATATAAAGGCAAATGAGCAATGCTACTGTATTATTCAGCGTTTCTATAAACTATCAAGGCAAATGAAATATCACATAATTATGAAAATATAAGAACTAGTTATAGCAGTGAGATGTGTGGATGATGTTATTAATTTGCTTGCTTATTGTGCAGAGAAATCATGAGGTCAAAAGCAAAAGAAAAACTAAGAAAAAGTGTAAAAGAAATACACAATTGCTGAGCAGTTAAAGGGGATTAAAAAAATAATAAATTAAAACCGGGGCCCTGTTTTTAAATCATTTGGGCCACATACGGTGGGTGAAGAAATTATTGGAATTGGTCCATTTGGTCGCCTCCGGAAGTTTTGCCTAGGGGCAATCCGGTAATTTCAAATATTAGGGTGTTTTTGTTTTTGTTTTATTTTACCCCTGGAGACCACTGAAATGATTATTTCTGAAAGATACATGACTATAAGCCTGTATTTGGCAAAACAAACAATTGAATTACCGACTTGCCCCTCTCTCTGGACGCGAAATGTCCAGAGGCAAACAAATGGAACAATTCAAATCATTTTCACGCCCACCCTTCGTTCGTGGTCCAAATTATTTAACAATACGGCCCAAGTTAAAAAAGAATTACATTGCAATTAAAAAATATATATTACAATTAAACTGCAACGTATTTAATGCATGTCCATATAACTCACACCAACATAACCATAACAACCAACCTCCTCCAACAGATCATGCATGAAATGGTCGTGTACAAACGCAACCACCACGCGAGCCGTGGATTCCTTCATCACAGTGACGACCCTCTCCAGTTCGGCATCGTTGTGGTCCCAGGGCAGAGCCTCCACGTAGGCCAAGCAACCCAACCCAGACTGTTCCAGGTCAGCCTGGAAGGACCGGGCAGAGTCCAGGCCAGAGTCTGCGTCGGTAAAAAGCAGTCCTATCCAGGTCCACTCGAAACGCCTCATAAGATGCAGCATGGCTCGCACCTGATCGGATAAAACAGGGGTTCTTCAAACTTTTTCATTTCAAGGAGCCCCAGTTTTGTAATATAGTCCAACTTGAGTTAAAGTACTAGTTTGCTTAAAAAATACTTAAGTATTGATACGCATATGCTTTTAAAAATACTATTCAAAAGTACACATTTAAAGTACATTTTCTTTTTTATATCAATGCATTGCTGTATTGAAATGTTACCAAAACAAAGAAGCGTGAAAATACTAGATTTACAGATCTGTTCTCTCTTTCTTTAATCTGTTCTCCCTAATTCATAATGCATTTTTGTATTTTGAGACACTGAAGTACAGTACAGATACTCAAAACATTTACTTAAATACAGTACTACTAAACTTTGTTACTGTCCACCACTGAAAAGGTCTTATCATTCTCTTTTGACTTTGTCGTCCGACACCTTTACTCCAGCAGTAATACACAAAACAAATGAGAGGCGATATACAATATGGATTACACACTAGAGGGTTATTTTTGTTAAGTGTGTCTAACATTGTACAAATTGATACCAACATGTTTAGTGCTTAGCAGTTCACCTGGAAGGCATCGCTTGGCACTGTTCTAAAGAAGGACGGGAACTGGTTCCTCTCACTCAGACAGGTGCAGGTAGCACCATAACTGACCTGCCAACGGCACAACACATCTGTTCTGTAATATGAGACATTGTTCTGTAATATAAAACATATAATGTTTTGAGAAATGTTCTCTATAAGCAGAGCATGTGAGCAGAGCGAAGCAAGCAGAAAAAAAAGAAGAAAAGGCAATAACAATACATCTGACTGGGTAATAATCACCCAGTTCTCCCTCCCTCTCCCTCTCCCTCTCCTACAGTATCATATTTTACATGTGTAAATAATCAAATAACAGGAAATTAAGCACATTGTCGCTTTCGGGTGGAAACTTTGTATGTCCAAAACTGTCACTTTTCAGGAAATGGAAAAAAGAATGTATGTTCCAGAATGTTCCAATGTACAGTAGTTAATCTAGTCACAAGTTCTTATGAATACTTTGTTAGATATTTATAGAACCCACAGACACACTTTTTCCATCTGCAATACATATTTTGGGCATGTCATTGTAGGTGAAAATTGTCAAACATAAAAACAAGCTCAAAACGTGTGGCATCGCAATGGATAAAATATAATATGGCACTGATATATGAAAAAAAATAAAAATATGGAGATACAAGGTTTCTGTATGACAGAAATTTGTAAATAATCATATAACCAAAATGTTATTATGTAAAACTGGTGATAGTAAAAGGGGGTTCAAGTAGGTAACTTACCAGGGGCAATCTGTACAAACCTAATATTCTAGAGATGGCAACAGAACTAGTCGAGGTAGTATCACCCACAATGCCGAGCACCGGAGGGGACCCCACACAGCTGTCCTCCGGTAGAAACTGCTTCTCTCTGCCACTGACCAATGATAAGGCTGCGTTCAACCCTATTCCAAGCATGAGGCAGTTATCATAGAGGCTGTATCCCAGAGTCACGTTGGGCAGCAGGCTGCTGTTTCTGTTGATCTCAGTAATGGCAAAGGACATGATCTGGGCCCGTCTGAAGCCTTTAACGCTGAAACTAACACACAAAACACCACTGTGACCGTGAATATTTAGCACTGTTAATAATAACCGATCTACAAGGTCACAACACAAGGTCACAACACAACACAACACACCGTTGTGACCTTGTAGATCGGCTATTTTTGCTGTTTTGGAAAAACGTTGAAAGTGAAATTGAGTCTGTCTGTGGGTATTTAAATATTTAAAGAATGAAAAGTATTAACAAGAGCTTGTGACTAAATAATAATTACAATGGATTCGCTGGAACACTGGTTCTTTTCCCCATTTCCTGAAAAAGTAACGGACATAGTGTCGGACATACACCCGACAGTGATGATTTGCGATACTCACTCAAAGCAGTTGGGTTCCTGGGGTGCGTGGCGCTGTTCCGAAGCCTCGCAGCTCCGACAGCCGGAATCTGGGCTCAAAACGGCTGGAAAAAGAGCAGATCCACAAGCCTGAAAAAGGCTGTTGTCTTGGGGCGCAATACCGCCGGCGTCCACAAGGCGGCGCCGTCCCCGGTCCCTGGTCCCCATCGGGGGTCCATGGACCACCTCCTACCCAGGGACGGTGGCTCCCGGGGCGGGTAGAGCAGGCGAGTGTGCACCCGGCACTGTGCCGTGAGGCACTGGGCTCCCTGGCCCTTGCCCTGTGTGAAGGGGAGAGCCAGGGAGAAGGGCCGACTGGTGCCATCTCGTAGGTAGGGACCATGCCCAGGAAGAGGCCTCTTCCTGGGGCAGCGATGGGCCACGGACTGCCCAAAATCCTGGTTCTCAAAAAACAATCACACCCAGTGTGAAGTGGGCGGTGTCTTGCTAGCTAATCACAATACTGAATGGAGATTCACTTAAAAAAAAACGTGTTTTTTTTAAGTGCATAGTCCTATTTATAGGGCTATGCACATGTGTCATGTTTCCCTAGCCAATCACAGTCCTGAATAGACTGTGATTGGCCAATCACGGTGCAGGGTTAGGGGGGTACACTGGTGGCCAATCACAGCGCAGGATTTGGTGTGCAAATATCCAAACCTCACATATAGGGGCGGTGAAACCGCCCAAAAATCACACCCAGTGTGAAGTGGGCGGTGTCTTGCTAGCTAATCACAATACTGAATGGAGTCAACCAATCCACCCACAATGTGTGATTCACTTAAAAAAACCCATAAATGTGTTTAAAAAAAAAAAAAAAAACATAAATGTGTTTTTTTTAAGTGCATAGTCCTATTTATAGATCTATGCACATGTGTCATGTTTCACTAGCCAATCACAGTCCTGAATAGACTGTGATTGGCCAATCACAGTCGTGACAGGCCGTGGGTCGCCCGGGGCCGAAAAACGGCCGAAAAACCCGAAAAACGCTCCGGAGAGCCCAGGAGCCCAAGGGCTCCCCCCCTCTCCCATGCGACAAATTTCGCATGGGGGGGAAAGTGGCCACTTGTGCCATAGGGTATACAGGGACCATGGCCGGACATGGTCCACCATATTCGGGGGCGTCCCCATGCCTGACAGGGCCAAAAACCCTGGAGCTTTCGGAAAAAGTTGAAAATATTTCTAAGTCCAGAGCTCCCAAGAAGCTCTGGGCTCCAGGCCTCTCCCCTGCTTGAGGGTAGGTAGGGACCATGCCCAGGAAGAGGCACCTTCCTGGGGTAGCGATGGGGCGGCGAAGACCCCCAAAATCATGGTTCTCAAAAAAAAATCAAAAATCGCGCTGAGTGTTTGTATGGCCTCCAGAGGTCCGCGGGGACCCCCTGGCGGACCCCCGGCCGATAATCTCAACTTTTTCGGCTTCTCGATCTGCTCTTTTTCGGGCAAAAACGGGGGGTACCTCCCTGTCCCTGGGTCGCCCGGCGCCGGTGGAGGGCTCGTTGGATCCGGGCCGGGGGTGCGCACGCGTCGGTGCCCCCCGGGTCCCTGGGTGGCTGCCCGGGCAAACTGCGGCCGAAAAACCCGGGAAAAAAATTGAAAATCGCACTGGGTTTGCAGGCCCCGTGAGGTCTGGGGCTCTGGCCTCTCCCCTGCGTGAAATTTTGCGTGGGGGGAAAGTGGCCACTGGTGCCAGCGGGTAGCTATGGACCATGCCCGGAACCGGGGCATGGTCCTGGGGCAGTGTCGGCGCCGCGAGAGGCCCCAAATCCTGGAGGATTCGGAAAAAAGCCAGGATTTCTTCAGAGTCCAGAGCTCCCAGGAAGCTCTGGGCTCACGGCCTCTCCCCTGCGTGAAATTTCGCGTGGGGGGAAAGTGGCCACTGGTGCCAGCGGGTAGCTATGGACCATGCCCGGAACCGGGGCATGGTCCTGGGGCAGTGTCAGCGCCGCGAGAGGCCCCAAATCCTGGAGGATTCGGAAAAAAGCCAGGATTTCTTCAGAGTCCAGAGCTGCCAGGAAGCTGTGGGCTCACGGCCTCTCCCCTGCGTGAAATTTCGCGTGGGGGGAAAGTGGCCACTGGTGCCAGCGGGTAGCTATGGACCATGCCCGGAACCGGGGCATGGTCCTGGGGCAGTGTCGGCGCCGCGAGGGGTCCCTTGTCCTTGATCTCCGCGTCGTACCTCCCTGTCACCTGCCCGTAGCCCAGGAGGCTACGGGCAGGTGCCCGTAGCCTCCTGGGTTCTCTCCCCCCTCCCCGCGAGGGGGGAGAGAA